>NW_026517336.1:0-314652 GCF_026319265.1 Colletotrichum chrysophilum | reverse complement strand
TTTCTATCGTTTCTATCGTTTCTATCGTTTCTATCGTTTCTATCGTTTCTATCGTTTCTATCGTTTCTATCGTTTCTATCGTTTCTATCGTTTCTATCGTTTCTATCGTTTCTATCGTTTCTATCGTTTCTATCGTCTTTGTTGTCTCTGTTGTCTCTGTTGTCTCTGTCGTCTCTGTCGTCTCTGTCGTCCCTGGGAAGTTATGTACCCATGCTAAAATTGCAGGGTGATGAGCACTGCAGTCGGTGCCATGTTCAGTGAGACATGTTCCTTCTACTGCTTACGCTGACTACCGTGGTCAGCGAGGTTCTCAGCTACTTTTGAAGAAGTCTTCACGGTAAAGTTTATCGTAGCCATACATATGAGAGGCCTTGATACCAAGCGCTCCATCCCAAACTTTCCTCATCTTCGATTCCAAATCAACACACTCTCCCTCGTAAAACAAACCGGCAGCCTGCAGATATACGCAAGAATAGTCGCCTATATTGTCAACGTTATCTCACAATCTATTCTATCAACGTCACTGCGGTCATAACTAACTACCACGACAAGGATACCGTACAACATGATACAGAGAGGAAGACAAACGAGGAAGGAAGAAAGAAACACTGAGAAGACGAGAAGAGAGGAATCGAAGCGCACGATGTTCAGACGACTTCTCAAGTCCGGTCTCTCGGCTGCCGAACGCTCCTCAACCACTGCTCAGGCTCGCCACCGCCCCTTCATCACGCCTCGAGCTCGTTACCATCAAACAAGCTATCTTTCTCAAAGTGACCCCGAATATGGCTCCAAAACGAGCTCCAAACCAATCATCAAACTAAGTCCTCGAACGAGGGATGAATTTAACGCTGAAGCAGGTTATGAAAGGTATGGCGACAAGATTACCCGAGATGACATTATTTGTCCGATCGAATACCCTCAAACTGCAAAATGGAATGTCGCGCTATCAGATAAAGACGTCGATAAGATTCTGAAAGGCTATGAACCCAAATATATGGAAGACCGCCGGTTGATTCGAGCGGAAGGGCCAGACCCGATGGGAAACATTGTTTGTCCCGTCTATCGGTGTCACAGGGAGTGGTTACATCTTCTGGTAGTGGCTCCCAGGTTTGGTAAAAGCAGGACTCTCTCTGCTGTTGAAGGAAAGGTTGAGCTTAAGGAGGGGAATCGGGACGCGAGAATCACGGAGATTAGCTCGTGGACCAAACATCCCTTTACGGGTTTCGGAAACTGACGCGAAGAGGCAAGCCTTTGATATGTGCAAGTACTTACTGCGTTGTGGAATACAAAGGGACAAGCCTAGGCTGTGGCTGGGGTTGAAACTCTGCGATCAGGTTGTTGTCGTTCGCATCTGTTGTTTTCTTTTCCCTACTTTTCTTTGAAAGCAGCGGGCCTAGATTCGCAAAAGTAGCTGCTGGCAATTGGAGTCGCGACTCTGACGACTTTCTCATGCTCGGAATGGAACTTCTGGCAGGGCTGCATTAGCCGCCTCGTTCCATGTCACTACGCCTCAGTCAGACCAATGGATGGCACCCATCACAGGCATGATCAGTATTGCCGCCGTTCTATATTCCAGAGGTCATGCAGCACGGACACGTGTCTCTGCATTAGCTTTTACATTTCAAACATTGCTTTATATTCCCTACCCAGTGCTTCCTGCCACCTGCCAATAGTTGCTTAGCTCCAACCGCCGATATTGCGGCTAGGTAACGCTCAGGATCAAATGATTCGGCCCACAGCTTTCGTTTTCCCCAAGAGTGCACTCATATTAAACAATTTTGCGGTCGCTCTTCACCTATTAATAACTTCTCCAGCACCTCCATCAACCTAACTGCCCCTTCCCCCATTACCAGTCCATACCACAGCCAGGCTAGCAGCCCGGTCGCAGAAGTGAACAGCGCAGACTACTTCTGAGTTCATTTGTAACTTCCAATTTGTCGGTAGGACTCACAGATTTCACGCATCAGTGTTCAAGCTCATATCTCTTTTTAACGCGGCCCCACGGGCATAGGATATCAAGAGCTGACAGACCCGAGAAGGACTGGCAACCACGCAACACGAATCCTTCCAGTTCTACAAAATTCTCGATCGACGACTCATCTATCATGCGGCTAATACATACAACCACGCTCGCCATGGAAAGTTTCTACGGCCGGGAGAAACCTTCCCACGCGATCCTCTCACACACATGGGAAGACGAGGAAGTCACTCTCCAGGATTGGAACAGTTGGGGGCGCAACAGGATGAACGGTTCCACAAAATACGTATGACATGCCAGTTGGCGGCCAGCAAATGTATACTGTATGCTTGGATCGACACCTGCTGCATCGACAAGTCCAACAGCACAGAACTGTCAGAGGCCATCAACTCCATGTACAGGTGGTACGAAACGGCCCACGTGTGCTTCGCCTACCTGTCAGATTTTCGCCTCCCTGCATCAAACGTACCTCAAGACGCCATGCTACTAGGGACATACTTGCGCGAATGCCGCTGGTTTTACAGGGGCTGGACCTTGCAGGAACTCATCGCACCGTCTTCCATACTTTTCTACCAAAAAGACTGGGAATTTGTTGGCAGTAAGAAAGATTGGAATGACGCGCTTACAAGGGTCACGAGAATCTCCCCCAAGGCCATATATGATTATTACCCGGGAGAGTACTCCATCGCGGAGCGGATGTCGTGGGCCAGTAACCGCGAAACCACAAGGGAAGAGGACAAGGCTTACTGTCTTCTGGGCATCTTCAACGTCAACATGCCGATGCTCTACGGCGAAGGAGCGAAAGCGTTCCGTAGGCTCCAGGAGGTAATCATACAAACCGGATATGATGTGTCAATCTTCTCATGGACTAGATATTACTACAATCCGGAAGAAAACAAGCAGCCCGTTCCTGCATTCGGCGCGTTCGCCGACGCCCCTGGGAATTTTCACTCGATACCCGAAAGTCTGATTGTGCATGACGGGAACGAGGTCAGCGTCACCAATGCTGGGGTAAAGTTGACCCTCGAACTGTTTGTGCTGCCTGGGAGCACGGACGATGAGTCGAGCGATTACGTACTGCCGCTTTGCATTGGCGGGGTGGTATTCACGGTGAAGGATGAATTCGGGTTCGAAAAGTTGCCCGCTCTTGGCGTTAAACTGCGTATGATCAGCCCGGGTAGATTTGTAAGGCCGACCTTTCAAAACCTCGTGAAGCTACCGGGCGATGGGGAAGCGGACGTGGTGTGCCGGGTCCGCTACCCAGATGCGTACATCTTGATAGACCCAACTTATAAGACGGTCTGCAACTTGAAAAACAATGTCAAGCACAAGACCTCCTTTTCGTTACCCTCAGGTTGTACAGTGGTCAAGGCGTGGCCGTCGGGTAGTTGGAACTACACACAGAACGAATTCATGACGGTTGCTGGAGAGTCGATCTTCGGATCAATTCTCCTTCAAGTACAATCCCCCACGCTTGCCGATGATGGCCTTGCTGGACAATGCTGGACCGGAGAATTCATGTTCCTGTTTAGTGAATTACCTGACAAACTACTACCGAATACGCAATACACCATTGTTGGGTACAGAGAGCATCAGTTGGTGCTGGACACCATCAACCTGAGCTTGGCAGCCGGAGACATGGACACTGTGGAGATGCGGCGAACTCTCAGGAACTTTGCAATCCCAACACAACGAACCGCTGCAGTTCCTGTCGAGGAAAAGCAGAAGTACATCTATACTTCTGTTGACATACATTTTGAGAACAGATATACCTTCGAAAGCTGGTCTGTTGCTTTCGAGAACGAGCAAGAACTGTGGAGTACGAAAATATGGTAGGGGGAGTGCAATGAACCCTCAGAACATTCACAATCCCCAGATAATGAACAGCTACTGTTCTCGGCCAGTTTAAAAAGACAGTACACCCATAACCTCAGTAGAAGCTTGAGGGATATTTGATTGTATCAATGCTTCCTCATAACCTCTTCGGATGCTGTCCAGAATGAGTAAACGCCGTGGGACCACAAACCTCACCGTGCCAGAGCACCACGTTCTTATATCAAGGCGTATTTCTGAAAGTCCGCTCCAATTATTAAAAAGTAATATCTGAGTAATAGGTCTCTGGTATTGTAAGATGCTCGCTTGAAGCTCCCAAAGAATGGAATAAGATTTGTACGTGACAAAAGAAAACCCTGTCGCCGCCATCGCGCTTTACAACATGACCACCGCCAGGCATCCGAGGAACCCAAGCACGGCATGAACAAAGTTGACCTTGACGTTAATCGCGCTCGATTCAACGGCGAGGACGAAGTTAGCGGTCGGCTTTACCGTGTCGGCGAACGGGGCGTTGGCGGCAGCGATGGCTCCGTTGAAAGCGAGGGGGGAGGTCGCGGCGGACTTGGAGGGGGTGAGCTTCGGCGAGGCGGGGTTGAGGACGCTGTCAGAACGTTAGTCAAAGATCTGTAGAGATTGAGGGTGGAGAAATAATCCTTACTTGTCAATGACGTGCATAACGCCATCACTGGTGATGATGTTGGCAACCGACACCTTGGCCGAATTGGCATACACCACACCCTCCTCCTTCCTCAAAGTAACCTTCTCCCCCATCAAGCTCTTGAACCCCATCTTGGTCGTAATTCCGGTACTGAAGCGGACCTGGTTCTGAACGACGTGGTACTGCAGCACCTTTGCAAGATCCGCCGGCTGCATCGACGTGACAGTCGCCCCGATAGCCTGGAACGCGGCATTCGTCGGCGCAAACACAGTCGCGGCCTGCAGGCTATCCACCCCATCCACCAAGCCCGCCTTCATCAACGCGCCCGCCATACTCGTCAGGCCCGTGTTCATAGCCGTCTCGGCCGGCGTGCCGGGGAACGTCAGCACCGAGTCCATGACGTGCAGCACGCCGCCGGTGAAGGTGATGTCGGGCGTCTCGACGATGCTCATTTGCTTGAAGCCGCTGTAGACGACGGCCTTGCCGGCCATCTTGTTGAGCTCGACCTTTTGCGTGCCCGTGACGTTGGCGAAGGGCGTCTCGAACATGGTGTTGGCGAACTTGGGCTTCGAGGAGAAGGCGGCCGAGGTGGTCTTGCCGGCGACGACGTGGTACATGAGCAGGTCGGTGACCCAGGTGACGTTGGTCATCTTCTTGGCGAGCGTGGGGTCGGCCTGCATGGCCTTGGTGAAGGCGTCGTTCGAGGGCGCGAGGATGGTGAAGTCTTTGGAGGTGGAGAGGGACTCGCTGACTGCGGGGACCATGGCGAGCAGAGCTGGATTTCGGTTCGTGTAAGTGAGGCCCATTCCCCGCCTACGATGCGGGATACTACTACTCACAGTTCATCGTACTCAGAGTTCCATTGTGAGTCTTTAGCACGGCGGCCAGCGGCTCAGCCGCCGCCGCCAGTGCAGCGAAGGCCAGAGGAAGAAATCCCTTCAACTGCATAGCGGCTGTCGGGCAAGGACGGGAACCAGCCCGGCGGGTTGAAGAGAAAAGAGAGTTGCGGAGACACGCACCACACACACTCGGGAGATATAAAGACAAAAGGAAACAGAGTTTAGAGGGTCGTCATGATCGATAGCACGGGAAGGCAGCCGTCAGATATACTTATAATGACAACCGGACGCGCGGGTCTGAGGGTCCGGGGTGAAGAGCCATGCCCTTGACACTTGCCAAGCTCAGACGGGAGATATCCTGCAGCACGACTACCAAAATAAGCGCCGGTGGGTACGAATACTGCGATGGGGTGCGTTGCTTGTTTGATGCAAGTCTCCTGCTGTAACCCAGATCTGGACGTGGGCCTCCGGGCCTGGGCTCCCGTCATCTTTTTCGTCGGGGGGGTTTGACAGGCAGTCTGGGCTTGGCTTGGCTCGGGGTGCTACGGTCCCGAGGGGTGAGAGGGGGAAAAGAAGTGGGAATACGATAGGCCCGTACGGGAGAGGTGGGTTGTGGATTCGCAGAGAGAGAAAGACATGGACCCCCAATTCATCATCAGCCTTGGGATTCGTCAAGCTGCAGTTTGATACGGACAAACATCAGAGAGAGGCTCTTGCGTTGGCGCTGGCTGTCCCAAAACACGGCGGACGAATCAGGGCGTGGGATGGAAAGGGCAAGCTGGGCAGCGAGATTGCTGGGCGGGTTTGCCAGGGCGGGAGATCGACGAATAGCGGCGCGGGATATCATTTTGAAACATGCCTCAGAGAGAGGAAGTGGGACACTGGAAACGCATCCATGCGGAGTGGGGGCTATCTCAGACGAAAGTCAGCTATTTTGAGAGGCAGACAGGCTTCACACTTTCGTCTGTTAGAGAGGTCGCCTGCGAGCGAAGAGCCGCAACACGAGCGACGCCAAGCCTGCAGAGGCCGTGTGAACAGTTCTTGGACTTGCACGAAGAAGGTGAGGAGAAACACTTGACAGACAGAGCAATCTCATTGAGCAGCGAAATCTTGTGATTGTTGAGCCGAGGGCCCACACTTCATAAAAGCCAAGTCTGGTCCGAAGTAACCTAGCAACCAGGGCTACGTAGGCTTGAGACAAGAGCACTGACGGTTTGCAAGAGAGGCAGGTGGACAGGGCTAGTTGAAGCTATTCGCGGTAGAAGGTGCCTGTGCCTGTGCCCATCGGTGGGGAGCTCGGAGTGCCGAGGTGGGTCTCACAAGTGGCCGGTCGAAATCGGGGCTGACTCAGCTAAATTTATCCCACTCCCAAACACCCACCGCCCGGGAAGGGACCTTTGCTGCCACCGACCGATCATCATTCTTCCGCGGATATTCTGCCAACCACTCACTTTTGCACGATGCTGCATTCCTTCGCTGACAGCTGACGACGGAGACAGAACGCACGCTCGTTCGCCATGGATTCGTCTGTTCTCCTCTCTCTTCTCGACGTATGCACAACTTCAGTTGACCGAGCGCACGGCTAATGCGGCACCACGTCTATGCCGTAGACCAGCTGAAAGGGCACAGAAAGTAAAAATGGCAGTGACTGACTGCGCTGCGGTGCGCCTCGGCTTGCGGCAGCCTGGCAGGCAGCGAACAATTCTTTTCTGGCATGCTGCGCCGCCGACTTTGGCTGAAAATGCTGAGGTGCGCTCGGGACTTTGATATGTGGAGAAGAGAGAGACTGACACAAGCCGCTACGATGAACACAGTGAAATGTTGAGAGCAATTGCTAAATTTGGCCTGTTGAATTGTACAGTTGAAGCGATTGATCGTGGACGCCGGGTCTCATCTGGCCTCACTTCTGGCCTTTCCATCGTCAACCCCGAGCTGCGAATTACCACTCTAGTGACAGGAGCCGCCGTGTGTCGTGTTGAGTGAGTACTGCAACGCCAACTCTTCGCTCTCCAATGATTCTTATTTTGAGAATGCCTTGGCTCTCTCGAAATAGACGGCTATTTTGCGAACGTCAAATCACGATCCCCAAGCTCACGACTTCGACCCTTCTTTCGGGTTCCTCTCAAATGCTTGGCTCCCCCGCGGGGATGCAATGCTTAACACTTTCGCCTAGAATCCGACCCGTTCTCCATGTCGCATACCCATGGTGACATCTGTTTGGCTTTCTCCGACTTTTCCCGATGCCCCCAGCCGTGGTATCGCGACGTACGCGAAACTGTCCAAGACCTTGGCCCCTCTGGATGAGCAGCAATCGCTATATATACTCTTTCCTGACCGTGATCAGTAAAGGGTGCTGGATGAGTGCGCATATAGGTGCTGCATGGTAAGGTAGGCAGGTCACATCCAGCCCCCAAATCGACCTTCCACCAGAAAGCAATAGAATCTTTCCTGTGCAACACAACTCCCGCACGATCCAGCAGCTTAATCAGGGGTACCGTAGCTTTCGCCAGCGGCATGTTCGGGGCGAGAAGAACAGCGCGCCGCCTCATAGTAGAGAGAAGTGACCGCCCAGAGATCCAAGTTTTGCTGCTATCCCCAGGATGTCTTCGCTATGCGTTCGCCGGTCGCCCAACAGACACTCACCGCCGCACCGAAACCCCTCGGACTTGAAACCGAGCTCTAGCCACAATTTGCCCAGTGCCAGGATCGCCAGCAAACCACCCCTGTCCATCACGGAGATCCCGTACAAGGACTCAGTGAGCTGCGCCGCTGACCGTTGGGGCGCCAGAGCCAGAGCCACAAACCAATTCGAGCTGCGCCACACCGTCCTTCAGTGACACCACGTCATCTTTCCTCTCAACGCCGCACCGGGGTTGCGCGTTCCAAGGCGGTTTTTGTCGCCTCAGAATGCTGAAGAACCAAACGAGCTCCAAATTTAAGGTTTGCGCTGACTTGAGTGAATTGGCTTGTGTCCGTATAGCCCGCCTAGTTTCCTCACTCTCTTCTCTCCATCGAGGACTAAAAACCAAACAGAAAACATAGTGTCTTGGAAATCTGCAGTGAAGCTTGCATCGCCAAGATGGACACTACCCAGCAGCGCCATACACCAAGCTCCATCGCGGAGCAGGAGCTCTTCTTCCCATCACCGAAGCCGAGCTCACAACAAGCTCAGGGACAGCATGAGTACGACCAGCAAACTCACAGCAACAACCGCTGGTACGATGACCTCAACAATGAGTCACCCGCCGTCCCATCAGGCAGCGGAGTCCCTGCGGTAAACATTATACCCGCCACGCCCACGACCTATCGCTCCAATAGCGTGCGCTCGCAGTGGTCTTATAAGGACCCCAACAGGACGAAACATGCGGCCGACGCCGTCCCGGAGGAGGAGGAGGATGAGGAGGACAACATTTACGACCCCCCAAGTAAACCTCGGGTCGACAGCTACGGGCCCCCAGCAGACAACAGCATCAACAACACCGCTGACGACATTTACGATCCTCCCAGCAAAAGGAGCCCCTCGCCGCCGTCGCCTGTCGAATCCAGGGTGACCGTCGACGAAATGGCTTCCTCATCGCAGCAGCCGCAATATCAGCCGGCGCAGGACAACTATTACGTATCACCCATGTCCGAGCCTGCCGTGCTGCATCACGACACCGGCTACTCACAGCCCCCCAATGAACATCCCACCGCAGAAGACAAGGGCAAAGCGCCCGAGCCCGTTGTACATCACAACGACACCGGCTACACATACAGCGTGCCGGATGGACATCGCATCCCCGACGACAAGGGCAAGTCGCCAGAACCTCCAGCACCCGCCCCCGCCTTCGAGGACCGTCCGCCTCTGCCCGGTCCCAGGCCTTCTCATGAACCGGAGGTCGCGGACTACTACGCCCAAGCACACGCGTCCGATCCCTCCATCCAGGAGCAAGAGGACCGAGACTACGCAATGGCATTGGCACTCCAGGAAGAGGAAGAAGGGAACCACAACCGGCCCGATCTGCCCCAGCGTCCATCACAGGGCTCATCTGGCTGGGGAAGCAGCGGGCCACTACCACCGCAGCAGCCATCTCATCCAATGTCCCCTGAAGACGAAGACCGCGCGCTCGCCATGCGCCTGCAGCATGAAGAAGAGCACGGCGGCCCGGCCCCGCCCCTTCCCGCGCGGCCGCACCCAGACGCCGTAGCAGCCATGCTCAAGCAACAGCAAGAGCCCGCACCGTTCACCAGAACACCTTCCACAGAGGGCTTCATCGCGCCGCCGCGGCGCCAGGGCTCCGACTTTGGCGCCGACGACCCCAACAACCCGGTGCACTACTCGCGCGACCCGCACAAGCTGATCGCGTACCTGGTGCCGTTCCCGAAGCCGTGGCTGGGCGCGCGGGGCCCCGCGCCGCCGGACAAGGGCGGCATGCCGACGCGGTTCCTGGTGTACACGCCGCCGCCGCCGCCGCTGCAGGCGCCGCCCGAGGGCGTGAAGGAGGGCGTCACGCACAAGGTGCAGCGCAAGTGGCAGGCGGAGGTGCGGCAGGCGAAGCAGAGCGACGCCAAGACGACGAGCTGGGCGGGGTTCAAGGCCAAGTGCACACGGGGCGTGGATAAAGCGATGCAGTATACCACGACGAGTAATCTTGACTTCCTGGCGCGCGTGACGCCCCCGCCGGCGCCGGCTTCGTCGTCATCGACGGCGAATCTTGCGCGCAAGCTCTCGCTGAAGGGCAAGGGGAGGAGGAACAAGTCGAAGGATGGGAAAGATGGGGACGTCAAGGGGAAGGACAGCGTGGATGTTGACGAGAAGGCTGAGGAGAGTGGCAAGCCCGCTGACGAGGCGATGAGGGCTGCTGACGAGAAGGCGAAGGAGGCTGGCGTGTATGACAAAGCCAGGGAGGCCGGGTCCGAGGAGAAGGCAAGGGAGGAGAATCCCTTCGAGGAGAAGTTCAGCGAGGAGAAGGCGCGCGATGAGAAGAGCGGCGGCAAGTTCTCGGAAGACATCAAGGAGGAGGATGTCCAGGACGACGACCCAGCGCACGGCTCCCACGAGACCAAGAAGACGGTCGGCGTGGAGGAGATCGTCTTCGTGTACCCGCCGTCGATGAACATGACGCCGGAGCAGATGCGGGAGGAGTTTGTCAACACGATGCTGCGGACGAAGTCCAAGGCGCAGCGGGACGCCATCATCGCGACGGGCCTGCTCCCCGTCTCGTTGGCGATCGACCTCGTCATGATTGCCATCAGTGGACTCTTTGAGGTTAACGGTCAGTCATATCCCAGCACCCTTGGTAATCGATCCGTCAATGCTAACGTGAAGAACAGCTGTATGGGCGTACTTCACCATCAAGGGCACCAAGACCGCCCGCTCCGTGACGAAGCGCATCGCGTCGACGTCCCAGGATCCCGAGACGATCGACCCCGAAAAGTCCGAAAAGGAGCTGGAGAAGGAGAACAAGCTCAAGATCACGTTCAAGCCGGCGCACCGCATCGACGTGCTCTCCAGCTACCTGTACGCCGAGTGCCACCGCGTCGACTCGCGGCTGTTCCCGCGGTACAGCCACGCACCGACTGAAGTGTGAGTTTCCCTCCCCCGTAATCCGTCTCTAATATATGAACACCTGCTGACATTGCCAAAAACAGTGAGTGCTTGGAGGCCATCGGCTGGTCGCCGTCGCGGACCGGCGGGCAGAAGAACTGGGAGGACGAGGCGTGGGAGGTCAACGACGTCAAGGACGATTTGAAGGTGGTCATGCACAAGGGCGCGAAGGAGTGGAGGAAGTGGTGCAATAGGTACGAGAAGGACCCGGAGAAGAGCTTGAAGAAGTAGTAGACGCTGTTTACTTTCTTTGGTGAATATATTTCAAATGCACATACCAGATGCGACATCTCTCAAGTGTCTTGGTCGCCAACGAGCTTTGCGGATAGCATCGAAGCCGCCTTCCAATCGTACCTACTGTTGCAAGATTTGGGACAGCTGATGTTCGTACCCCTGAAGTTGTCATCCAGAAAGGCGCACGATGATCTAGAAGATTCCGTCAGACCGTGCCGCTCGGCCCCATCTTTCCCTCCAGGCAACCACGATGACTGTCAGCCCGCATCGCCTCTCGACTTAAGATCAAGACAAGAGAGTAATAATTCAACAAGAAAGCAACGGCTGGGTAGCTCAGGTGGTAGAGCGGCGCGTATTCCATATCTTCCAGGCGCAGGTCGCGTGTTCGACTCATGCCCCAGTCGTGATCTCTCTTTTTACCTCGTTTTGGAGTGTTGTTTGGGTATGTCGCCTTGACGGCTTAGCGTATCGTGCGGTTCTACATTATATTCTAATCCCTTCAACACTAATATGAGAGGTGCAGACTCTAGGTTGAGGAACTTCTTTGCTAGTAGACCCCAAAGCTCTTAAATACATAGTATTTCTGAGATAGGTGAAGCTATTCTCACTTATATCAGCCCTCTTGCTTGTATGTTGTTCCATTATGTCTATCTTTAATATTATCTCTATCGTAATCACCAACCTCGCCGTTCCCCACTCTTGCTAATAATTGTATCCGTCAGTCATCTAATACACTGTCGTCACTGGCCCCCTTGACCCCATTACTAGTGTTCTCACCTACACGCCTCGCCAGCTTGGCTGACGACGTCATCAGATGATTTATCAACATGTGGGAAATCAGACTACCAAAGGTGCCAGGCATCATACGGAGCACCATCCGATTCGGACCGGCTCCGAGCCATGGTGCCCCCGCCCCCGGAGACGGGTTGCTCGGCAAGCCAGTGGACTAGTTGACTGGGAATTGTCCCGCTGCCCGCTTTCATTTCCTTTTGTTTGTCTTCTCCACCGCCTCCGCACTTTGCCATGCGGGGTAGCCCGGCTCCCGAGCTCTCCACTCGTTCAAGCGGTCCAATGCCGTCACCGTTTTTCTCCAACAAACCTTCCCCGCGACAAGGGCCTCCCTGCTCTTCCGGCCCCAAAACCTTGATCGCCCACAGCTCCGGCAAAAACCAACCCCATCCACCGGCGTGGTACGCAGCCAGACCAACCCTCATGACCAGACAGGTTCGAGAGAGTATGACGATGCTAATTCCCGCTGGAAGGGGCAGAAAGCAACATATGCGGGGATTGCGGAGCCGACCCAGCCAACTAGACTGACCGACCAACCCTTTGCTCTCCACGGATACGGACACCTCGCCGGCCAATCCACCGAGGACAGGAAATGGCAGCGGCTCATGAAGGTGCCGCCGCGGGCGGTGGCCTTAAAAAGGACGCCGGCGTCCTTTTCGCCCTCCCTCGACGCAACGTTCGTCGTTCCATTGCAGCTTCTACACGTGGTCGTTGGCGCAACTTTGTTTCCATAATGAAGGTGACGGCCCTCGCGATCGCCGCCGCGACCCTCGTGTCGTCGGCCTGCGGCCAGTACATGAAGACCCCCGTCATGGGGCGGTACACTGCCCAGAGACAGTCCGTCAGACAGGCGACGAACGACTCCAGCAACGCCTGGCCGTACGGCCCCTTCAGCACCCAAGGCCGCGACATTGTCAACAGTCGCGGCGAGGTCATCACATGGGCTGGCGTCAATTGGCCCATGAGCGGCGAGACCATGGTCCCCGAGGGCCTGGAATGGTCGTCGGTTGACAAGATCCTGGACAGTGTCGCCAGCATTGGCTTCAACTACATCCGAATGTAAGTCCTCTTGCTGTTCTCTACAACTTCCTTCACGGGGATCACACAACTAACCCACCCTTCACCAGGGGCTACGCCATTGAGATGGTGGACCAAATCTACGACCGCGAAGGCGAAGACGTCCCGCTCGAGGTCGCCATGATCAACGCCCTCGGCTACGTCAACGGCACCAAGGTCACCAACGAGATCATCAAGCAGAACCCGACCTGGACGCGCGAGACCACCCGCTTCGAGATCTGGTCCGACATCGCCAAGGCCGCCCTCGACCGCGGCATCTTCATCTCCCCGGACGTCCACGTCAGCAAGGCCATGTGGTGCTGCTCCCACACCGACGGCAACGCCTGGTTCGACGACGTCTACTTTAACACCACCCACTGGCGCCGCGGCCTCTCCTACGTCGCGAACTGGGCCCGCGACCACCCAAACATCGTCTCCATGTCCCTGCGCAACGAGGTCCGCGAGTCCTGGAACAAGACAGACCTGTACTACAACTGGGACACCCTCGTCGGCAACTTCTCCGCCGGCGCCGACGCCATCCACGAGGCCAACCCGGACGTGCTCATCCTCTGGGGCGGCATGCAGTACGGCCAGGACCTCTCCGCGCTCACGAGCGGCAAGAACTACCTCACCGCGCCGTGCTACAAGTGCACCGCCATCCGCGACGCCGCGCGCCGCGAGCCCAAGGTCTTCGACGTCGACGCGCACGCCTGGGCCGACAAGCTCGTCTGGGAGCTGCACCTGTACAAGATGAGCGAGGACGTCGACACGGGCACCTGCCCCATCATCGAGGCCGGGTTTTACCGCTCCGGGTTCAACGCGCTGGGGATCGACAAGCCGGCCGCGTGTAATGTTACCGGCGACTGCCCGAAGGCGAGCCGTCTGACGCCCGTCATCCTGTCCGAGTTCGGCAACGCGCAGGACGACACGATGCGCAACGACACATTGCAGGTCTGCCTGCGCGAGTTCACCGTCAAGAACAAGATCAGCTGGATGATGTGGGGGCTGGCGGGCAGCTACCGTATTCGTTCCGGCGCGCAGGGCGTCTTTGACGGCTGGGCGCTGGGCAACTACGAGTGGAACGGGTGGAATGACCCGGGCACCATTGAGGATGTCTGGAAGCCGTGGGTGAAGAACATGAATGTCACGACGAAGGCTTAAGTGGCGAGCACCGAAGTAGTGTTTGATCTAATCATAGTTAATCGATATAATTTGTATTTCACAGCTTCTCTGTCATTGTATGATGTAACTCAGACCCGGCAAAGCCGTCCTTCATCCACCAATTCCCAATCCTCGTTACCGACGCACGGCTCGCACCAGAACACATCGTCCGGGTCGACGGTCTTCTTGATACTGAGTAGCCGCTCATAGTTGGCACCCCAGTAGGCCTGCTGCCAGTCCTTTTCATACACGGAGCCCTGCGTCCCAATAAGCAACTCATCCTCCAGCTCGAATGCGGATCACTCACCTCGTTGATATAAGACCCCATATCAGGAGCCAACCGTCGCAACCCCTCCGCCGCCGCATCAACAAGCTTAATCGCCTCCTGTTTGGCCGTGGCATTCATAGCAGGGAACTGGGCCGTCGCCACTGTGCACACATTATTAGCTTCATCACATCTCACCCGGTGCAGACTCGAATACTCACTCGCGTGGATATACGCCCTCCTCCAAGCCGGATGCACCGCATTCCCGCCCCCTCGCGGCACCGCCTCGTGCACCCCCCTTCCCGACACCAAAAACGATGTCACGCGTCCCACCTTCTCTGTGGCCGTACCAACCGCCGTCGCCAGCGCGTCCACATCTTCAGTCAGAGCCGCCTCGTCGAGCAGCCGCGACGCGAAGATGAGATGGTACCCCACGGGCCGCGCGTCGCGGTACTTGTCGAACCAGTCGAACCACGACGCGAACTGCTCCGTCTGCAGCACGAACAAGGCCTCGGGCCACCGCGCGGCGATGGTCGCGTTGATGGGCTGCCAGAGCTCCTGCATTGCTTGTGAGTTGGACTGGTCTTGTAGCAGGGCGACGCCCATCATGCCTGCGATCTGCGCCGGCAGGCTTTGCACTGGGAAGGGGTTTTCCATGAGCACGCGCGAGGAGGTGCAGTACATGGACATGCCGGCGCGTTCGAGCGCAGGCATCTGGGAGAGGACGTATGCGGTGAGGGCTGGGAGGTAAGGTGCGTCGGGCTCGGTTCTGATAGCCCAGAAGGTATGAGTTATTGCAGGTGATGGGTGCGTTAAAAAGGTGATGGATGTGATGACACCAAAGGTGCCGGGGCCGCCCTGCTCGAGTTAACATCGGGAAGTCGTGTAAATGTCAGATGATGTCCGCTCTTACACCGCGCATGGCCCAGAACAGATCCGTATTCTGCGCCTCGTTGATCGTCATGATCTCGCCCTTGGGCGAGACGATCTCCATCTGCAGAACATTGTCCGCCGCCATGCCGTACCGCGGGCCCAGCAGCGAGTGGCCGCCTCCGGGGGTGAACCCGCCGACTCCCACCGTCCCGCACCCGCCGCCGACGATGGCCTGCCCGTGCTCGGCCAGGGCTTTCTGCGCGTTGTACAGCTCGGTGCCGCCCTCGACGGTGACGGCGTTCCCCTCGATGGTGATATCGCTCCCGGCAAGTTGGAACCCAGCGCCGTGGTACTGCACATCTTGCATATGGTGCACCCAAATGGACAGAGACCCCGGAGCAAAAGAGCGGCCTAGGTAATCGTGCCCTGTGCTCTTGACGATCAACCTCACGTTCTTCTCCCGCGCTACACTCGTTAGCCAACCGGTTCATCATGACGAGAAGACGGCTACAAACACACCAAAGTCAACACCAAACTTGACATGCTCCGGCGTGGTCGCGCTCACGACGAAAGCAGAGTATCCGTCAGCGCGACACAGATAAGCCGCGTCAGGGAGGCAGGTGTCATTGCTCCAGTTGTCCCACATGACGGAGACGGGGTCGGCCTTGTGGAAGTCGAAGCGGCTCCATCCGGCGCGCACGTCGGCGCACCGGCCGGCGTCGTAGGTCGGTTCTCCGGGATGGCAGACAGCTCCTGGAGCAGCCGGCTGCAGCAGTCGGCCTCCAAGAGACTCATTGAGCGCGGCCCAGGATTCTGTGGACGGCCAGTCAGCGCTGCCTGGGAAGGACTTGCATGGGGTCGTGGTGTCTGCCGAACTCCATGGCAGGGATGCTAGGGCTAGAGCGAGGGATAGAAGGAAAGTGGAGGATAGCATTATGGGAGGATAACGATGTGGCTTACCGGACTTGAGAACACGAATATCCAGACGGAGGAGTCTTCCCTTTTTAAGTCGGGGGCTTTGAGATCCCAAGACGAGGAGGACAGGCCGGGCGACTTCGCCTGTGTTCAGCTGCCAGATGCGGCGTGGTTGAGATGCAGCAGCGAGATGAGGCAAGGCACCAGATTTCTCGGAAAGGAAATCGTCATCAGGAGAAATGCTACGTTGTGTTGGTTACGCCGCAGCGTGTTGGTGATCCCCTGCCCGGGCGTCCTGGACCCCAGTTCAAGTCCGAGGAGTGGATCACGTTCGGTGTCGAGGTGTAAGGCGCAGTCTCGTCGCGTTGCGCAAAGAAATGTTGGAGGTGTACTCGTGAGAAATTGTTGTGTCGCGGGACAAGAAAGATAAGGCTCTCCGCCTTCAGCCGCTGACGGAGCGGTGTTACCCATCAGGTACATATGGTGGTGTCACTTGGGAGCGCATTGGATGGGCCAACGGGGAGAGGCCCGGCCAACTGCATATGGACGTCAAGGGATGATGTGCCCAATCACAACTACCTCTTCGTTCTCGGCATGGTCTAAGACAGAATACCTAACATGACCGTTAAGCGACACTTGCCTGTCAATCAAACAGCCTGGCCGTCCGGTCCTCAGCCGCCAACCTCTCCAAGTGATCCTCGCGAAAGTGTGCGTACCACCCAAGAAACTCGGGAATGCTCTCAAAGACATACATCCCTCTCTCCCACAAATTCACAACGTACCGCCATTTCCATCCATCCTCGCCCGGCTTACGGCAGTACACCACGCAACACGAGGCATCCTGTCCGTCCCCCGAGTTCCACCCGCCTCCCATCGTCCAGCCATGAGGGTCCCAGCCGTTCAACCCCGTCTCATCTTCCAGTTCCTCCGAGGTCTTGACCCGGCTAGCGTCCATTGTCAGAGACCAGAAGGTCAGCTGCTGGTGATTGTGGTATGGCATCCCGGGGCCAATCAGGCCGTGGACTTCCTCGGCCACTATGCGGAGTTCTTTTGGAAACTTAATCGTGTCTCTGACGTCCTCGTGGGACTTTTCTCGCAGAGCCTCCTCGATGTGAGAAACGTAGGCCTCCAGGAGCTCAGCGCCGTTGGCCGGGTCTAGGCGGATTGTCCCGTCTAAACCACTCAACTGAGCTATCTCATGCCAATGGGTCAGAACATCCTCAGGAAACCTGACACCCTCCATGAACTCGCCGATTCCTAATCGTTCCTCGAGAAATTGCATACGAGCATCGTTGATTTCCTCGTCTGTCCAGTCCTGGTCCAGTGGTAACTGCTCCAAGACATACTCCACGTACAGTTCCATGTTCTTCCGGATCTGGGACGCGATGTGCGCGCGATAGGCGTTTAGCGCTTCAAGAACCTTGGCTCTATCGGCTTCCATGGTGAAGGCGGTGAACTTGGGTGTGGCTAACGCGAGCCGAGCCGCAGGGATCGAGATGATTCGATGTCGTGGAGGAGTTTGAGACAGTTGCTACGCTGCGGTGTAGGTATGATCGCAAGGCGTATTGCTCGTACATGCAACAACGTTCTAGGCTGCATCGGGTGGCGCCAAACGTCAGCTGTAGCCTAAATCAAGTCCACATGGGAAACCATCCTGCCCATGTCAATATCAAATTTCATTCGTAAATTGCAGCATTTCGCTGGCCCTAGGTATCAGACTTTTCCGAGGGTTTGCACTTTAACAAACAGCGCAATAGAATTCAAGACCAGCATAACCCCTTTTCGAGGTACCTGTGTCGTTATTCTTCAACTCTTACAAACGTAGGGCTCAATTATTTGCTGCCTGACTGATGGTGATGGTATGTCCTGACTCCTAGTATGGTTGTGACAGCAAAGCTTTGTGATTTTAAATTCACGTTGTTCGTGTTGTCCCTGTCGGTCTTAGTAATGATAATTCATTTCCAGCTTGATCTCATTATCGTTACAATACACGTTATCTTCTCCGATGTCCCTATCATCTCCAAGCTGAAATAAGCTCGTTAACGTAATGCATCATAGGTTCACTTCCTTCCAACACGTTGCTGTTGCTGTAACTGGTATGAGTTCAATGACAGTTTTGCTACTCGGGCGAACAGTGCTTACAAACGACGATACGCATCGCAATGACATGCACGGCAATGACAGGGACGACGAAAACAGTCATGATCAATGGTGATAGGTGAAACGGTCAGGATAGAATAAAGACTGAAACGAAACAAGAAACCGTGATAATGGAACGAAATAATACCAAATAAGAGAAGTAGCTGGGAGCATTCGCCCGGATAGTACGTCATCGTTCAATTCGTGCAGTTTTATCCATTTATGAAAGTTTTATCAATTTCAAACGCAAATTTATATTCAAACTCAGCTTCTACAAATGTTGGCCGTGTCAATGTTGTTGGAAGAGTATCACATTGATCGCTACAACGAAACCTTACGAATGCATAAAGAGCAAATTACAAAACGAACATCACCCAACCTATTTCATGGAGCAAATGGTTTCCATACCAGTTTTACCAACAACCCAGCATCCTCCAAATTCCCTGATGCATAGCGTGGGATCAAAGACTTGATGGCCTGAGATTTCAGTTGTCAATAACGATGTCACTCCTGGGAACTCGCAACGCTCACCTAAGCCACCCATCCCCAAATGTTCTTGATGTTGCCACAGACATCGATAGGGGCTTCGTCCTGTTCAAAGACCATGTCACACACCTGGTTCTTGGATGGTGTGACCCAGCAGGCATAGTTTCCCTTGAACTGTTACAGCAAGTCAGCACCACCTCAAATATAACACAGGCATTGGGTAACGCACGTCGATGCAGATAGTGGCGGAGAATTCACCGCCGCCGCCGCCCTGGTGAATCTGGCAGTTGCCGCCCTGTGGGCTCACGGTGGTGACCACCTGCACGTCTCTGGATGTCCACTTCCAGTTGTTTGCATCTACGCTCTCGAAACGGAAGCCAGTACTGGCCTTGCGGGGGTAGGGGTCGAGAGCTTGTGTGCAGTACTCGGCGCTGACGGCAGAGATGCCGAGGGCGACAACTGGGATGAGAGTAGCGAGCTGCATCTGCGCTCCAGGTCAGTATCACCAGATTGTGCGTTTGAAAGATGCAGTACCTTGACAAGAATGGATTTGCAATGTTGAAAAGAACGTGATAGATCAGTAGCGAGTGCAGATGAGTTGATGTTGAGAGTAATACCCTGAGTAGTCATGCGAATGTCAAACCTACTTATAGCCCAAACTCAGCCATCGCAGAATACTTTCGACTTCAAAGATATCATTGCGATGCCCGTCATTGAGTTCGCTTTCGGGGTCAACTGTCAATACGAGTTCCGGCTGACGGAGCCGAAGGTGGAACAAACTAAGCTAGAGCAACCCGCAGTTGAGTGAACTTTAACTTTGGCCCATGAATGGGTCTAAGCCTCGCTCTCCGACGTATCCCGCTCATATTTTGAGGCTGAAGGAAGCGGATTTTAGAGGTAACATCCGACGGGATGTCACTTGGGGGTTGTGCATGATTGCTTGGCACCACCTTCTAACGGCCGTTGCTGTGCTTGCAGTACGATGTACGATGACGAGTTAGCTCCGCATTGTGACATTCTTTCCGAGAACTAGACAAAGTTTCATATTAACAACTCCACTGCAATCAGACGACATCTTCTCTTGTCACTCTTCTAAGAAGCCTTCTCGAGCTCACATCCCAGTACCCTTTTACAAATCGTCGTCGCCAAGCTCTTCGCATCCTCCTCCGACATTTGCGCATCACCACTGCCGGTATCCCATGTGATCTCTGTAATCTCCGCATCACTTTCACCGGGCTTCTTGGCTTCGGACCCGCGGAGTGCGGTCTCCCGGAGGCTGGAAGCAGTCACCTTCATCTGAAACTGTTCGTTGCCGGTCCAACTTCGGTACACATGGACCACTATATTGCCCTGTTCGTCCGGTCCATCCGAACGGCACATCCACCTATCTTCCATCGCTGCGGGCTGATACCCGTGGAGCAGCTTGTCGGTGTCTGTGTCCGACAGGTTGAGATGCCACGGCGCGGTCGCAGGGTGGCTGATTGGGTGGACATCCCACGTCGAGCCGGTCACTCGCTGACCTGACTCGTCGGGGGAGGCAGAATTGGCGATTGTGGACTCCGGCGGGGTTTGCGTGCCTAGGAAAATGGAATTGAGAAAAGATCGGAACATCGTGTTGTGTGTGCTGGGAAGCTGGGAGTTGGGTGGAGGTTGAATTGTGATGGGCAGAAGCTTGCGGTGTTGCTGCAATCTATTATTATCGGAGGTTGAAGCTTATAAGCCCGATGATGGAGCACGGGTGCATTCTTTTTTACCACGTTGTCCGGTATTGGTCAGCTATTAAGCCGTACATGTGAAACAATAAAACCAACAATTCTGCCCATTTAAGGCTGGCTCTGTGCAGTTGGAAGCCGGCGCAGATCATCGCTCGGCTCTTTCGGGATGGCATATAACTTTAAATTTGTACTGCCATCTTCCTAGCTGAAACTCAATTAGAATATATTATGGACCACTTCCTATCCCAAGTAGCGATTGTCAGATGTTTCTATACCTTTGTGGTTAATACACTGGATACCTAGTGGGTTATGGCATAAGGGTCTTGACTAAGGCATAATCACTAAAACGTTGGTGATTATCTGCCTCACCGACTGCGAGATCATGAGAACTTCCTAAAGCGGAAACACACTAGTTGAACTCCAGTCTCCATCTCGTCGTAGCGTCCACACAACCGGAGACCTCGCGAGTCCGCGGAGAGGCATGCGATACCGAAGTGGATCGTTCTCGCGTCGTCGTACATCCGCTCCGGCACCGGCCTGCCGGGTATGATAGTTTCAACATCATTTTGTCCGCCCCGGCCAAGACCACGCGAGAGCTTCGTCAGACGTTCATCCACTTGGCGGTTGAGTGATCAGCCGAACAAAAAGAGAATCCTTGTCAGGTATCTGTGGCTTGGGTTATCGAGGGTTGATACATTGTTTGGGCGAGAAATTTGCGCGTGAGATCTGAACCTCCTGTGGGCCTCTAGTCCCCGAGATACCAGCTCGGGAGGTCTCACATATCCATAACACCAGGTAAGTCAAGAGACATCATCATCAAGCGGCAAACCGCCATCGGTTTCGTCGGAACTCGAAATCAAAGTTGATGTTAGTTAAATTGTTCATGATTCATCTTTATGCCTAGGCCAAATCCAGGCGGCGATGAAATTCAAATTGCTCCGTGAGACTGTGGATGTGGATCGAACACGGGGTTTTGGCAGTCCAAAGTTCCGGTGAGAGAAGCGTATTGTTAGGGAGAGAAGCAAATGACGACTCGAGGTTCGAATGGGAGAGCATCATGGCATAGAGATTGTACAAAACGATAAAACCTAGGCGACTATCCCGCCTAGATATGTCTTGTTGTCGACCAGCATCGTCATCACAATCCTACACTCGTTAAGAGCACTCTCTTTTGGCTTTGCGGCACTTGTCTCATTATCATCTCCATCATCCTCATATCTGTCGTCCTCCGTCGCTGTCGTCCTCCATTTCTGTCCGTCTAAGATGGCTCGGCAATACTCCTTTGTGTTCGGGTTCTTCCTCTTTTCCCTCTGGTCGATCCTCGGCTCAGCCGTCGACCTCTACAGGGCCGACTCCAGAGCCTTCTCGACCATCCAAGCCTCGCAAGGCTTCCTAGCCAAGGGACAATCCAATATTGGCGTCGTGTCGCCCGACACAAGTCTCTGGAACCACGTCAACGGCGCCGACAACGGTTTCAGCAAGGACGAAGACGGTTACGTCTCGACCACCTCTGACAGAAACCTCGCCCGCACCTGGGTCCGCCAGTTTCTCGGCAATAACGGCTATATCTACCGCATCCACTCCGCTCCCAACATGATCGACTGCCAGGCCACCCTCGGCAAGTACAACCCGTACCCCCAGGAGAAGGAGTTCGCCGCTCTCGGCGGCATCAAGGACAACCAGATCATCGGCTGGACGCAGATCAAGAACGGCGTCGAGGGCAAGGAGCAGCTTAACCCCTTCTACCGCTCCAACATCTACGGTAACATGGGCACCGGCGGCTCGCAGCCCAAGCTGGCCGCGTTTCCGCCCAACCATGCCGCGTGGAGCGAGGCGCCGTGGTCCGAGTTCGCTACGTGCACCAGACGCTCTGCCAGAGATCTATTTAAGCGCGCCTGCTCACCGGCCAAGAGCAGCGTCGAGTACGCCAACGAGCACTTGGAGTACGTCAACGCTCTCTGCCCGGATTGCCTTTAGCTCTGGGGGCTTTGTGACGTGGGAAAGCGCAAACACATCCAGAGGGCTTCGGTTCGGGAGACACTTGCTATGCTCCGGGACTTGAGATTCAAGCAAAGCAGATGCTGTATGCCGTGGAGGGTTCTCTGGACGATGGGGGAAGGAGGAGGCCGGGAACAGGAGGGACAGATGGGGCAATAGCACAGAGAATTACTCGGCAATGGATGGGTTTGGAATAGCCCCTTAACATGGGTCTTTGACGGTATATCTCTCCCTATGCAAGACCACCTAGGTATTTTGACCGTGCTATAATGCATATATTTCCTGTACATCTACCGTCATCTCTGTCTCTGTAGTCTCTGTCTCCGTTGTCTCTGTCTCCGTTGTCTCTCGTCGTTATCTCCATCGTCGTCTTCCGTTCTCGTCTGCGTCTTCTCTCGTCTCTGTTTCTGTCTCCGTTGTTATGCTGACTATTCTCGATGGCGTAATCTTGGATGTTTCTATTGATGTCGTCCCTGCAAGCCTCAGGAACGTTCCCGTCCACAGGAAAGATCGGTTCTCTCTCAAGCTGTAGAGCTCATCAGTTCGGCTCCAAATCTATAGTTTCTGGATTGTCTATAGATCCAAAGCTCCAAGAAATAAGAGACTTAAATTAGATATATAAAATAAAGCTCTGAGTTGAATTTTGGATTGGGGTTCATGGAGCTCATCTCTGAGACATGAGCCTTTATGGTGCATTTTGAACGAAAACAGCTCTCAAGTAATGCACGCAAGCATTCGCAGAAGAGATAGGTGATGTCTTCTTGCACTAAAAATCTAGTCGAGGTTGAGTTAAAATAGGTTATGACTTGAGTAAAAGGGGTGTTTTATATCGTGAATGGAGCAAACGACGGAGGCCAGAGACGGACCTTGACCTATGTATTTCTTGAAGATGTGTCAAGCTTTAAAGAATTTAAAGCAAATGTCGTGTACGGATTTCACAAAAGCACGTTTGGCATGACTACCTATGCATCACTCAGGATTGCCCAAAGGCATTGCCACGGCCATTGCGAAAGCCATGTGAGCCTGTGGCGTGGCCACTTCGGCTTAGGTAGAGATTTTGGAGAAGGCCACCTGAGTAAAATATTATAGATACAGCGCAGCAAATCCTTAAACGTTCACATTGTGACTCAATCATACGTTGTTCATATTACGGTCACAGTTCAATGTGGCTGGCAATGCACAGGTTGAACACTGGAAACTCCCAACTGCGCGGACCACGATTTCGCATCCTCCAATAGCCTAAATCTGAGCGTGTTCGACAGGCATTAGATGAGTATTTTCGACATACAGAAAGACGAAAAAGGATTGTAATCAAAGATGATGGGAGCAAGCTGAGAGGTATGCGGGAAGTGTGCAGACTGATATGCTGAGACTGTTTAGGTAGAGCTGCAGCCTCTACTTGCAAGCAAGACGGGTGCCTCAGGCATTCTCAATTGTCTTGGCCGGTTGGCCCAATGGCAAGGCGTCTGACTACGATACACAGTGGAATCAGGAGATTGTGGGTTCGATCCCCATGCTGGTCACAATCTTTTTGTCTTTTGAACTACTTGACCAAGCGACCTAACTTGCTTGATGTGAAGATAGCTTGCTTGCGCATATTTTGATATGCCTTTCAGTTTTGAGAGATAATTCTGAGGGCATCTTAGCGGCCTTTTGCTGGGGCGCTGGGTAAAAGTACTAGCAGTTAGTTGTCCAGTGCCTTAACTCTTCAACGATATCAAGTAGATTAAATTCTATACAAGAAGATCCGAATATCTGCGAGGCCTCTTTTCTTCTTTCTGCGGCCCCCGCTATGATAGAGTTCAGCGATGCAGACGCGGGACTAACCACAGCGGCAAAGCTGGCAACCGTTGACTCTTTAGCCCGAAGTTCTCGTAGCCGCTTGACAACGTTTCAACGTCGCAACGATCTAGTGAACTACACAAGACCTCTCGAGTGCAGTATCATCAACCTGATGATCCTAACTCCGCAGTCTGTTCCGCTGACACTCCTATGGCCTGAGTCCCCAACCCCTCCAAAAAGGCATAGATCGGAGGAGACCGACTGCAGAAAAAGGCAGGGGTCTTTCACAAAGGAACCATCCGTGCCGCAATGACGTACTTGGCATAGGACCACCCAAGGTCTTGGTATTCAATGAAGCGGCGGCGGGACACTCGCAGAAGACAAGTGAGAGCGCATGCAGGCAGCGGAGAGCGTAGCACGACATACGGGCGGAACGCGGCGGGAATACGTAAGCGTGCGACGGGACGGAATTTGGGGACTGAGACAATGGCAGGATGGCAAGGCAAGGCATTCCTCTGCTTTGCCCAAGTTCATCTTCCTCGCGGAGTGAAAAAAGGGAAGTGCCCTGCGATACAAAGCCTCCCCTGTAGATCGTTTGCGATAGGGACCAACTTTCTACAGCCTCCACAAGACGAATTGAGTTATCTTGGCAGTTGATTATCGAAAGGCAGAAAAATTAAGCACCGGGGCCGATTCCCCATCATCGGTGACGAACCCAGCAAAGTCGCTGTCGAAAAAGGCGAGGAATCTTAGAGCAGAGAAAGTCCCCAATTCCCATCCGTTCCTTCCCATCCACCACATCCCTTTCCCCCAGCTCGCTTCCGCCCCGCCGCAATCACGTCCCCGAACCAATCAGACCGGGCTAGGCAAGACCAGCTGCGAATCCTCCACACCTAGGCTACCGCGCATTTCACGCAGTAGCGACACTGGTTGACTGGGAAGAGGACGTTGACACGCCGCTGACGGACCGCCCAGCGGGAGACGACAGGGGTCGCATGCCACGTCGCGTGCCGACTTTCCCAGTCCACCACCAAAATGCTCCCCTTGGCTGTTCGTAAACAGCGAGCAGCGCGGCAGCGGCCCCCTCCACGCCCCTTGGCCCTGCGCCCCGTATTATCCAAATCCAGAATGTCAGTAGGAAGGAGCACCACATCATTTTTTTTTGGCATTTGCTCGCCGGCCGCCTTCTTCTCCTTGGCGAAATCTGCTGCACGGCATCTCGGTTTCTTGGTCTTACTCCTCCTCCTCTTTTTCCTTTGGCCTGGGAGGTAGTCTTTATTTTTTGCACCTGTCTTTCATTTTCCTCGCTCCTGTCCTTTTCTCACGTTCCCCCGCCCTCCCGCGCGCCGTCTATTTTCATCCTTTCCCAAACCCAGGTCAATAAAGCGGAAACGCCAGGGTTTAACGAACGATTACGACGACAGACCTCCTTGATATGGCCCAAGACCACACACCAATCCCTTTGACTTCACGATAACCTAATCCACCCAACCAACCAACCCCCTGGAAGGAATCGCATCCGATAAGAGGCAAAGAGGGAACTCAACTCAAAATCCCATCTGTTCCCACCCGCGCGCCGCTTCCGCCCCCGACTCCTCCGTCCCGGCTTCATCGGCATCCATTTACGCTTTTCCCCTAACCTAAACCACGACGTTGGGATAAGGCACACGAAGCCAGAGGCGACCTAAACCCAGACTCAATCTCAACGGTCGGCCGCCCCCAGGGAAAACAGCCACCCGAAACGAGGCTTGCCCCTTTAGCTCGGTCCTACGCACGGGAAGGCTTCACCCTCACCAAACCCAAACCGAGCCTCAACATCGAAATCCCTAACCCTCCTCTTCTGCCAACCTGCACATTCGTCAGGAGGAGGAACGGCTCTGACGTCTCCGCCAAAGCCAACACTCCGGCCGAAAAGAACCGCCGGCCCAGGGGAAACACGCACACCCCGAAACAACAAAGATGTCTTTCCCAGCCCCGTCCCGCCCGCGGCGCGGCCTTATCCTGATAGCGGCCTTCTTCATCATCACGACCCTCTTCCTCGCGGCCGCTCGCCTCGCCTCCTTCGACCTCCCCTCCATCCGCCGCCAGCAGTCAAAACCTCAACCGAAGCCCTCACCCGCGGACGCGCCCATGTCCTACGGTGAAACCGCCCGGCCGGGCTTCACCGACCTTTCCGTCCACATCACCACCCTCCCCGACCGCCACGTCCCCTCCCGCGCGAACCCGGGCCGCCGTCTCGTCATCGTCGGCGACGTCCACGGCATGCGCGCCTCTCTCGACGCCCTCCTCGCCGACCTCGCCTTCGACACCGCTCGCGGCGACCACCTCGTCCTGGCCGGCGACATGGTCAACAAGGGCCCCGACTCCCGCGGCGTCGTCGACCTCGCCATGCGCCTCGGCGCCTCCGCCGTCCGCGGCAACCACGAGGACCGCGTCCTCCTCGCCCACCGCAACATGAAGAAGACCCATGTCGCCGACGAGGACGCCCACGGCAACCCCGTCGACGGCCCCGCCGCCTCCAACGAAGACAACGACGACAATAACGACAACGACACCGACGATGACCTCGAGCTCCCCGTCTTCCCGCACGGCGACTCCGCCGAGCGCGCCACCGCCAAATCCCTCTCCAAGAAGCACATCGACTGGCTCTCCACCCTCCCCGTCATCCTCGACGCCGGCACCATCGAGTCCCTCGGCAACCTCGTCGTCGTCCACGCCGGCCTCGTCCCCGGCCTCGCCCTCAAGTCCCAAGACCCCTGGGCTGTCATGAACATGCGCGGCCTCGTCTACCCGCGCGAGGAGCTCCGCCGGCAGGAGGCCAAGAACGCCCTCGAGGAGTACCGCAAGACGCACACCGCCGCGCCGGGCATCACCGACAACATGATCGAGCAGGAGCACGAGCGCCGCCGCAAGCCCGACGACCGCGTCATCGCCGTGCCCACCGACCGCCGCGACGGCTCCAGCAGCTGGCCCAAGGCCTGGAACAAGCACCAGAAGAGCCTGCCCGAGAACGAGCCCCGCACCGCCGTCGCCTACGGCCACGACTCGAAGAAGGGCCTCAACATCGACAAGTACACCTTCGGCCTCGACTCGGGCTGCGTCAACGGCGGCGAGCTGAGCGCGCTGGTCATCGAGGCGACGGCGGAGGGCGTCAAGCACGAGGTGAAGAGCATCAAGTGCAAGAAGGAGGACAAGAAGAGCAAGAAGGAGAAGAGCAGGTGATGATGGCTTGTGTATGTGTGCCCTGGATGGAGCAGGCGACGAGGAAGAAAGGAAAGATAAATGAAAAAAAGACGCGACACTAGCATGCGAGGAAAAGCATGCCGACGAAGGCAAAAAGAAGCAAACGTTCTCTGTGCTCCTCCGCGATGGAGAGGCTGGTAGAGAGAGAATTAGAGACAGAACTCCCACCACGCCCGGATGGGCTGGGGGAATGGATTGTATAAATGGGTGTCATGACAAGACGGGCGGAAAACCCGCTCTTATCCTAATGAACATAGTAATACCATTGGCGTTTTCGACTTTCACTTGATGGCTTAGACTCTGTGCCGTTTGACATGCGTGCAAGTGAACAACAACCTGTTCTGCTGAAAGTTTGGCCCGAGGCGGACTTGTATGTTCATGCGATGTCAACACACTCAGATACCCAATCCTAGATCACGGCTAATACACTTGGCGGGAAAAGGCTGTCAGATTACACACACGAACTCGTCAGAGAGCTGGGCGCAGAGATTTGGTAACCAAGCAATCTATCTCGGGATTTTGTGCTATGTTTGCCTTCGCTCTAAGATATCATTCATCCACCGCCCGCCCTCAACAATCTGGCCTTCCCCTTTTTGCCTCTGTTGTATCCATGGGTGTGTGTATCCGTCTCATTAAGTCATTCTCACGTCATGATTTGGGTAATTTGCCTCCTCGCACCAGTTACACCTTTCCTTTCTCTCCTCGGCGTGCTCACGCCTTTTGGGGTATTGTGGCAATTTATGCCTGGACCTTGGCCTTGATGATGCCCTTGAGGGTCTCGGCGTCGGCAGCGAACTTGGAGATACCCTCGCGGAGCTTCTCGACGGCCATCTGCTCCTCGTTGAAGTCGAAACGGAAGAGGGACTCGTCGTTGATGTAGGCCTTCTTCTCGATGTCGAGGGAGGCGGCCTTGGAGGCGTCGAGCTTCTTGGGGACGGGAGCGTCGGAGTTGAGGAGCTCCTCAAGCAGGTTGGGCTGGAGGGTGTGTTAGTTGAGTTCTTGGTGAGTGACGTGACAGGGATGGAACGTACGGAGATGGTCAGGTAGTCGCAGCCGGCAAGCTCGGTGATCTCGCCAGTGTTGCGGAAAGAGGCACCCATGACGATGGTCTTGTAGCCGTACTTCTTGTAGTAGTTGAAGATGGTCTCGACGGACTTGACACCGGGGTCCTCCTCCTTGGAGTACTCCTTCTTGGTGGCGGCCTTGTACCAGTCGAGGATGCGGCCGACGAAGGGAGAGATGAGGTAGGCACCGGCCTCGGCGGCAGCGATGGCCTGGACGATGGAGAACATGAGGGTGAGGTTGGTGTTGATGCCGTGGTCGCGCTGGAGGATCTCGGCGGCCTTGATACCCTCCCAGGTGGAGGCGATCTTGATCAGGACACGCTCCTTGTCGATGCCCTGCTGCTTGTAGAGCTGTTTCTCTTTGTTAGAATCCGATTGTCCGGAGCCAGACGCTGCGAGACAAAGAAACGTACCTCGATGATGCGGAGGGCCTTGTCGACGGAGGCCTTGGTGTCGAAGGAGAAGCGGGCGTCAACCTCGGTGGAAACCTTGCCGGGGACGACCTTGAGGATCTCCTTGCCGAACTCGACGAGGAGGGCGTCGAGGGCAGCATCGACCTGCTGGTCGACGGAGCCACCCTGCTTCTTGGCGAAGGCGACGGCCTCGTCAATCAGCTTGGCGTACTCGGGCTTCTTGGAGGCGGCGAGGATGAGGGAGGGGTTGGTGGTGGCATCCTGGGGCTTGTACTTGGCGATGGCTGTCGATTGGGAGTGCGGTCAGCTTTTGCTCCTACTATTGCGTTCGTGGTGTTGCGGGAGGCGGCATGAGAAAAATAGCTCATCTGGCCAGGAGCGTGTGTCCGGCCACGGTTGAGGGAGATGGAGGGGTAACGATGGCGGGGTGACGACGGTGTGACTTACAGGCGAAGTCGCCGGAGTCGGAGACAACGACGGTGCCGGTGGCCTTAAGCTGATCGAGAGAGGTAGACATTTTGGATTGTTTGATTGATCATTCAAATCGAGAGGGATTGAGAGACGTGACGAGGTGCAAGAGGTGGGATGATGTGTAGTCGTGGTGGAGGTATTTACATATATATAGACTTTTGGTTGAGCTTAGACCCACACTCTGGGGGTGCATGCACGAGTGAAGTGGCTGCAAAAAAATTGAGGAACAGCAGCAGAACGCTGATACATACCCAGCACTGAAAGAGAGCACCAAACCTATGGGAGATGGGATGGGAACGAGCAATTAGCGGTGGTAGTGCCCCTCTAGCGGTTCAGACTTCAGTGTTGACGGGACATGACAGTGAAGGTGGTGGAGGCAAGGCCCCGGACTCCAGTGCTCCGGCCAATTCAGCAACAATTATTGGGAGAGCGGGGTCCCTCCTCCCACCTCCCTCCGTGTTCCACCCCTTCTCCCTGCAACACGCTACTCCTGCTGCACCTTGATTCCCCAGCGCTTTTCTCGCACAGCAACGGCAACGGCAACCCCTCATCGTCTCGAGGCCGGGGTCATCTCATGATAAGGTGAGTAGACAAATCAAGCGATCCTCGTCAGTCTCTCGCTCTCTTTTCCTCTCGGTGAAGACTTGATTCAGGAGCACTTTGTACATACAACCGCTCCTCCGTCCAAGTTTCCCAACCGCGGGCCGTCGAGTAATGAGCCCAGGTAGCAAGAGGTAGCTCGGGCCCCATTCGCAGTAGTTTTGCCCCTCCATGACCCAGAATCGGCGTCATACCCCCAGTATTCCGCGACCTCCAAACTTCGCAGAATACCCGCCGCCGGGTCCCTGACGCAGCAACGGGCTGCTCTTCTGCAGTCTTGCAGTACACATAACGGCTTGACTACGGCGTTGCTGTTGCAGCAGCCATGTTCCATATTCACAAAACCAAGAGGCGGGACCGGGTCACCCTGCGCTTGTTCGGCCTTGTCGCGAGTTGTATCGGATTTTACCTCGTCTCTGGCGTCGGAGAAAAGTGACAAAACGGCCTACCAGAAGAACAAAGGGCCTCCAGAGCTGACATAATCCGTGCTCTGGGTGCTTACAACATGCGGAAAATATCACCGCAAAAATTGCGCTGGCATCGAAAACGCAAGCGGCACTCCCGCATCTGCCGGGTTAAAGTCCGTGGCCCGGCGAGCTTTGCCTCGTTTCCTTTCGTGCTCTCGCTCGCCCTCGCGTCTTGGGCCAACGGTAAGGCGACATCGGACACGTGGTTTAGCCGAGCAACTTTTTTCTGAGGTGTAGTCAACAAGCCTCGATGCGAGGAGGGAGGGGTCTCCATCCATGCCTCGTTCAACAGAAATTTAGCCGGTAGAGAGAGAGAGCGAGAAAAAAACGCATGGACAAGCCACCATCACTTATCACACAGCCTTGGGACCTTGGTTTCGACACAAATCTTCAAGGCTGTCTCTTTCTGCACAGGCCACTGCGCAGTCTGCAGCAACAGCGAGATAGCCACAGTTGATGTCATTCCGAACCACTCTTATGACATCACGTCGTTGGGTCCCGTTCCCTTTTTTATTTTGGCCCTCTCGCTGTTTCCGCGAGAGATAAAGAATGAGCATGCTGCACCCTGCTCGCTATCCGATGTTCTCCATGCAGAACAGACGCCGGAGACGCGGTTGTGTCTCATTGCGCTATTTACAGCTAAAAATGAGGCTGCGTGGCCCTCAGTCAGCCATCGACATTCGTGCAACAAAAGGCCTTGAATCACACAGCTAACTACACCCAATACCCGCATCCAGTATGGGCCAAGCGGCAAAATTGACAACTCTTCAAAGTCATATGCGCTGCAAAAATCTTTGGGAAAGGTGAGCGAGTCTGTGCCGCGCCAATGTCAGATCAGGTCAGGTCCAGCCAGCAACAGCAACAGCAGCCAGTCGCCAAGTCCACGTCAACGTATCAGGAAACTCCGGGTCTCGGTATTCTCTGACATTCCATCTCCCACCACCACCTCCTCCTCCCACCCCCGTCAGCCGCAGCGCGGACAGCCCGCTCGCCTGCAGGGCGGCGTGCTTCCAGTTTCCCGCCGAGTGGCCGAGTAGTGGGGGGCGTGGCAGGGGTGTATGCCATGGAACATTGAACCGACCGGCCGACGATCCCGACCGCCAACTTGCGCGACATGCGACTTCCGCGCACCGGGGGCTCCACGTTACGTAACCCCGAGGAACGCTGCAGAGTCCCGTCACCTTCGGAAATCCACACCGCAGCACTCGCTCACTCGCTCGCCGTGATCAAGAGGGGGAGGGAAAATGAGGCTGAATGCGAATAAAAACAAGGGCTTCGTTTGGCCCCGTGCGTTGTGCTTCATTAACGCTATTGCATATTATGTATGGCTTTTTCCTAAACAACCTCCTCATTTTCCTTTGGTATCACAATCCCTTAGTCCTCGGTGATGTCGCCGTACTCCCACATGCCTAGCCTCTCCTCCTTGGCTTGTGCCTCAACCTCCTTAAGGTGCTTCAGGTAGGCGGCGTGTTGGCTGCTGCGCTCCCAAGCCTTGAGCTTCTTGGGCACCATGGCCATGCCGTTCGCGACGACCTCCTTGTTTAGCGAGTCGTTCGGGCCAGGCTTCTTGTCGCTGGCGTTGTAGTCAAACAGAGTAATGTAGCTCAAGTTCTCCTTGGTGTCGACAAAGTCGAAGCTGGCAACCAACTCTCTGCCCTCAGTGAGCTCCGCAAGGAAGCCAATGGAATCCTCGAGGTAGTGAGGGGCGTTGGGCAGCTGGAGGAAGGACAGCGAGGCGTCAATGGCCTGAGCCTTGAGCTTCTGGGTGGTGAACTGGGCCTGGTCCAGAGGACGGAGCTTAGACCAGGGCTGCTTTTCCGTGTTGCCGTAGTCAATGTAGACGACCTCGGCCACCTTCGCGGCGCGGTCGTTGGAGCGGATACGGGCACGGTACCACTGGCCGTCGGCGGAGAACTTGGCGGCGACAAAGTCGCCAGTCTTGGGGGAGTCGCTGATGGGCTTCGCGTTCTTCGAGTCCAAGTGGAACTTCTTGAAGTCGTTCATCAGAATGGTAAGAGCGGCAGTGCCCTTGCCAATCTCCTGGATCTTGATCTTGCCGTTGCCATCAATGTTGGTGATGACAATGTCGCGGTAGTCCTTGGGCTTGTTATCGTAAGCCTCAGGGGTATCGTTGGTGGTGGTCTCAACAGCGACAGCCTCCTCCTCCTCGTCCTGGGAGGGGTCCCAGCTGTGCCACAGGCCCTTGCGGCCCTCCTTGGCCTTCTTCTCCGCGGCGAACAGTTCGTTGGCGTTTCCAGACTTCTCAGCAGAGTAGGCGTGGACGGAGGCAAGACCCTCCTCAACCAGGATCTTGGCGAAGCTCTCACGGTTGATGTACAAGTCACCGATGTATCCACCAACCTTGTCGATATCGTAAATGTCAACCTCGACGTCACGCTGGTTCAGACGGCGGTTTGCAAGGTCAGCAGCCTCCGCGCCGAACTCCTCACCCTTCTCGCCACGGGGACCGGGGGCGCGAGGAGCGCGGACACCACCGAGAACCAGGGTGAGCTTCACTCCCTCGCGGGGAATGAGAACGGTGAAGCGGGAACCAGACTTGACAAAGTCGACAATGGCAGGAACCTTCTTCTGGCGTTGCAGGGTGGCCAGCTGGATCTTGGCCTTCTGTACAGACTCGGAAGCGTCGACCCACTGCTTGAGCTTAGGGGCCTTGCCAGACCAGATACCCTTCTTCTCTTCTTTGGCCTTCTCTTGAGCAGCAAGAAGCTCATCGTAGTTGGAGGCGCGGTCGGTGTCGTCCTTGCGATGGCGGATAACAGTGGCGTAACCCTCCTCGACAAGGATAAGACCAATGTTCTTGCCCTTCTCGGTGACGGTCGCGACATCACGAGCCTCGAAGCCGTCTTGAGCGGGCTTGGATCCGTCAATGGTGACATGAACGTGCTTGCCAATGACCTTCTTGCGAAGGAACTCCTTCGCCTCGTCCCTGTAGGGAGCCTCGGAGGGCTCATTAGTGCGGGGACCGCGGACACTGCTGAGGTTGATGCGCTTCTCCGTAGTGCCGGCCTTGTTACGGACGATAATGGTATCGGCACCAATGATCTTGGCAACGATCATGTCTGATTGAGAGCCGCCAGCCTTGGCGACGTGGTGCTGGTGCAGGCGAAGCTTCTTGTCCTGGGCGGCCTTCTCGGCAGCGCGCAGGGCAGCCATCTTCTCGCCGAGCATTGTAGAGTGGAAGTCGTTGCATCTCGCCAGACCCTCTTGCAGGAGGAACCCGGCGATGTTCTTGTTGCCGTTGGGGTGAATAAGAGCAGCAACGAGCTGGCCCTGGGCGCTGGCGCCAACGATGTCGACCTTGACGCGGCGCTGAAGCAGTCTCTCCTCGACGAAGCTCTTAGCCTCGTTGCCAAACTCCTCCGCAGGCTGGGTCTGGCCAGTGGACTGAACCGTTCGCTCGGTGGAGGGACTGCGGACTCCGGCAAGGAGCGTCATGACCTGCACGTGCTTCTTATCCGAAAGCAGAAGTCGCACGAGCAAACGGTCTCCGCTGAGAACACGTTCGACGATACCATCGACAGTCTTGCCCTTCCATTGCTTCATGAAGTCGGGGCCGCCGAGGTCGTTCTGGACCTCGATGCTGCCACCAGTGCCAGCCCAGAGACCCTTGCCCTGGTCCTTGGCGTCGCTCTCCAGTTGGCGCAGGTTGTCGATGCGGGCGAGGACCGTCTCGTCGTCATCCTTGCGGCCTGCCTCTTCCCTGACCTTGAGCCAGCCAGCCTTGATGGCCTCATCGGGAAGGGAGGGACCATCGCGGGAGAGGAGAGCAGAGACGAATTCGCGGCCAGAGTTTACTTGGTATACTACTGTGCACTGGATCTGCTTGCCGACGACAAGTTCTCTGAGGAATTCTCTTGACTGGAAGGCATAGGGCTCGTCGCCATCCTTGCTCAGGCGGGGTGCGCTGACGTAGGCGAGGGAGACGGTCTTCTCGGCTTTGGGGTTGTTCGGGGCGGTAAGAACCAGAGTGTCGCCGCTCAGCACGCTCTTGACCTTGGCGAAGAAAGTTTTCGACATGATGGGCGATCAAGAAGCGGCTGGGATACTGGGAGGTAAACTGTGCTGGTTAGCGCATTGTTCTTCGAGCTGCTTGCAGTGACCGTTTCCATGTCTCGTCCCTGCCGTCTTAGACATTGGGAGGCAATTGTTCAAAAACGGCATAACAATGAGCTTTCGGATGATGTTTGCATGAAAACTGCGGACCGAAACATCTCGATGGTCTGGTATCGGAACCAAGCACCCAGCCGAATCGTGGCCGTCTGTTCAAGACGGGGCTTCAAGAAGCTCACGTGGGTAGACGCAGGTCGCGTGGCAGCCAGCAGAAGCTTCTATGAACAGCATCCAAAAGCTATCCTGAAGCACCAATGGGGACAGAACAGAAATCATGAACTTACTATAGAAAATGGAGAACAGAGAGGAGGATGTGGTGATGTTTTTCGGAGAGGGAGAGTGGGAGAGAAGTGTACAGAAAGGCGACTGTTCGATGAACGTTCGACAATCGTACCGCCTTTTTGACAGCTTGCCTCAATTTCGGCCGGTCTCGAGCAGGCAGTGTGGGGGAAGGAGGTTCAGGGACCACCCGACGACAGGGGTAGCAGGCAGCCGGCGGCCAGTAGCATCCACGGCCGGCTAGACGAGAGCGGGGTTGAGGCGACCTTAGGTAAGGTACTGCTGTTCTTGGTGCTGGCTTCGGGGGGTTGCTAGGTGGCAGCCACGCAGCTTCTCCCTGAAGCGTCTCACCCCAGACTGACCGCCCCAGCTGAGACCCCTCAACACCTGGTGAATGGAAGCTGCAGTCAATTTAGTAGTTCCGTGTCTGCTCGGGATGCACCGACACAGCGTCCTATCTGCCTTCTGGATGTCTCTGGGCTCCCCATGAAGGTTGCCAAAACTCCACGAATAGTGCAAGACCAGCACTGAGGCCTTAGCTAAGAGATACTTAAGAATCATGTCAACATTGATGGTGTTCACGTCATCCTTTACCCCTCACAGCGCAAGGACCATGCCCCCACCTCCGTTCCGAGAACTTCAGGCACTGCATGAGCTCTGCTATGTGGGCAGGAAGCTATCATGATGCCACGGCAACTCTTGCTCTTAGTGGTACCTCTTGTTCTATATTGGCTGTGGTTTACTTGTCACCTTCGTCGTTTTGCTTACCCGCAGAGGACATGGCTAAATAGATACACGTTCATTCGACCAGACTTTACGGTGATTTTTGTTTATTGCAAGAGGTATTTGGGACACTTAGCCCGAGACTACATTTTCAAAGCCTAGATTCCGTCACTACAGCTCTGGTATCGAGTTGAGAAAGCCCCCTGGTGGTTTGGCTACTCTCAAACCCCGCCTCGGGACGTAGTGTATCCAGCAAAGCTAGCTTAGTTACTATAGACTTAGTTGGAGATACCAATGACACCTGAAAGGATTGTTAGCTTTTGTCATCTTCAAGCGAAATATTCGCGGGCACATACCGCAAGCGGGACGGGGACCAGCGTTGCCGGTCTTGAGGGACTCCTCGTTGTCGCCCTTGCCGAGGTCGTCGGTGCCGCCGTGGACAACGATGGTGCGGCCGATGACGGACTCGGGGCCGATCAGCTTGACGTGGGAGTCAGTGACGGTGCCCTTGGAGTTGCCATTGGCGTCGGTCTCGATGTTGCCGAGGTCACCGACGTGGCGGTTGGAGTCCTCGGGAGCGCCGTGAGTCTTGTTGTGGGGGTTGACTGATAGATACGGCCATGTGGTCAGCAAACTGTGCCGCGTTTTCAAGCGAGCGCCGGGTAACATTATATGCCAACTTACAGTGAGGGCCGGCGGAGGTGCAGCCGTTGGTGTTGTCACCGAAGGTGTGGATGTGCATGCCACGCTTGGCGTTGGCGTCGTTGCCGCTGATGTCCCAGGTGATCTTGGTAGGGGCAGACTCGGACTCCTGCTCGAAGACGATGGAGCCGGTGACCTTGGAGTCACCACGGACGACGCAGACTGTGACCATCAAGGTTAGTAAAGCTGATTCTGATCGACCGGTTCATCAAATTCCCCCCATGCCCGTCCTCCCCCAAGAGGAACGCAGCATCCCGGCTTCCCCACGACGGGAACGACGGGAGCTTCTCAATTCGGGCCAAACGGATCGCAGAGCAACGACGCAAGGGACGAAGAGGATGGAGATCGTTCGAGGCTGAAGATTGGCCAGCGGCAAGCTGCTCCCAGTCGTGGCCATGTCGCGGAGCCATCAGGGTGTTTGCTCAGCAGGAATCGTGCAAAAACCCGCTCAATCCAGCGCAAATTGGATGGTTGGACTGCGTTACCCCTCCATCCCAGCGCCGCTGCTCTGCACTAGGGGAGGGAAATGGAGTGTGCGTCCTGGTATAAAGGGTGTCCAACTTACCAGCCTTGACCATTTTGACTGATTTTAAATTTGTTTTTCTTGAGGTTGGGTGTTGTTTGTGATTGTGATGCTCAATCGATAGTGGTTGAGGAGAAGAACGGCGAAGGTTCAGAGGTAAAGAGGGGAAGAAAGGCAGAGAAGTACCTTATGGAGTCCCTGGTTTGGGCAACAGCAGGAGAGACCGACGGAACAGTGAAAGCACAGAGAGGCGGGCGGGCCGGCACAAGCTTGCACAAAGTCTGTGACATCCAATGGGGGCCGCCATCTCTTCTCCTCTCCCCTTCCAGCATCGAATTGGGAATGGAGAGGAACAATTCGGAATTCCGAGGGACAGCTCGCCCCTCCGTCTCTGCAACAACTACATCTCCCCCTTTCCGCCATCCCGCCAGCCAAAAAGCGCTGTACAGCTTCCATTCACTGCCAGTGGGATTTCATGGTGGGGGGAAGCTGTGTTGCCCCGCTTCCAGAGCAGCATCGACATTATCTCATCGCCGTCATGCTGAGGAAAGTGGATTCTCATTGGCCATTGGTGAGAGCTGGTTGGCTGGTTCTGCCCGGGGTACCGCGACGTGATTACAAATGGCAGCTGCAATGCCACATAAAGACGACCAAATAGCTTCGCGGCGGCAGGACACCAGCGAAGCACGAGCTCCGTCATAGGAGCCGACAGAAGAGGCATCAGGCGCCGTTCGTGGGAGAGCCGATTCGCGGACAGCTCTGCACGGAGCGCGGAGAGGACATTTCTCCGCGATGCGATCCCGCCTCTGAGGTGTGGAGGTCGCCAGGCACGCAATACCCCTCCTATCCATGGCTTGAGCCGGACCGGCGATTTGGTTCAAGGCGATCCGCCGCCGACAGCGAGGCGTCAGCACCAGCGGTAGTTGCCCCGCGAATGCCGGGTGGCTGGGTGAGAATTACGGGAGGCATCCGATGATTCGGTTATGCTGCTGTGAACTTACGACACGACAACCGCGGGCATTCACTCTGCAGCACCTCGTTGCTGAGCCTCTCACAAGGTAGACTATCTGTGTCGCAGCATCAGTAGCAGGGTCCTGCCCGGTACTTGATCAGCCAGATGCCAGCATCACACGACAAAGCTGGTAATAATTGAGAGGTTCATGGACAATGCACGGCGGGCTAGCATGAAGCTTTGGCCATATAACGGGCTGGCGGGGCTTATGTCGAGATATCATGTCGTTGACATCATCGTTGTAAATGAGCGACTGCCGATACAATGCAAACCGATTGGGCTCATGTCAAGATGGTTTGGTTGCAAAGTATCTGAAAGCTTGGATATGCTTCACCAATGTTACTTGGCTGTTTTGGCCATCAGCTTCACTTTCCGGCAGACCTCCGGAACGAGCGGCAACTGGTCAAATCATATTGTTTGGAAGTCGACTGATCGCTTTCTTCACAAATCGTGGAGGGAACGAAGCTTAGAAGCTCACAGTCCGGATAACGGACGAGGGCGGTTGCAGCTGGAACAAACTTGAAGCACGTAGGGTGCCCGCTGTCTCTCCTGCATAAAGGATGAACCCCCAACGAGTTTAAGTCGGGCATTTGCTGGCCGGGGGCAGGCTGACGGGTGCGGAGACCCAATCCCGCCGCGCGCCGTGTCATTCAGATGCAGTCAGCCCTACGGAACCATCACCTTCGATTGTCGAGACCGCTGGCTCGGGGCAGTGCGTGAGACAACGGGCTCACAGAACCTCGTCCGGATTGATGGTATGTGCGGCCACCTTCAGGATGGCCAGTGTACGAAAGCGAGAAGATATTATTGCTCTATATTTCGAGGAAAATAGGCATGGGCTGGTGGACGATTCTCGGCATTGGCAGAGCCAGCGACAGGTACAGAAACGGATAAGGAGGCCGGCCAAGCCTGCCGCATCGTGCGGACCGGGGGCCAAGATCGATCCTGGAGGGACACGTGGTGTCAAAGAGTTGGACGATTTCCCTTTCCCTTTGGTGTTTGCAGGGCACGGTCGAGGGGCCCTATGGGGATTCCTAGACTGCAAGCGGGTTGGAATTGCGATTCTTGTAGAGGACGTCTATCTCACAGTGATTCAATCCGCATATCAGTGAGACACACCGTACCGCTCCATCGAACCACTGTCATTTGCACAGGGCCTTACGGACAGATTCTCGCAGAAAAAAAGAGAGAAAAAGAAAACCAATAGCCCGGCGAAGAAGCTGGGAATTGCGTGCTCCTTCCTTTTTCGCATTGCTAAGCGACCGTTTAACGAAGCTTGGGGGTTCATTTCTGGAGCTCCCGCGGGTCGCGATATACGGTCCTTGTCGGCGTCTGTGGGCGAGGATACGAGAAATGGGGTTCGCTAAACTCATAGAGCCTAGCAGCCATCTTTACAGATTAAAATACCCACCGGCAGGGACCCCGAGATGTTGGAATTTTCCGTGCGGTCAGGGCGCCGCGGCGCGTGTGTGCGTGTGTGCGGACAGGTGCTGCAGGACGAGGACCAGGAGGCCAGGCTCGGTAAATCAAATCCAAGGTACGGGCCTGCAGCAGCCCAATTGTGCGGTTTGTTGGAATACGAGAGGGGAGGGGGAGGGAACGTCAAGTCCCTGTGGGAGAATCAGAGAGACACCCGTCATTGTGAAGCCATGAGACTCGCGAGAGAGAGGTACGTTGGAGCCAAGAAGGAGGGGTGGCCACCCGGGAACTCGGCGCAGATACTCAGGGCCAATGGCCAATGGCCAGGGTGAGAGGAGTTGACAACAGCTGTTCTGTCGTCAGCACTGTCGAAGAAGCAAGGACGAAACTGATCTGTGAAGAAAGCAGCAGCAGTGTTCCGAGGGAAATAAGGTGAGGAGGTGAGGTGAGGGGAGGTACTTGGGTACCGTAGCAGTTCCCAGTCCTGGATGATGAATGTCACAGGAAACGAAACAGATGAGAAATTGTGATTGGCCCCCCCGTTGTATTTTCCGACAGCCACTCCCCAGGTTCCCAACAGTGTGTCGTACTTTGCAGCAGAAGAAACAGCAAGTATTACTCTTCCCGTGAATGAAGGTAGTTCTGTGAGCATCAACTTGGATTCGGTTCATGCTGGGACCGGGGGAAAAACACGGCAACAAATGCCCCAGATCCTTGGTGTCGTTGAAGGAGTCTCGAAAGCGGGCAAGTCAAGATTCAAGTAGACTTTCTTATTGAGGCTTTGAACGCACCCTGTTTCTTCTCAGGCCCGTGGGAGAGGGGGGTTAGAAGGTTCCATCGTACGGGGACCAGAATACACGTACATGCACCTTAATTGGACGTATCACCCAAGTCAGCCCAGCCCAGCCCAGCCAGCGTCCCAGTCCCGGTCCCGTTCGTCCCAGTTCAATCTGGTGCGGCCAAGCCAAGACGCACCAGGCCCGTCTCAATTTCTGAACAACAATTTTTTTTTTCTGTTTCGTACCGCAGCTATTACCGGTACCCGGCATTGGGCACATATTGGGGTGTCAAAAAGTAGCAGCAGGTGGTGGCACTAATGCCAACGTGGGCGGGTTGTTTCTGTTGGTGCCTCATATTTTGGTCACAATTAGCCCAGTCGCAGCGCGTGGTCGTCGTCGTCCTCCTCACCCACACCACCCTCCACACTAGGTACTAACGCACACAACTTGAACCAGGACCTACCTAATTTCTTAGCGACATTCGTTGCAAAGAAACCAACCGTCCGTGTGTGCGGTGGTAGTGTCGACTCTCTGTTTCCTCCTCACCTTGCACCACAGCAGCAAGTGACCGACGCCCTAACAATCGCATTCATCGTCTAGCCGAAGACAAGACAAGACGAGGGCTGTCCTGTCCGCCTGCCGACCATTGCGCCTGGTTTTCCCCAAATTCCGACGGGGTCTGGTCAAGTCAGGCACACCATACCACACCGAAAGAGACCCGAGGACGAAACACACGACGAACACGGCCAGTGTGCGACTCGCCTCGCTGCACCTTTTCTCACTGTCAGCACCTCACTTCAACCCGCAAAAAGAAGCAGAGGCCTCATAGCGCCTGGCACCATCCTTGGGAACGCGGGCATTGCCTTGCTTGTGTCGTCCTCGTCGTCGTCGTCCCTACGCGCTGCACCTGCACCGCCAGCCCCAAAAGCCAAACCCGACGACGCTGACCTTGCGACTTCCCCGGTCTGTGACGACGTTCCAGCCCCGGTATTGTGGCTTGGTTGTCGCTCTCGCCGCCAGCAGCCAGCCAGCAGCCAGTGACCAGCAGCCCAGCTTAGGCAGACGCTCCGCACTGTGAGCTGCCTCTACAGCACCGCACCGCATCGCTCCTCTTCGCCATCCGCTTGACGACGGCTACGCTCGTTGCAGCGCCCAACATCTTTCGACACCGCACCAGAATTTGCGGCTTTGCATTGCTCTTGTCATTCATTCCCATCGCCTTTTACGTCCTGCCGTGGAGTCTTCCTTCGCCGTGCGACGGCCGCCTCCGCTGCCTCAGTCCTACGCCGATCAGCCCAACGACCTTCCCCAACCCGCGGCCGCCGCACATCACTGCCCAGAGCTGTGAGGGCCGCACCCAAAAGACGTCAGTCCTGCTAGGCCCCGTCTGCGCCGCCGCACCACCAGCAACCACGAGGCTCACCCCGCGATCACCCGGACGAGCGACCAACCTCATCCTTACGCTTCATCAAACATCATCCCCGACTCACCAGAGACCCAGTCCTGGGCGCATGCCGAACCGAACCTTTGAATAAGCGGCACATTGTGCAGCAAACTGTCACTCGCTCGAGCTTGCTTCGATCAGATGCAACGAACCCTCCCCGACACGCCGCTTCCGTCGACACAGTAGCCTGCGGCAGAGGCTGACTCCACGAACAATTTCTCGACATCGTTGCCATCCCCGCTCGCGATCGCCATGTCATTTCGCGACGGCCAGCGTCGGTATGGCCATGTGCCCCCGGTGCAGTACCCCACCGCCGACCAGTCGCAAGATCAGTCTTACCTCGGCCGACGCCCGAGTTTCAACAACGGGGACGACGCCGCCATGTCTGACCAGAACCGAGCGCAGCCTCCCCAGGGCCACCAGCATACATCTTCGAGGGGCGAGGACGAATTATTCTTGACCAGTCCGACTGGATCGAGCCACTCTGGAGGTCGTCACAGCTACGGCTCGACAAACAATGCCCTGTCCGGCTACCAACATCAGTACCAAGCCTCGTCGCCTCCCACATCGTCTCACTCGACATACAACCCCCAGGCCTTTGCGCGAACGCCGTCGACGGCCTCAGCGACAACGAGCCTGCCATACCTCCCCCATCCGTCGCACCGATTCCAGTCTGCCACCTCGCCGACTTCATACACTCCTCCCGCCGCTTCCAGCTACACGCCGCCTGCTTACAACCCGGCCGCCTACGCGGGCACCTCTTCGGCACCCCAGCGGCAGCCGACATATTCTGGATACAACAACTACAGCCAGAGCTACGGCTCCCCGACCAACTCACAGCCCTCTTCCGGTTTTCAGTCGCCTCCCGCTTCATACAACTCCACTTTTCAGTCGATGCAGGCCTCCGGAGCTTCGCAAGCCCCGGCTTACGAGCAGTCATACTCGCAGTCTTACGGCGACAATTACGGTGCGTACGGGACAAATGGTACTGGCTCAACATATGCGGTATCAGACACCTCGTCGGCCCCCTATCCGATGCAGTCACAGATGCCTGTCGGGCCAAATTACTCTGCCGATCCTACCTCCTTCTACAACAGGTCCACACGGTCCGACTCGGCAGCCTCCCCGATTTCCTCGCCGCAGATTCCGCAACACTCTCCTGGTCTGCAACGACATCCCACCAACGCCCCTCTTCCCAGTCGGCCGATGGAGGAGCCGACCTGGGACCCGAGCGCCGCAACCCCCACCGACGAGGACCAAGCCCAGCTGCAGGCCAACATTATGCAAGACATTGAGGCGGAACTGGGCGGACGACACCGACCCATACCTGTCAACGGTCAATTCTCCGACGACGAACTCTCAGGCTTACGACGCTACAACTCAGACCTCGCATCGATGAATCCATCCGCTCCGAACAGAAGCAACCCTACCCTCACGGTCGATTACGATGAAGACGATGATGATCCAGAGGGAACCGCGGGGTTGCTGGCCATGCAACAGGCCGACTTGGAAGACCGGCGGTTCAGCAACATGGCAGCGATTTATGATGCCGCCCCCGCGGCTTTGACTCAGTTCCAACCTACCCCCGAGGAGCAGAGCGACAGTACGGATCTTGGCGGCATGGACCTCGGTGCACTTTCGGGTGGTTATGCTGGAAACTTGGCGTACGGCGACGAAATGGGATCACCGCCCCGAGATGGATCAAGGCCGCTGCCCAACCCGAACGACTACTCCCAAGCTCCCGCTTTCAGACAGGCCGAAGTCGACTATGGCGGCACTGGCGGTCTGCAAGCTCCAACTACTCACCGTCTAAGCTTCGACGAGGGCGATGAACGGGTATCACTCAACTCCAAGCAGAGCGGTAGCGAGTCTCCGTACAAGGAGGACTACCCTGACATTTTTTACCATCCCGGACTTACGAACAGGCCACTTCCAGCGCTGCCGCCAGGCCCGGGTAGCGATACAAGCTCTTTACTATCCGTACAGCAAACCACTCGCAGCTACCATTCCCATTCGCTCAGCACCGATTCCCGCACGCTCTATCACGACGGCTCCGATTACTACCAACAGAGCACGACAACAGTCAACTCTCTACAATCACCATTCCCTGAGCGGTCTATTTCCCTGTCAAGCCACAGCCATACCCCTCAGGTGCAGGCGCCGACCCGATCACGAACTGACGCGGCTGAAGAGCGGAGGAAGATGGCCAGACACCAAATGCAGCAGCAGCAGCTTGCCGCACAGCAAGGACTACCTTACGATGCCTACTCAGATACCGGAACACCTTCTTCGATGGCATATGATATGATCACATTACCAAGCGGCCGAAAGAGGAAATTTGTTCCGTCCAAGTTGACATCGGGCGACATCAAGAGGTGTACAGAACCGTGGGCCCTGAGCGGAATCGCAAACTGGATCCGGGAAATGGCCGACGGCGAACCGGACTTGAAGCAAAAGTCGGTCGAGGAAGCGTTGTTGAAGCTCTTCACAGCGAAGGTTCCTACGATTAACGTGGCTGATGCTGAGCTTCTGAGCACGCTCGTCTCCCAGCTGATGCTGGACGCCGGTGTCTTAGTTCCGGAAGAAGAGTGGGTCAAGTTTGGAACCGGGCAGATTTCCGGAGTCTTGCCCCAGTTGACGGGCACCGGCTGCTACGCGTCCAAGCTGCACGACGATGAATCTCAAAGCGGCCGGTGCTATTCGTACCACTGCATGAGGACATTGAAAAAAGCCAATTTGGACGAGGTGCTGCTCGAAGAGGTCAAGGCTATTGACTGGAACGTCCATTATAAGGTTCAGGAAGCGGACATGGCAGAGAAGCCGAAGAAGGAAGTTGAACGCCAACACGTTCTTCACGAAATCGTCAACAGCGAGGAATTGTTCGTCAACCAGCTCGAGGTCCTTCGCGTCCTCTACAGGGACCACCTACGCAACAGTCAACCGCCCATCATTCCCCCCAACAAGATTGATAAGTTCCTTCAAGTTGTGTTCGGTAAGGCGGATGCTGTCCAAATCGTCAACAAGGATAATCTCCTTGCGCAACTGAAGTACCGACAGCAAGAGCAGGGCCCCTGGATCACAGGCTTTTCGGACCTCTTCCGCGAATGGATCCGAAAGGCTCGCGATGTGTACATTGACTATGCGTCCCAGTTCCCTTATGCCGAGTACATGGTGCGGAAAGAGTCTGATCGTAACCTTCTCTTCCGCAACTTCCTTGATCAAGTACAAAAGCACAAGCGCTCTGAGCGTCTGGGCTGGCAGCATTTCCTCAAGACCCCGATCACTCGTCTGCAAAGATACTCTTTGCTCCTCGAGACCGTTGAGAAGAAGTCCATTCGCGATGACGAGGAGAAGGCGAATCTCGCAAGGGCAATCGCAGAAATCCGCAACGTTACCATGGAGTGTGACACCAAGGTCGCGGAGATGCAGAAGAAGGTCGAGATGATGGAACTCAATTCCATGCTCGTCCTGAGACCCGGCTTTCATTCAGTCCTCAACCTTGACCATCTGGGCAGAGAGCTTATTAAGCAAGGCGATTTGCAAAGAATGGGCTCCAAGGGTGTCAGATGGGTCGACACGCACGCGCTGCTGTTTGACCATTACTTCATCCTTGCCAAGGTAGTCAGCCCCAAGGACGGCAGGGGTGAGAAGAAGTACGATGTGTCAAAGGAACCAATTCCAATGCCCCTGCTGTTCCTGGATACGATGAACGACGATCCGATCTCCAAGCAAAAAGGCATCACAGCCCCCCTGGCCCGGACCGGAGTTGGTGCAGGAGGATCAGATCCCAGGCTCAACAAGATCACGTCTAACGGCACTGAGCGCCCGGGCCTGGAGCATGTTGCTACGAGCTCATCAATAGGTTCGACCTCTACCGCAAGACTCACGCCATCCTTGTCTACCGACCCCGAAGGCAAAATCCTCTACCCCTTCAAGATCAAGCATCTCGGTCACGAGACCTACACTCTCTATGCTACATCGTCACAAGCCCGAGCGGAATGGGTTGAGAAGATCATCGAGGCAAAGACGCGCCATGCTAAGGCGCTATTCTCGCAGAACGCTGAGCCCTTCCGCCTTCGAGTGCTTGCCGACAGCGCCTTCGTATATGATGCGGCGTCTGCTGTTGGAAGGCAACCAGGCGTTCCGATCCGGGGTACCCCGCTCGATCGCGCTGTCCGTGAGATTGAGGAGGTCTACGGACCTGGCAGGGGGCCTGCTCCGGTTTGTCGAGCGCAGGTCAACTGTGCTTGTGGTTTCAACGCATTTGGCAAGTCCATCATTGCCATCGGAACAGACTACGGCGTGTACATCTCTGACGCGACAAATCCCCGCGGATGGATGAGGGTAAGTGAAGCTTGTCGCAATTCTTGAGATATCGATGCTAACGATAAATAGAGCGTACAAACTTCAAGGGTCACACAAATAGCAGTGCTTGAGGAGTTTTCGGTTTGCCTCATCATTGCAGACCGATCCCTGATTGCGTATCCGCTGGATGTGATTGCGCCAGTATCAAACTTCCCTGCTCCCGCTCACGACAACCCTAGGCGTGCCCCTCAGAGGCTAGCCAAGGACGTGGCATTCTTCGCCACGGCTCGCATGAAGGAGCGTATGCTCGTCTTCTTCAAGCGAAGAGAGGGTATGCACAACACCTTCAAGGTGCTTGAGCCGGTATTTCAGAAAGCCTCAGAGAAGAGATCGCGGCTGTTTGGTGGGCACAGAGGCATCAAGGGCAGTACCGACTCGTTCCGCGACTACGACGAGTTCTATTTGCCGACAGAGTGCTACTCTCTAAACCTCTTCCAAAGCTACATCGCGGTGTCTACTGCGAAGGGCTTCGAGCTGCTCACTCTTGACAAGAAACAGACGATGTCGATCCCCGACCTTAAGCAACCAGCAATTGCCAACATCGCCAGCAGAATTAGAGACCAAAGGCCACTCGGCATGTTCAAGCTGAATGACCAGGAATTCCTGTTGGCGTATGAGGACTGCGCGGTCTACGTTGACAAGCACGGCGATGTGAGCCGCACTCTCATCATGGAGTACTCGGGCAAGCAGAAGAAGGCTACGAGTGCGACAATGTACGGACAGTACCTGCTCCTCTTCAACGGAGATTATGTGGAGGTGCGCAACGCCGAGAACGGTCGCCTCAGACAGATCATTGCTGGCCGCGATGTTCGCTGCCTCGACTTCGGTGTTAGAGGCCCGACGGGCGGCAACGCGACAAACAACCAGCAGAACAACTGGCTCGGCGGCCAAACGCCGGCGGGAGAAGACTCCAAGGGAACGGTCAAGATTTCCATGAGCCATCCTGAGCAACATGGCGTGCAGATTGTCTTGGAGATGCTTCTCAACGATGGACATATGGAGAAGTAAGGTCTGACATGGGATGGATGGAAATATTTGGATGGGACGAATAACGAGGAGGAAGGTGAGGGCTCCAGCGGCCCTATGTTCGGGGTTGGATAGATGTTGCCAGGGGCAAAATCCATCTAGAGTCCTCTTGGGCCTAGGGGCCACGTGTTTATTCTGCACGTTTTTACAACTAGCTTTTATTTGGCCCCGCGATACCGGGACGTGAGCATGAGAGCCAATGAAGGATTAGGATGCGCGGACCGCAAGGCGTTTTCGGAGGGCGTGCGGGTGGCTGAGAGAGAGTCAAGAAAGCTTTTCTTGTTTTTATTTTCTTCTTTTTCTTCTTATTTTCTGACGCTTTGGAAAGGAAGGCAGTTAGAAGTTTCTGAGGCCACGGCTGTGGGGAACAGACTTTCTTCGATGTTGTTCTTTGTCTAGAGGGATCTCTCGCGATATAGGGGTGCGAGATCACCTTTGTTTTCCTCGGATGAGAATTATAACGATTCCCACGTCAACTTGATGTCTTTGCGTGTGTCTGTGACCAACCGCCCACAAAGTTTGTGCGCCATTTTTGTTCTTCTTTTCTTCAACCCACCGTGAGAGTTCATGTAAAAGCTTTGGAGGGAAGGTAATAGCACCATTAGAATGGATGTTGGCGCGTCAGCCAACGTCATCGTAAGCACGCAAGATGCACCACAGTAGGCGGGGTTCTGTCAATCAAGAGTATTTCTTACAAATTAGCATCGTATCGCCTACGAGAAATAAGGTACTTTGGTACTGCATAAGCCACGCCAGATCAGTTCCTGCGCTGTAGATGCAAGTTTGCTAGGGAGAACTCGCAAGCGATTCGCGTTGCTGACCCGAGAGTGAGGGGCTATTCGCTACACAAGTGGATTAACCATGTAGTAGCGTGAGTCCAAGGACAGAGGAGACGTTTCTTTCCTCTTCTTGGCCCTTGATTGTGGTCGCTGGGTTGGGTGATTTGTGCGGACATAGGGTGATTTGAATTCGTGGATTTGGATCTTTTGCCAGATGACGCCAAGCTGGGATTGGAAGGTGAGATATGTAAAAATGACCCGAATCTCGACTGGGGTAAGTCGCACGCATTGCGAATGGTTGACTCATTTCTTATTACGAGAAGTGAAGCTCTGCAACTGTTTCAAGCATGTTCTTTCATCCTTGATCGAGGAGTATATTAAGTACTCCTCTAGTCTCGTCGTTGCAGAAACCGATTCAAACTGAGTCAACGACGAAAACACACAAGAACAATTATTTAGTCTAACAGTCATCATGCGCCTGCTGCTCCTCCCCTCAGCCCTCATCCCCCTCGCAGCCGCAGCATCCTACACCTGCCCGCCCCTCGGCCCCGTCCTGCCCGCCGCACGCAACCCGTCCGCCCACCCGGCCGTCCAACGCGCCCTCGCGACCTTCCGCACCTCTCTTGAGGAGGAGACGGCGGAGTTCGCAACCTCGGCCGTGTCGATCGGCGTCAAGTCCGCCCTCGAGGACGAGCCCCTGCTCGACATCCACCACACCCCGCCGCGCCGCGATGCCCGCGGCGCGCAGGCTGTGGATAAGGACACCGTCTACCGGCTCGCGAGCGTTAGTAAGGTATTCACGGTGCTGGCGGCGCTGCAGAGGGATGATGTGGTAAGGTGGGATGACCCGGTTACGAAGTTCCTCCCGGCGTTGAAGGGGGCGGCGGGGGGGATGGATGGGTTGGAGGTCGAGTGGGATGAGGTTACGGTCGAGGCTGTTGCGGTGCATGTTTCTGGGATCGGGGCTGACAGTGAGTGGTGGTTACGTCCTGGGGGTCGGAGAGGGAAAGTTTGCTGACCGGGTGCAGTGATGATGGATCGGGGACAGTATGAGGGCGACTGGGAGGCTCTTGGCCTGCCTCCGCTGGAGAAGAAGCCGGAATGCGGTGGGTTTATTGGACAGCGGCCTTGTGCTATGGAGGGTGAGTTGTTGGATCTCAAGTCTTGCCGGTAGGAGGCACGAGACGCTCATCATACTACAGACTTTATCGAGGTGTTTAAGAACCGCCGGCCGCCAGTCTACCCAGCCTACCAAACGCCCGTCTACTCCAACACTGGCATAGCCATCGTCGGGCTCGTCGTGGAGGCGGCCACCGGGAAGCCCTTCGACAAGGTCCTCCAGGAACTCATCCTCGACCCCGCGGGCATGCCCTCCACGACGTACCCCCATCCCCCCGAGGACTTGTCGACATTGTTCATCCCCGAAAACAACACCATCTGGGACTGGGATCTGGGAGTCTTTGCCCCGTAAGTGTTGCCCAACGCCGGTCTACATGAAGTATCATCGTTAGGCTGACAGAGAAACAGGGCCGGGGGGATGTACTCTACAATCCGCGACATGCTCCGCTTCGGCGACGCCATCCTCCGCCACCGCCTGCTGTCCCCGGCCAAGACGCGCCGCTGGCTCAAGCCGTCGACCTTCACCTCCTCGCCGAGCGAGTTCGTCGGCAAGCCGTGGGAGGGCCTCTTCTCGGCCAACCTGACGGGCGGGCGGCCCGTCGAGGTGTACGCCAAGAGCGGCGACATCTTCGACTACCACGCCGGCCTCGCGCTGCTGCCCGAGTACGGCCTGACCGTCTCCGTGCTCGCGGCCGGGCCCGAAATCTCGGCGGTCGCGCCCGCGTATTACAAGTGGAAGCTGTGGGCGCTGCTGCCGGGGCTCGTGCGCGCGCTGGACGAGGCCGCGCGGGAGGAGGCGGCAGCGCGCGTGGCGGGCCGGTTTGAGGACGCGGGGACCGGGTCGGCGGTGACGCTGCGGGTTGACGGCGGGTGGGGGGTGCGCGTGGAGGACTGGGTTGTGAGGGGGTTCGAGGTTGTGCCGAACTTGGGGCGGTACAGCCACACGGGGCTGAACAAGACGGGGATGGAGCCGAACCCGAACGTGACGGCGAGGGCGTATCCCACGGGGCTGAGGTCTGGGGATGAGAAGAGGGAGGCGTGGAGGGCTGTGTTTGACTATTTCACGCCGGAGCAGCGGGAGGCGATTGACAGGGAGGCGTTCTATGCCAACGCGTCTTGCCTCAGCTGGGGCACTGTCGACCGGATCACGTACGGGTACAAGGCGCTTGACCATTTCGAGTTTGTGTACGGGGATGATGGGAGGGTTGAGACGGTTGTGCCTGTGGCTTTTGGGGTGGAGTTGAAGAGGGTTGAGGGGGAGGGGGGCCAGGCTGACTGGGGTCGATCGGACGAGCTGTAGATGTTGACTATTGTCGATCGATCGGATTTTAAGAAGTTTGGATATAGTAGCTAGCCTTGATTTAACTTTTGGGCGAAGCATCGGCTGTTAGCCAAATCTTGCTTTGCGGACATCGGTGTCAATAAGAGTGCCCGAAATCGAGTGGGATGAAATCAATCACATAACCCAAGTGAGCACTTCAGCTGTGAATCTTGCATACAAATTATAACAGTCTTTCGTAACTTCTTCCACATTGCTATTCTTTAAGCGTCTTCAATCGTAAATCTCAAGTTCAGGTGAGCCTGGTCCGGTTTCAGAGTCGAGTTCCCGGTCAAGTCTAAGCTTGCGTATGACGCCCATATTACCACTTCCTTAATGTTCTTCATGCCCAGTTCTTCTTTGTGCTGGATGAGCATCCAGGCCGTAGAGACCCCATGAACACCCCCAAGAATTGCAAAGCCCTCCTCAGTGTCCATTGAAAACGTGATGCGTTCGTTCCAGGTAGGGATCTTCGGGTGCCCTCCTCTACGTAAAGCTTCCACGACAATCTGGAAAGTCTCATCGTTAAGAACGTGTGATCGGAAGACGACCTTTAGACCCTTAATGTCAGCACCCTTAGCTGAACAGCCGTCCTTCCACTGAAAGTAGGCAATGTCGGACACGGTATCCAAGTCTGGAACGTCTCCACGCCCTATCTCCTTTTTAGCCCAAGAAGGACTGAAGTTTGAATCGAAAATGAACGCGCCATCCTCTGGGTTGACAACATTTGAATACTTCCCAAGTGTCGGCTACGAGATACAGCATATGTTAGTGTACATGGTCAATAATCTAGACTCTTGTGGTTGAGCCTTACCTGTCCCAACTGACCGTTCGCTAGCTTGAACGGGCGATCGTGAAGAACGTGCCAAATCATATTTAGCGTTGGATCGACAGGATAATTTGGGTCTTTGAATGCCTCGTCGAGGGCGTCCTTGAACGCAGGCCGGTGACTGCTCATCATGTACGGGTAGGGATTGGGGGTGGGCGACCATCCCCACCTAATCATCTCATTCGAGTTTTGGAATGGGCTGGCAACTGTGACACCGCCATTGAATTCTTGTGCTTGATTAGGACTCAGTGGGAGGAGTTCCTTTAGGTACTGGCCCTTTTGAACACGGCCTTCGTAGGTATCTGAAAACGATGGAAACGGTTGCTTCACTCGTTTGGCGAGATCGTGCCGGGAAGAGAGCGCATTTCTAGTCGCTGGAGTGAGGACTGCCCCAAAAGCTGGTGCAAAACGAATTAATGATAGATACAAGAACAACAGCCGTAGCGTCCCCGACCTAAAAGAGCGAATTGTGGGAGACATTGCTGCAAAGTAAGGACTGACAAGTAGTTGGAAGACGTGGCTGCGGCACGCAGAGCAAGTGGATGCCTTCACATCATGCGCGGCACTGTATCCTTTAATAGGCAGCTTCAGTCAACAACGATCAGCTTCAAACGTTCCTGTTGCTAGATGATATCAATTGATTCCCAGACAATACAACGTGCAAAGGGGTCCGGTGGCGCCGGGTCGGAGTGGCCCGCGCCGGAGTGACCCGCCCCCGGAGCGGAGTGGCCGTTCCTTAATGAGATGCGGCAGAGTTCCTATCTTGGCACTTGATTCTGCCTATCTATGTGCAGCGTACTGTCAAAGGACCCTCAGCACTCTTTGTATGCTCCCGGAACCCTGGCGAAGTAACACGGCGGGAAAGCAATTCCGAGGCTCTGGCAGAGCCCGAGAAGGGGCTTTGGCCCGTAACAGGGTAAAATCAGGGACGTCACTCCCGAGCTCAATGCGCGCAGTTGATTAACGCAGTGGTGTCTGAAGGAGAGTTTGATTTACTCCAGAATGATTCGCTACCGAGGCGGGTAGTAGGCATAGACGAAAATAGGGACGACAACGACGACGACGAGAGACGACGACAGGGATAGGAAGACGGATAGGGACAGAGACGACAGGGACGACAGGGACGATAGGGATGAAAGAATTGGTAGATGAAATAGGTTGTTGGACCCATTATAGGTAATTATCTATTCGGCTCGCAAGACTCTATTCCAATGATGTAGGAGGTAAGTACTCTGAGAGACTCCCGCTGAATTAGGCACATACAATCAGAGCGCTGCGGCTAAGCCAGGTAGACATGATTCTCATGCCGCCGACATCGTTAGATGTGCGTGAAGGTTGGGAGTCGAAAAGATCGAAAGAACGTCTACTCTAGTAGCAATCTACCCAAGTCAAAGCCGTGAAGCAGTCGTTGAAGTAACCTTGAAAGAGATGAGGTTGTCGACGATGTTATACGCAAGGGGGTCACGTGATCAGTGGCCGTCAGTTGGGAAGCAAGTTGGAGATTGTTGCATTTGTCTACAAGTTCTAGGTAAAAAGTCACAGTAAACATACCTGTTGCCCGGAGTTTACGGAGTCAGCCGGCAAAGCGGGCGGACGGCTCCGAGTCCGCGGACAATAAGCGGATGGGGGGCCGATGCAATCGGCCAGGAAGTAAGGGATGGAGGAAATAGCACCAACCTTGTTGATGCCGGTCTGCCGTGCCGTACCCGTTTCTAACGTGGGAACCCCAGCAAACAACTTCGCAACTAACTACAGCAAACCAAGGGCTGGCTCTGTGTAAAGTACTAAATCTTCAAGTGATTCGCCAAAGGAAGGAGCACAAATCCAAGACCAACGTGATCACGATCTGTTGTCAAAGACATCCAATCATCGTCACCTAGGCACACTCACCGTCACGTCACACAGAGACACCGTCAGCATGGTCTTTTCAGCTCGGGCAGCCATCCCCGCCTCAAGCTGCGCCGCTAAACACGCTCTCTCTCTCTCTCTCTCTCAGCCCTAGCACCAAACGAACCCGTTCATCCCCCCAATCACACAGCTCCCCCGTGACGGCATGCGCTGATGATCATCTCCCTGCCGGGGGCGGTTCCAAGTTCCTCTCCCGTTCGCTTTCTCTTGCGCTTTCCTGCTTTCCCACCGCCAATCTCGCGTTTGGCAAGAAAAAACCAAAAAAACCAGGGCACAGCAGGCCGCAGCAACAAAATTGGATTTGCAACACGCGGACAGGCAGCAAGATTGCAGTGCAGGCTCAGCACACCGACGTGTCCTACGTAGGAGGCAAAAAGAAGGCTGAGCTCAGACATGGGTTCTCGGGGTTCAAGGTCACTCACTCAACTCAGTAAGCTTTACCCACCTCCCGTGCTTTCCCAAGCCAACACAAAACCAATAATTGAATTCAGACAGCCCAGGACCCTTGGGGAAAAAAAAACGGGAAGCATCAGCCCTCTAAAATTACCCGCTGCCCCATGTTCACAATAATCTCCCCCCCTCAACCCCTGCATCTTCCCGTGTCCGTGGCTTGCTGCGCGCGCTTTGAGAAGGCTTGTCTAGCTGCCTAAACGCTGCGCATAGTGGGTTCAGGTGCACTGGACACTGGGGGAACTGCTGGCCCTCCCCCGGCCGTCCGAGTCCGAAGGAAGCCCAGTTCGTCGGTTCGTCATTTGAAGACCTTCACTTACCCAACTGGGTACCCGAAATCCTTCAGCTGCGCTAGGCCAAGAGAAGGCGGCGGCGGCGGCGGCGCTGCGGCTGGGCTGGGAAGCTAAAATAATTTGGCTTTATCCCGCGCGAAAAAAGCCAAGCTTTCTTCTCTCCTTTACTCTTACTTTCTTCATCTTCTACAACTCAAATCCAACCAGGGAAGCTGCGCGCCAAAGGACTTTCAGATACCCACGCCAGCAACGCATTGAAGGAGGACCAAGAGAAGGAACCCGGGAGAGTGTGTGTGTGTGTGCGTGAGAGAGATACACGGATGAGAAGAGAGGCAAAGATGGGCACCGGCCAAGGACCCCCGAAGCAACAACAGCACAGCTATGCGCCTTACTCACCACCACCACAACCTCAATACTACGTCCAACCACCACCACCACAAAAGTCGCAATCGCCGTCACAGCAGCAGCAGTATCAACAACCACAATACGCAGCATACTCACCACCGCAGCAAACGCAGTACTTCTTCCCGCCGCAGCAACCGCAATATGCCGCCCCGAAACCGACGTCCCCAGCGCCCCAGCAGCAGTTCCTCGCCGAGTTAGAGGCCCCGCAAGCACCGAAACCGAGACCGACGTCATCGTCATCCGCCACCCACAATGGAGGAGCAGCAGCAGCGCTCCCTGTATTCGAAATGTCCGCTGAGGCCGCTGCCCCTGCGAGGCCCCAGTCTGCGAGGCCATCGTCGCCCGCTGCCGGGCTTGCGAGTACGTCGCCGAGCGTGAGCGTGAGCGACGCGCAGCAGAAGCCGCTTCCGCAGGCGAATCCGTGGGGCTTTTTCCTAGAAGACGACCCCCTTCCCCCTACCGCCTCGACACCACCACCGCCAGGTCCCGGCAAAGAAGGACACGAGGACGAAATGCTCTCCGTGAAGCCGTTGAGAATCGTCAAGACTGGGCCCGGCTCAGCTCAGCCCTCGCCGGAGCAGAAAGCGACAGGGGGCTCGCCAGGGGGCACACCGCCGGCCGGCACCGTGCTCTCGGAGCCGCCCCCACCACCCCTGAACCAACAGGGTGGTGCGCACGAAGGCGACGACGACTCGGACCAGCTGGCCCCGGCGCCGTTGAACATCTCCCGGCCCCAGCCGCCAACCGGGCCACCGCCCCCGGTCCCCACTGCAACCTCCCCCGTGCTGATACCGCCGGCCGGCACATACCCAATCCCACCGGCCGGGACGTATCCGCCGCATAGCCCGGTCAGCCCAGGCCGGCACCCGTCCCCAGGCGCTGCTGCTCAGACGACGCTGCCGCTCCACCCCCGCCCACCGAGCACCTCTCCTCCCAGGCCGCTCTCAGCGACGACGCCCTCGACTGCGGTCGTCACGCCCCTTTCCCCCATCCACACGGGAGCCACCACCGCCCCGTCGCCACAGCAAACCCCATACGCCGCCGTCATCTCACCACCCACAGGATACTCACAGGCTCCTCCGCAGCAAGCCTACACCTCCGCCGCGCCCGTGAGCCCCGTCCTAGTCCAGGCCGCGCTGCCGCCCACACTCCCCTTGGGCTCCTACTTCCCCCAGCAGCCGTCCTACGCCCGCCCAAGCACCGCTTCGTCCGCAACACACAGCCCGGCAGCGTCCACAGCCCAAGAACCCCAGCAATCCGCCTACGCCTCGCCGCCCCCCTCCTACGACCAGGCAATCTCCTCCCTCCCGCGCCCGACAAACGCCTCCTCCTCCCCGGCCTCGTCCCACGCAACATCAATGGGCCCCCTCTCCCCGAACCCAACAGGCTCCTCTTCCTCATCGTACCCCTATTCTCCCGCAGACATCGGCGTCCAAAACCAAAACCAAAACCACCCGCCGCCGCAACAATACCCCTACAGTCCGCAACCTCCCGTCCCGCAGCCGTCCTACGTCAACGGGCATCAAAGCTACACCACCCCGCCTCCCCTCCCGCCGCGGACATCCACCCCGACACAGCAGGGCTTCACCAACAACACGCCGCAGAATCCATACGGCCCGCCCCCGCCGCGGCCCGCCAACTACCACCCCGCGCCGCCCGCCAAGCCCCCGTCGGGCAACATCTTCAGCAGCACCACCGTCCGCAACCTGCTCAACAAGACAACCGACTTCGTCGACCAGACCATTGCGCCGTACCTGCAGGAGCACCGCTACCGCCCGCCCTACTTCACCCAGTACCCGCCGCAAGGCTACCACCCGCACCAGCAGCAGGGGTACCAGTACGGCAACGGCTACGGCTTCGGCCGCGGCTGTCCGTCCGGCAGGCCGCTGCAGCCGGGGCAGTACGGCTACTCCCAGGCGCAGTCGCCGCCGCAGGGCTACACGCCCCCTTCACAACGTACGTGAGCAACACCGTCAAAGTTTCCTTGGGGAGCTGGAGTCAAGTGATTAACATGGGTGACGGTTGTAGCAACGTACGCGACGACGCCTCAGGCCGCTCGTGAGAATCCTGACGTGCCTTCTCGTCCTACTTGAGGAAGGAAGGCGAGGACGCCTTGAACAACACACGAGACGAACACTCGGGACGCAAATGGGCAGAATCTCCCATGGCCTTATGGACTGATACGCACCCGACGCTACAGATATATTGCCGGAAGCACTGGACGGGTCACGATATATGGGACGAGGCGCCGACCCCGAAAGGCGGCAAGTCTCAAGGAAAGCGAGGATTGCCCCGGCATTTGAGTCAGACGATGGTCAGATCGACGCGCGCGCCTCAGGGATATTGTCGAGGCGGCTGCTGTGGCATCTAAGTCCCCAAGAGACACACTTACACGCACCAGGTTAAAGGCTATTGAGGATTCATCAGGGTGCCAGCCTACAATTTACTTGAATTGGTGACGCAATTGTCGCGTCGAGTTGCTCCAAGTAGCCACCAGCATTTACTCACAAAATAATGTATCAAATCTTATCCAGCAAATGCCAAGAAAAGAAACCGCTCAGCCTAGTGATGCCCGTCATTCGCACGCAACGAATCATGATCCAAGGTGTTGCAACAGCTTTTGAAGACTATGTGTCCCTACCTCATTTCAAGATCTAGCGGCATCGCCGGCAGGGGATCTTGGCACCCTACTCGTGCAGAACCACGTGGTGGCGGCGCGCGGGACGGGAGCAGGGTCAAGCCCATGCCGAACCGGACCAAGCATGTAGTACCGAGGAGTCGGGATCGAGAGCGATTGACGTTGGGATCGATGTGGAGTTAGGCTCCATGCCGCTGCGTGCAGACGGGTAATCGAGAGGGAAGACGCACTGGGGCGGGAAGAAGGGAAAGAAACCTTTGGATTCGTGTGTCGTGTGTCGTAAGGTTCATCTCAAGTTTCGGCCTGCGCGGGCGAAGACCGAGACAGAGACAAGACTCGAGTCAGGGGATTTGCCATTGATGGACGGTAGATGGAGCCTTATGACGAAACTTCGCCTCTTGCGCTTCCACTTGTACTGCTGGGTGCAACTGTGTGCAGTTGCTTGCTGTTGAAGATTTTTTTTTTTTTGGATGATCAGAGTCCGTCTTTGGTCAGCAAGTTATTGACAGTGCAGGTAAATGCGGCGGCAGCCTGCGATGTCAAATACAGATGTGGTTGTCGTAAACTCGGCCAGGACCCCCGGCCGGTCTTCCCTTAGCTCCATTTTACCGAGGATCCGGAGGGTGGTAAGGGTGGTGAAAGAGTTCATGGCTTTGCAGTGCGGCCCGGAGCATAATGTGGGATGGTCCGACGGCGTTTCAAGGCCTCGGGACCGGACATGGGGTGCGGGTTGGCCTCCCCCCAAAGCCACATACCAGAGAAGGGCTTGGGTAATTGAAGGGGCAGGAGAAGGAAAAGCGCATGGCGGTCAGGGCCGTTTCGGCGGCTATCGTGTGTCAGCGTCCGGATGCACGCTTAAACTGGCCCCCTCGACTCATTTGCGCGGTCGCGGCGCGAGCGCGTCAACCGCGAGCTTGCGTCTGTGACGAGTGAGTGACCGTACGTTCAGTCAGGCTATTATGATGGCCGATCTTGCGAGTGAAACCTGCGCAGCCTGCTGTGCTAGGTCGAACGTGTTTCCCGTCATCCAGCTCAATGGCATGCAGCCGACATCTTGTGACTTGGGCATTCTGGAGCGGACGCCTGGAAATAGGCAAAATCAGGCAACTCGCAGACTCGGTGAGCACGGCGCCAAGCAGCCCTCGGAGCCAAAGGCGAACCAGGGCAAGCGGATCGGTGTTGCTGATGTGGTGGAGTGCCCCCTCCGTGAAGTTGACGCCGCCGGTGGATTGGCCGAGGCGGAAAATCCGACAGCGATCGGCGTTGGCTAGAAGCACATCGACCTTTGGTTGAACGGTACTCTGACCTCGGAATGGCTTGGCTTTGCGGGGGTCCTGGAACCATCGGCAGCGACTGGCGTATCGTTGCGGTACACCTGTGATCCTGTTGATGCTGCTCGTCCGGACCCTCTGGCTTGTGTGTTTCACGGCAGCAGGAATTCAATGGACGTCAGAGCTGCTGAGCTCCCCGAACAGATTTGATAGATGGAGAGAACCCGTATGCACCAAAGGATTGTGGAGAGACGGTTGTCCCGGCGGCGTTGGCGTTGAGCTTCTGAAGTACCCTAGTAGAAACTCCAATGACAGGCTTCTTCGATTCTGAGCGATGGTCGGCTTTCGGCCGGGTGCGGACTTAGCTTCTGCTAGCCTGGACATGCCCGTCGTCTCAAGTGACGGTAGGACAAAGCTGGGGAGAGCGTTCGTTGGCTTGCCGAGCAGGGCAAGTGACGTTTCTGAACCGACACTATGGAGACGGACTCTCACACCATCTCTCTCTTTGATACGTTCGTTCGGTACCAATGTATCAAGGACCCATAGCGCTGCCAACGGCGGTGAGCTTCCAGAATACCATGACCATCCATCTGCCGCTTCTCGAACCTCTTAATTTAGGACAACGATATGCACTCGAGCTGCAGATTCCAGGGTGGGAAGCGAGCTCACTCAGGAATGATGGCTTGGCGCACGAGAAGCGTATCCGCAGGACGCATTTCTCAGTCTTCTGGAGGCCGCCTCATTACCTCGTTTATGCCGATTGCCGAGTTTAGACGAGTGCGCTGAGATAATTGCAACAGCACCTTTGCCTCTGCGAGGATGCATACCTCAAACCGACAATCGGAATCTGGCCGAATGGGTAGAAGAAAAATATCTTGTTCAAGCGACCTGTTCAAGCGATCTTCGAGTTTCGAGCGACATGTATTGGCGAGGCTATACTGTAGCGGACGCATCGTGCGTTATTTTGGAATTCATGCTCGAACTCGCAATTGGAAATACATTTATCTCGGTGTCAGCCGGGCCGCAAGACAGGGCGTACCGGGAGCGAGCGCTTCCATTAATTACCCAATATGCACGGAATACGATTTCAGTTGCGCAAGAGGCTAGGGATCGCAGTCCAGGATTGCTGCCCGACCGCGAGACACCTGACAGGGGTCGACCGTTCGGACGTCTGAGTCGTGGTTGCCGGTCATCAGTGGGCAAAAAGCTGGATTTTGAAGGAACCAAATCATGGTTAAGAGAGCGCCGAGCTTGCGAGCTGTTGGCTTTCTTTGCTCAGACTGTGAGGCACAGAGACCAGCTCCAGCATGTCTCTCCTGCCCCTTTGACCGGCGGTCAAAGCCATTGGCGAAGTCTGGGGTGAGAGTGACGTGGGAGCCGTCGAATGGGTTCCCTGCCAATTAGCCAGGAGACGCCACAGCTTGCTGCTCCGACGCCTGACACGTCTAATAATAATGAGCAAAGGCAACGAGTGAGCTACGCAGCTGAGATGCGGTTGGCGATCGGCGGTTGCATCGCAGGCTTCTGTCTGCTTTGTGTATCGCCAGATATGGGGTTGAAGGCCATGGAGAAAATCAATTGTTGCCGCCCCTTGTCGAAGATCCTCTGCTGGTCCAGGAGGAGGGGGAGAAACAGGGGGTTTGGCATTGGGATTTGATATCTCGGACGTCAGCACAGCGAAATCCGAGAGGGTGTCGTTGCATGACGGATGGGGGCGGTACGGTGCTATGCTTGCTTCAGCTCCCCGTACCGTCAATTATGGCACGGTGGTCGGCAGCACCACATCGTTTTGTCTGTTCTCCATGGCTAGGTCGGACGAACGAGGCCTGGGACTCGTTTCTTGGAATTGACAGGTCGATCCAATTGTGTTGCTGGCTTGAGAGACGTTTGAATTGTGGTCTCCTGACCGACTTCTAGATTCACATTTGAGTTTGAGCGTCCTCATTTAGCAGCGCAGAATCGACTAATGGCGGTGAGGCTCTCGCTGGCGGGCGATTAGTGCATCCTACCTTAGCGGGAGCTGCATCACCTGAGGGATTAGCAAGCGGTGGCATCTGCGGCAGGGACGATACGTGAGGGATTGATATTGGTCCTCGAGTAATATGCCGGGCCGTATTGGAAATTGGCATCGTGATGGCTTTGTGCCAGCAGATTGGGAGCATCCAAGATTGTCGTTGGAGATGCGGGTAGGTCGTGCGCAAGGTACTGCTCCGGGGTCAGGTCGATGGTTAGTGACGATTCGCAAGGGCGTATGTATGTTTCGCCCTTGCGGGAGGTCGTGTGAGTCTGCGAGAGGCCTGCGCAGTGGGTGTGGTTCCTGAAGAATTGGTTCGCGCCCTGCATGTACTCAGATACGCGGGCTTAGCTGTCATTGTAGCTGTCGCTGACGCTGCGGGAAAGTATTCGCGGGCACCAAAGTGGAATTTGATGAGCAGGCTGTTGGCTGTTGGCTGCGATGGAGACCTGACGACAACGGGACATGGCCGGTGAACAAGGGCGCGTCTATCGGGGAAAGGGCGCTCCCAGATTGCAGCGCAGCGCGGTTGCGGGCTGGGCCTTTGAGTTGAGGTACGGAAAGGTATGGGTGGGATTCAGGGTCCATCCCGCGGCGGCGCTTTCGCCCCTCTCGCATCATTCCGTGTCATTGATGCGGCCCCGAATGGCGTAGTGTAGGCTCGGAGGGTAAAGTATCTCGGATTTGTTCCCTGAATTCCAGACTGTTGTTCCGCAAACAGTTCAGGGAGACAGGGTTCGTGGATGTTCTTGGGGTGGTCGTTAGGTCGGTTCTCAGGCTTTGGAATTTCCCCCTTTGGCGGGGTGGAACAGTAACGGGGGTGGACGGTGGGCCTTGGGTTCAATGGGTTGCCCAGGGCCCAATGTCTTGTCCAGGTATTCCCCGTCGTCGTCTGGTGGAAATGCGTTCATTGCATTGAATTGCGTGGCCAGTGCGTTGTTGCAATGTCGAGATGGCTCCAGGAGAGGCGAGATAGCATGACGAAGACCTGATGCTTGGCCAGGCCACTTGCAATCCTCTTTCCGCAGAGACAGGATGCCTGACCGGTTCTCGAAGGAAAGGCGGGCTGGTTGGCTGGTTGGCTGGCAGACAGACTGGCAGAGCTGACCTGAGCTGAGCTGGCAAACGTTGGCTTGGCTTGACTAGCATAGCACCTAATTGAAAGGCAGGCAGGCAGGCAGGCACTGATCAGGCCGGGCTGAGGTTTGAGGTGGTCGGTTGGCTGCAGCCAGCGTGGTGTTGATGTTGATGCTGATGTCAGGGCGTGCCCTTGTCGTAAGTTGGCCTGCTTATTCCTCCTGCCTTGCTTCCCTTTGCTCTGCCGTGCCTCAGATGGAATGGCCGACACGGCAACCTGGAACGAGATGGACAGCAACAAGGGAAAGAAGATCAAAGCTGCCCGACACTGATGAAGAAGAGGCTGGCTGAGGTCACAGACCATCAGTCAATCATTGCTGGAGCCCAGCGAGGTGGAATTGGAAGCTAAGATAGCCGGCTAGACAGTGAGGAGCAGAGGTGGACAAGCGAAGGAAGGACCACCTGCCCCCCAGATGCGGTCCTTCCACCAAAAGCCCAGCATTTCCATTTCCGATGGAATCGTGAAGTCAAGGCAAGCACCGCCGGGAAGGTACCTGGCGACCGGCACCGCCTGCCCGGCGCAGATATCGTGATGATCGGAGGAGGAAGGATGAACCAGGCAGGAGAGAGAAGGTATATGCTTTACCCAGCCAAAATGGCGTGCATCGTCACGTACCTATCCCGTCTTTTACGGAGTATTTCCATTCGAAAGGTGATGCCCAAGGGACGGGGACTCGTTCGGTAGCACCATCCTCAGGTAAGAAGGTACCTTTGGTGCTTGGCTCCGGCCTCTTAAGCGACCGGGACAACAATGACGGGACGCTACCGTACCCTGCCTGGGCTGGCCTGACCAAGTACCCGCCCGCCTCAGAGGGAATAAAAAATAAAAAAAGGAAAAAAAGAGCCCAGCCCAGCCCGGACCACCTCACCCACTCCGTGTGTGGTGTCCCTGTCCCGTCCACCTCTCTCACCCATTCAGTGCAGTGCGAGGTTGCTCCTCAGTGGTCCCCCCCCCCCCCCCCGTCCCAGGTCCGCCGCCCGCTGCCCGCCGCCAGCCCTCCTGCCTTTTTTCGCCTCCACTTTGGGCTCCCATCCAGTCCCATTAAGGTACCCTTTTCCCTCCCCTTCTCCCTCTCCTCTCTGAACTCTCTTCCTCCTTCACCCCACGATCTCTTCTCGAGCCCTTGATTGCAAAGGCCGCAAATTACCAACATCTCGACCTGTCCACCCCATTAGGACACGGCTTTCGTTGGAGAGGCTCCTACTCGAACAATCGTCTACCACGAAATCCCTCTCCCGACTCGAGCTTCACCGCCAGTCCGATCCGAACTCCTCGTCTTCTCCGTCTCGACAGCACATACTCCCACCCGTTGGCCTCTTTCGTCACAGGTACCTCCCACCACCGAGCTCTTCCGTCTACATACATATCAAGCCATCACCGCTTCCGAACACCCAAACAATCCCACCAGCAATCAACTGGTAAGCCATTCTCATTCCCATGTTTGCTGCGTCGTTTGCCTCGAACGCATCACCGATAATGAATCCGTTCTCGGACTTGTCTTTCTGGTTGAAGCAGCGGCCACCCTCCGCCTGGCCTGGCCTGCCTGCCTGTTCTAGCCTCGGGTTTACCGCCCGTAGTTGGCGGCGGCTCCGCTTTGCCTTGTTCAACCCTTCTCTGTTCCAGGCCTCCACTCTGCAACTCAACATTCCCTACCTTCTTCTCCATCAGCCTAACGTCACACCTCCAAGAATTTTTATTCTCTCTTCATGCATCAACGCTGACACCTTTACCTCTAGTTCACACAGCTTTGTCGCTGGATACCGATCTCACTAGTCAATCGACACCCAAACCCACCTTTTTAATTGCTTCCTTCCTCTGGAAAGAAGCCTCTATTTCTTATCAGCCAAGATGACCACCATGGTAAGTCGACACTCATCAGGCTGCAGAATCAGAGGTCTCGGGGCATTCTGGCTAGACGTCCTGTCGGGTAGCCCCGTCTTGCGGCGTCTCCTTGAAGAACCCCTACGCACCCTCTGCAATTTTCCCGGGCTTCGTGACTGATTCGTCTTCAGGATCTCCGCGTCGGTAACAAGTACCGTATCGGCCGCAAGATTGGTTCCGGTTCGTTCGGTGACATTTACCTCGGCACCAACATCATCTCCGGAGAGGAGATCGCCATCAAGCTCGAGAGCGTCAAGGCCAAGCACCCCCAGCTCGAGTATGAGGCCAGAGTCTACAAGTCCCTCGCTGGCGGTGTTGGCATCCCCTTCGTCCGCTGGTTCGGTACCGAGTGTGACTACAACGCCATGGTCCTCGACCTCCTTGGCCCCAGTCTGGAGGACCTGTTCAACTTCTGCAACAGAAAGTTCTCTCTCAAGACCGTCCTCTTGCTCGCCGACCAGTTGATTTCTCGAATCGAGTACATCCACGCCAAGTCCTTCATTCACCGTGATATCAAGCCCGACAACTTCCTCATGGGCATTGGCAAGCGTGGAAACCAGGTCAACGTCATCGACTTCGGTCTGGCCAAGAAGTACCGCGACCCCAAGACGCACTTCCACATCCCTTACAGGGAGAACAAGAACCTTACCGGAACCGCCCGTTACGCTTCCATCAACACCCACTTGGGTGTCGGTACGTTTTCACGTCCTGCAAAACCGCAACTTTTTTGACTTTGGCTAACGATGCATCAGAACAATCCCGCCGCGATGACATGGAGTCTTTGGGCTACGTCATGCTGTACTTCTGCCGTGGATCTCTGCCCTGGCAGGGACTGAAGGCTGCCACCAAGAAGCAGAAGTACGATAGAATCATGGAGAAGAAGATGACCACCCCCACCGAGGTCCTCTGCCGTGGCTTCCCCAACGAGTTTGCCATCTACCTCAACTACACCCGCTCCCTCCGATTCGACGACAAGCCCGACTACAGCTACCTCCGCAAGATCTTCCGTGATCTGTTCGTCCGCGAGGGCTTTCAGTACGACTACGTGTTCGACTGGACCGTCTACAAGTACCAGAAGAACGCCCAGGCCATCGCTCAGGCTGCTGGAGCCACCCAGGAGGAGGATGAGAAGGCTCGCGCTTCTCGCACCAACGCCGCTACTGCCGGTAAGTAAATCGTCATTGACCTTGCTTGAACTTATCTGACAATCTGCACAGGCCGTGCCGCGAAGTGATTGAACCAGGGTCTGGCCCTGATGTTAACATTCCGGATACCAAGCGTGCCGTCGGCGGAAGCGACTGGATGTAACGATGTTTTAGTGTGCGTTCGGCCTCGAAAAGCGCACCGTATGGTTTGAAATCTCGCCTGTCGAGATGTACATGGACAACGACAGCTATACACATCGACTCGTCTTCTGGGAGCATGGTTTGACCGGCTTACTGGTTTCATTCCTTCCGTGGCATGGCTGTCAAGCATCACGATTGGTACTGGTTCTGCTCATCACCAGGGTCTGTCAGATGATACGCCTTGCCATGCGATTCGGTCGCACCTCCCGTCTTTTCTTACGCATTCTCAAATTCGTTCTTCGACATGTCTGGGTTGTTTTTCTCTACATGGCTCGGTTCTTCATGACGAGGCAACCGTTTCCGAAACGTCTGGCATTCTGCCGGATCTCGGGGATTGGTGTCTATAGCAGGAAGAACTTGAACGGCACGTCCAGTACCTCGCTTTCTGAGGTGCTGTCGTCGGGTCGTTCCGCGAGACATTCCCACACCACTCTGAGTGCTTCGGTCCTAGATCTTGCACCTGGTCGATGCGTTGGAGTTGCGTTTCACCGGCGGATTTCCTTGGTCAATTTCCTTCTTTTCCTTTTCTTCTCTCTAGTGGTCACGCGCGCTACGACTTGCTTTTTATTCGATGGCTTCGCACATTGTCAATCACGCGTCGAGGCCCGCTTCTGGGGATGTATCAAGGGGAAGGGGACGACATTGCGAAGGGCCGGTGGCTGTGGACGGTGTCGAGACAACACGAACGACGTACGAGTCGCAATCGACATGTCAACAGTGCGACGCGAGAAAACCTAATGGGGAGACTGAAATCGTTTTTCCTTGACTTTCCTTTTGATTTGGTTGGTTGGGGACTCGGCCTTTGACACCTGCTCGCGGGATGTGTGGGAACGATGGCGATGCCGCGTTCTCATGCACAGCAACTATCAAAAGCTCTTGGAGGCAGCTCAGCACAGTCTTCGATGGCTCACTACCTTCAGATGACCGTTCTTTCGCAGGTCATGCAAGGTGTGTGGGCTCCCGTAGACAATGGCGCTGGGACTCTTCATACTGCGCCTCCATCACCTGTAGACCTGAATGGTTTGACAAGCTCATCAGTTGGTGGAGGCGGGGCACGGGTAGTTGTGGCAGGTCAGCAAGATGCGATGGAACCAACCAATACACGGCACGGTAGCTTCTCAATTTACAAATTGTCGCGCGATTTTTGAATATTCCTCTGCTGTGTGATATTGGGGCGGTGTATGCATGTTGAGGTATTAACGGCGGTGATCTCATGCAACTAGGACTTTGCTCTGCAAGGGTAAGCAGGCTCATTCATATAATCAGTGCTCGAGTGTATGAGCCCACGGCATCTAGTTGGCTGCTACCAACTTCGTATTTTCTGCTCGGGGCGAAGTAAAGTAGGACTCGGTCCTTGACCCCGCTCTGGAGAAGACGCTATGTACGGGACGCGGAGAAGATGAAGTCTAGATCTGGCGAGTAGATAGCTTGGTGGACACTAGAGCGGTCAGGTCAGCAAGGAGGCTGTACAGGTCAAGGTCAGGTGCAGCCTCGCTTGACGCCTGTTGCCGCATCTGACTCAACAGAAGCAGGAGAAGTTACGGAAAAAAGACAGTACCTGGCTCATAAGGAGCGCTGAAGTAAGTGTCGACCGAAAACCTTGCATCCGAAGCTAGGACTGTTCAGCAAAACAACAACCCAAGCTTCATCATCGTCACCATTATCGAACCAACATCCAGAAACAGGTTGGGTGCAGTGTGGCTGTACAGAGCATCTCGGGCACTTTTACCTCCACTTAGTGGCAAGCTACGTAGGCGACTTCAGCACCATTCAAGCTTACTCTCCAGCAGCTTCATTGGATAAAAGCCAGCGCGGCCCAGCCAAGGTCCAGGATCTCTGCGCCAACTACAATCCCGCCGACCCGCCAACGACAGACAGCCCAGAGCATTTGGAGAACACCCGTCCCGCCGTCAACCGTGATCGGCGTTTTCATCCTCCGACACAGATGGCCACCCTTGTCGACGACGTCAACTCCACCTCAACCGCCGTCAAGATGGCGCCCTCTACGCTCGACCTGTTCATGTTGACGTTCAATGCCGCCAAGAACTTTATCAATGTTGCCGTTTTTGCGTCCCATCTGCACACAGCTTTCCAGCAGAATGGAACGGCTCTCCCTGACCTCGTCGTCTTGTGAGTTGCATGCCCTCGTGACCACCCGATTTCGCCCAATGCTGGGCTCGCAAAGGCATGATGAAGAGCTAACAGACAACGTTTTACAGCTCTCTGCAGGAGTTTGCTCCGATGTCATATTCCTTCATCGGCGGCTACTTCTTGAGTCCGTACTTCGCCCGATACGAGGAGGCCCTGAACATTGCTGCCACCAGATACACCTCCTCAGGCGCCAGCGCTTCCTCCGACGACGACACGATCACGGTGCAGCCTACAGCGGCGCCACTAGTGCGACCATACACTCTTATTCGCTCTCGCAATGTCGGTATGACCGGCATCATGCTCTTTGCACGCAACCCCGAGTCGATTCTGCGCGTGGAGGAGGCCGAGGTCGGGTTTGGTGCTGCGGAGATGGGCAACAAGGGCGCCGTGGCGCTGCGCGTGTTGTACGAAGGCAAGGCCGCAGATGGCGGGAAGAAGACGACAGAGCTCACATTCGTGGCTACGCATCTTGCTGCCATGGAGTGGAATCTGCCCAGGAGAAATGCCAACTGGGCGGCCATCATGCGTAGCATGACGTTTGAGAACCCCGATAATATTCTTAGCCCGAAAAAGCACGCCCTCAGCGCGGCTGGAGACGGCCAGGCAGATGGTGCAGACGGGGAAGGTGTGCATCTTCTGCACGACGATCACCACGAGCAGAGCTTGGCCCTTCAGCAACGCCTGCAGGACATTTCTGTCTTCAAGCCGACCTCCCACCTGTTTGTCGGCGGCGATCTCAACTACCGAATCTCTACCACCAGCCCACCACCAATGGCGACGTTCCCGAGTCTCGACCCGGAGAGCGAACACTTCTATTCTCACTTCTTCCCCCTGGACCAGCTGACGCGAGAGCGACTGGCTGGCAGGACGCTGCACGGCATGAGCGAGGCCGAGGTCAAGTTTCCTCCAACCTACAAGTACGAAGTCCTCCCCGTGGACGACACACGCCTCAAGGTCGACGGCGTCGAAGACGTGCCGTGGTTCTTTGCCCCCCACCGCTACCCCAGCTGGACAGACCGTATCCTGTTCCTTGAAGTCCCCGGATGGGCCAAGGAGAAGTCAAAGATCGATGTCAAGACGTACGAGGCGATGCCCGTCGTCCGCAGCTCAGACCACAGAGCCGTGTACCTCAGGGCAGCAGTGCCGTTGCTGACCGAGGACGAGCTGGCTCCGACTGGCGCGGTACAGGCGAGCGGTACTTCGGACCCTCGGCTTGTGTTGCCAGTGGCGATTGATCCTGAGGCCTGGGAGCGGCGAGCGGCGGCGAGAAGGAAGGAGGTTCTCGCCGGCTGGAGCATGTTCTTGTGGTCTACCAAGGAGGGCGCGCTGGTGCTCGCGACGCTGCTTGCCGTGGGCGCCGGTGCTTGGTGGTTTAGCCAGTGAGGGCGGTTTGATACCCTGTTGATGAGTTTTTGCTTGTTTTTACTTTTTCTACACACAGATACACGACGGAAGAAGTCGCACGATATGAGATGAGAGGGGGCTGGTTAGGAGAAGAAGGAGCATTGTAAAGGCGCGACGATGCATTGATACAAGCACGAGCATGAATATAGCAATTGAGTTTATGTTGAGATCGCACAACAGTGTGGAGTACTGATTAAGTTGAAGCTCTGTCCATATCTTGCTCCAGTGACCATATGTGCCTCGTGCAGACTGTATCTATTTCAAAGCCATAGCGGACCAGGTCTTGCGAAGTGACCGCCTAGTCTTGCTGTATTGCACGGCTATGTTTCCTAGACATGTACTCAACTACTTGTTTCACGGACGATAAAAACGACGACGACGGCAGTAGTAAAGGAGAGTAAGGTATACAACTATAGGAAAAGTAGTCGCTCTAGCACGGGAAAAACAGATGGTCTCTTTGCAAAGAACGTTCTTTGGCTTGAATTGTTGAGAGTTCCGTTCTCACGCGGGATGGCCTATGGTTACCGTGCTCTCGTCGAATGATTTTCCGCAACTTGTGTCGGAACAAACCATCACATTGGTCATAATACGAAGTCACCTACACCTCAACTCCACTACGGAGTGAGGCCAGTCGAGAGTTTCGGTAAGCAGACCCAAAAGTGTAGTGAGCTACCGGCAAGGAAAACCATCGCATTCGTTTTGTGGATCACCGGGTGAAGAAAGCTATGTTAATGAACTTTCGTAACCCGCCCACGGACCAGGTTGATTGAAGCTATCGATTGGGAATAGAACGTGGGCGCAATAACATGGCAGCTCCAGTCACGAGGACACCTGCTCCCCAGCTCGTATAAGCCGGGTAAACAGCGGCAGTGGCATATCCGGATGACACGGGTGGCGAGTCAAAATTCCGTTTCTGAGAGTGAGAGAGTCGTCGTGTCGTTCTTTTTTCGTCGCGCATTATACCACGTCATGTATGGTTCTCCCAGGCTACCGGGTGCGATGGGCGCAGGGATAGGTCGCGTGCGCATTACTGCCCATCCCTGTAATGTAATAACCTTGCTGCTGAGAAGAGTGAGCTGTGTTCGTATCGCACATCAAGCCTAGGTAGTTGGTTCTCTACAGACAGAGGCGAATAGGGGGACCTGGACCCCGAGTCCCGAGTTGCTCGAATCCGGCCGGCAGTACTGCTGCAAAGAGTTCTTGACCCGGTTAGCGGTGCCCGAAGTCCACACGGGTACCCGAGCGGTCTGATAACCGCGCGTCTCGGCGGGAGGAAAATATTTGTTGCAAACTTGTTGCACACAGACTGGTTGCTGGCTTGGCATCTCGTAACCTGTGACGGGATCTGGATCAACGACCACGAGTCGAGGTGTGCGGGCTTTGAGGCCGATCTTGAATCGGAGGATTGTAGCCCGAACAGACCTAGGTCTTTTTCCTTTGAAAAATTTCTTGGTAAAAAGACATTTTGCCGCAAGGCGACACGGCAGTTGAGCAGGGCCCTTGTTGTATCTTTACAGCACAGCCATGGCTCATCTGCGCGGCATAAGCCTCAACTTGAGTAAGGCGTAAGGCGTTGGTAAATCCGAAAATTGTCCGGAAGGCCGTAAAAGTCGTAAAAGCAAGCCACCTGGGCATCAAAGAATTTTCGAAACGTCCAAGGCCCGCATGGCTGAAGAGACAAGGACAAGGCCGTCTTAGTCATTAACCCGCGATCCTCGGGAATGAGGTATGGGGACGCTGCCGCTCTCAATATGTTGTCGAGTATCCGTCCCGAAGCTTGATCCAATCGAGTTGCATGCTGAATGGGGGCTGCAAAAATTGCAACCTGGGCAGCCGGGAACCGACCGACTGACTGCTGGCCGGGGACTGTGAAAAGTGCTGGAAGGATATACTTCCGTCTGCATGTGCTCTCTGGACGGATTACAAACGGTTCGTTGGGGGCTGAAGTGACATAAGACCTCGCCGCAATCAGGCATGGGCGCGACACATGCGGTTCAGAGGCCGAGCTGAGCTGACGAAATTCCCTTGTTCTTACTGGGAGAAGAAACACTGCGTGCTGACATGGCAAGCCAGCCATGAAGAAAAAAAAATTCCTTGTTAAGGTGTAAATTTAGACTCAGCCATGACGAGAAATCGACGAAAGAAAATCATGAGCAAATATCGGATTTCGTCCTGCTCCCGGGAATAGGAATTTCCAGACGGCACGCAGGCGGCTCGATTTGCGAGTCGGGAAAAGCATGTTCTGGTAGGTTAATAAAGCAGTCAGCGGGATGGGATGAGGTGGGATAGGAGGATTGGCAGTGGGCACGAGAGGTGGGATGAGTTGGGGGGATCGGGCGTGGAGGTCGATGTGTTGCGTCATAGGCGTCGATAAGAGTCGCTTGCATGCAAGGCGTGTCAGGCCTCTGGGCTCTTTTCGCGTGTCCTTGGGTGCCTCCCCCGCGGGACGGATTCGATGCCGCCGCACGGAATGCAGAAGATCTGGCTGGCTGTCTGACTGATGGGCGCCCTGTGTGAAAGTAAAATCCAATGTCTTGCCGTCAAAGAATGTTGGATCGTAACGGTTGATTCAACTGCAACGCCTCGTTACTTGTAGCGTGTTTCCGACTTTGCGCAGTCAAAGTCGAGTTTCTTCCCGTCTAACCTTTATGGCCACCTAGGAGAGATCGGGGACCCGAGGTTCCGGGACCAACGTCGAGCCACATTTTCCGCCCTTTTCCTTTCGCAGGGCGGATGAACAGGTTTTGGCTGTTGAAGAAGGGAACACACCGCTGCAGCAGAGTGAGACCCCCGATACGCTACTCGCCGTAAGGCAGTGCGCTATCCGAAGGAGGGAGAGGCGGTAAGACGGCGAGAGCAGCTGAGGCGAGGCGACGTTATGTTGCAATAACGGAGCTTGGAAGAGATGACGGAACGCTCGTTTTGGTTTTCGGTTTCGGGGCAGCTGGAAATTGCTGACAGTCCTTGCGCGCATCAGGGTTTCGGAGATTTCTTCAAAAGTGGGAAGATGCTGCGGATAGAAACGAAATGGACGGCGGAAAGAAGGCAGTCTAGGCCTATGTGCATTGTAACCTAGGTAGGTAGTTGGCAGGGGTTTCTAGTGGCGGATTCTTTTTGTATTTCGTGCCTCTCAGCTCGTTAGAGAATGGCGGGGAGACCGTAGGAGGGTGAGACTCGAAATTCAATTGCAGTGCGATGGACAAAGCAGTAATGCCTAGCTGGTCGGTGCTGTTGACGAACGTTGCAGAATGAGGGAGCTGAGTGCTGGTCTGGTCTGGTCTGGGTGTCCGTACGTATCGACAACCGTCGAAGACGAAGAAGAAAAAGGGGCAGGGGCGCCATGTGGGGAGATGTTGACGGACAGCCTCTGTGGGACCGTGGCTGAAGAGCAGGATCCACTTGGGGTGTCCACGTCAGGTCGACGTCCAGTGCTGAGTCCACAAGTGCAGTCACGTCGTGGTCTTGCCGAGTTCCAGCTGAAGCGCCTGCGGTCGAATGTCACCACGCTGCACCGTCGCAGAAACCGCGGCTTGCCAGTTGGGCAGTTGCCCCGGATTCACACCGGACGGCGCATAACGCTAGCCCGATCTGGTGGTTTCTTGTCGGCGAGACCGCGGGTCGATACCTAGGTAGACGCCGCACCCGCGGCAATAGCCCACCTGCAGGAAGAAGGAAGCAGGAGGAAAAGGAGGAGGAGGAGGAGGAGCGTAGGTCAAATAGGTACCCCAGGTAGTCAGCAGCACCGTTTGCTGAGGCGGGTGATGGTGGTCTGTGGTGTGGCAGTTACCTTAATGTATGGCAGTTGATGTGGAAGTTACTTACTGCGTATCTACCTACCTTAAAAAGGTACTTACGTTTAGGTGCGAGTCGCAAAGCGGAAGGCGGGACCGGGACGGTGCAGACGGAGCAGCCAGGTGCAAATGAGCATCACACTCATCACAGGGCACTGGAAAGGCATCCACCCTCTTGGGAAGGGGCCCCCCGTGTTGTCGGGTGCGAAAAAGCGTGGGAAGGAGCCCTTCACACGCCTCGCCTGCCCCTCCCCTCCTGGTCAGTCCTGGTCAGCCCCATAAATGCTCCTACCGTAAGTAGCTGTCTGGTCTGCTGGCTTTCGTCATTGCCACGGCCCTTTCATCTGAAGGTTTCCCCGTCGACTCCCTGAAAGCGAGAAAGCCCAGAGGTGCCAGGTGAAAGGAAAGGTCCAGCTCACAGTCCAAGACCGCCTCTTCTTTCCCACCGCTCGACCCAAAAGAAGATACACACCCCGATATCACACATATCCAACCCAATACTCCATACTTTACATACAAAGTACACACGACCGACCCGCGGCCCAATCTGTCAGACCTCCCGCCCCGTTCCCCGAACCACTCTTCGAATCCCCAGACGACTCTCGATCCGAACCGATCCCCTTTCCACCCAACCAGCCCTTCCAATTGACCACTGACGACACGAAACGGACACACCTCCCATATCTCTGTTCCTGCCTACCTACCTCCCTACTTACTTACCTACTTACCTCGCTTTCTCTTCCTCCCTCTTCGCACGACTCCACGGCTTACTTCGCCTTCTATCAACACACCCGCCACTCTTCGTCCCATTTCCTCCAACGGCCAGCTCCCCGGGCCGTAATGGACGCCGCGCTGTGATTCCGAAAGAAGAAAGCAAGCAATCACTCTCTCAGTCAGCCCTTAGACACCCCTGACCCTTTATGACTGGGATTTCGGCGATCAACAAGAAAATACATAAAATGGCGGCAACAGTAGCGCACGCGAATCCCCTGCCTAATCAGGTTGGAGGAGGACTTTCCAAGATGATGGGCGGTAATGGACACAGTCAGGCGCAGCAGCAGCATGCTGATGCTGGAGTTGGTCCCATTGCGAATCGCAAGTTGACTCCTCAAGACTTCCGTGTGGTGAGGACGCTCGGCACAGGTGCGTTTGCTAGTCTTTCATTCTCCACGTAGCCATGTCTCGGGAGCCCGTTTACTGACGATTTGCGCCCTCGTAGGTACCTTCGCCCGTGTTTGTCTCGTGCGGCCAGCGAATGCGACAGAGGAGGAGCGCGACACAGTGTTTGCGCTCAAAATTTTGAGGAAAACCGAAGTCATCAAGCTGAAGCAGATTGATCACGTCCGACACGAGCGTTTGATCCTCGGCGACGTCGCTGGCCACCCCTTTATTACCAACCTCATCACCTCCTTTTCCGACCGCGACCATCTTTACATGCTCCTAGACTACGTTCCTGGTGGCGAGCTGTTCAGTTACTTGCGCAAGTTCAGGCGGTTTGAGGAGCAGACGGCGCGCTTCTACGCTGCAGAAATCGTCCTTGTGCTTGAGTACCTCCACGAGCAACAAGGGCGAGTCGCATACCGTGATCTCAAGCCGGAGAACCTCCTACTGGACCAGGATGGTCACATCAAGCTGGTCGACTTTGGTTTCGCAAAGAGGTTAAGCAACAGTGCTGGACAGCCAACCGAGACATACACGCTCTGCGGCACCCCCGAGTACCTCGCGCCGGAAGTGATCCATAACAAGGGCCACACGACAGCGGTGGACTGGTGGGCGCTAGGTATCCTGATATATGAGTTCCTGACGGGTTACCCTCCGTTCTGGCACCAGAACCCAATCGAGATTTACAAGCAGTAAGCCACCATGTACCGATCAGCAATATGGATTGGGAATGTTTATTGCAGTTGCTGACAGATTCTGCAGAATCGTTGAAAAACCGGTCATGTTCCCGCACGATCCGCCAGTATCTCCCGAAGCACAAGATCTCATCAGAGCCTTCTGCACCGTAGATCGGTCACGAAGACTGGGCAACATCAGCGGAGGAGCCGCCAAGGTCAAAGAGCATCCCTTCTTCCGTGGAGTCAACTGGGATGATCTGTACCATCGGAGGGTCCGTGGTCCCATCATTCCGCCGATTCGATATCCAGGCGACGCGCAATGTTTCGACATTTATCCCGAAGATGACGGCAAGCGGGAAACGTACACGGAAGACATGGTCCAGAAGTACGATCAGTACTTCAAGGACTTCTGATGGCAGTCCGCTGTGACGAGTCGTACAAACTCATATGCCGGGAGTCTATGTTTTTGTTGAATTTCCACATTTCATTTCGTTGCACGGCCATTTATGATACTCCACCTTGTAAGAATGTACCGGACGCACTTGTGACGCGCAGCGAAGACGAGGACGATGCATAGCCCATTTCAGGACAGCATGGATTTTTGATGGGGGAAGGCTTTCAGGCTTCAGGAAAGGGGAAGAGGCGCGAAAGGACACAGGGGGAACTTTTGCTGGTCAAGCCCTGGATAAGCACTATTGGATTCTGTTTTTGGAGTTACAACGGCGTTAGCATTGTTGTCTACCTGCGAGGCGGCGAGGTAGCTGGGTTCGAGGGTCGAGGAGAGACTCTTAGTTGTTAACGAAAGAGATGGGATGGAAAGACCATGAATAGACAGACGTACGCAATGCGATGTGCCCCATCTGCAGATATTGTCTCCGGTTGACAGAGCAGTGTATTCGCAGTTTATTCGCAGTGTTCTGTATGCTCGTGCCATTATGCACTACATTGTGTACGACCCAACAGCTCGGCGCATTCAACGGGTCGCCAGAGCATCCCGTGAACAATTCGACCGTCGATGTGACAGCACGGGGCGGGTGTCTCAGCGCTTGGGGGCTAGCCAAGACGGGGATGGCACTCGGCATGGGTATCTCTGGTGATGGCGGCGCGCTCACGTCACCTGGACTAGGCAATGCATTCTCCCCTGCGTTGGTGGGGTTGATGGCGATAGGGGTTAGGGTCTGGGGCTCTATGTAATGCGCGAGGCAGTCATGAAAGGGAGGAAGGCACGGCTGCGTTTGCGTTTGTAAGGGGCCTCGAGGATAGACCAGGAGACATGATATCATAGCACAGGCAGGTACCTGATGTGTATCAGCAGGGTCAGGTACGTCTTGGGCTACCTACAGAACTGTCATCTGGGTAAAGGGGGTTTATCCGGTTCATCCAGAGATATCTGTACCTGCCTTACCAACGTCTCTCTACCTTACCATACGGCATGACCTGCAGCAGCAAGGCAAGCTTACCTTACCTTAGCGACAAATGGGGTTATTGAGGGAGGGAGGTGGAGTGTCAAATGGCGTACCCGTACCTAAGAATGGCCAGCGGGATGTGCGGGTTACGGATAAGGTACTTTAAGGTGTAGAGGGGTTACCCCTCTGCAGGGGACTGCCGGACTGGGTGCCGCTCGCTGCATGTCCGCTGTGCCTTAGTCCTAGTGTCCAGCAGCAACTGAGGTGATCATGAGGAGATGCAGGGTGTTCGGACAATGTCAGACACCAACTGCAGGCAACCCGAAGGTGGTAGGGCAGAGTTGTCAAGGTTTCGCAACCTGAAATGCGTCCAGTGATGCTGGTGGTCGGAGAGCGCCTCATATTGTGAGGTAGGCTGGTAGCACCTATTAACGTGCCTTGTAAGGGTGAAGCAGCAGGTACGTACCGGGACCCTCAGAACGTAAGTGGCCTTGGCGGGAAACCTCCAACTATCCACTCCTCTGCATTCAGCTCCAGTCCCGGCTCACGCTCAGCACAGCTCTCTTACCTTCCCGTCACCCTATCCAATTGTCTGTCTACCGAACAACTTCCACCCCGCCGCCGAATAAAAGTATTGCGTCGCCTTCGAGCTGACTGACGCTCCGTCACATCGTGCTGCTCTTGCCGCGACCTCAGATATTGTTTGCTTCTTTACCGGCTAGAGTCTCGTTCTTCGTTCGGGACCTGCCCCTCAGGTCAGCAACCAGTCGGCCTCGCCTCGACACCACCATCCTGTTTCCATCCGGCGGGAACCGAGCCTCTTTCCATCGCCCTTCCGACGACAACCCCCCGACATGACAAGCTGAGTACAGCGGCTTCAGCATGTTGAACCTATCTAGCCTCGTGCAGAAGGCACAGCAGTTCATCGACCCGACCCAGGGGCTGAACCTCACCAACTCCGACAAGAATCCGTCCAAGGCATCGCTGTTCCAGAACCAGTTCCGCCTTTCCAGCACCCAGACCCCGCTGTACGAGATCAATGCCGAGTTGACCATCCCACCCGCCAATGCCGTCTACGGCGGCAAAGACCACGATCGAGGCTACCACTATGCCGGCAAGCTCCATCTCTCCGAGTCCTACATGTGCTTCTCCACCACGCCATCCAGCTTCGTCCAGTCGGCCAGCACCTCGACAAGCTCCGCCTTTACGGGTCAGACACACGGCGGAGGGCCAAGCGGAAATGGCTTCACCTTCCCCCTCTGCGCCATTCGGCGCGTCGAGAGGCTGAACAGCCAGACTTTCCAGGTGGGTTCTCTTTGACCCCAGATTCAGACAATGACAGCCGGCAGTCCGTGCTCTCCCCCGCAAGGACTCCCAACTGACACTTTACCTTCTAGTTTGCGTTGGCGATTACGACCTGGAATGGTATCTCTCAGCAAAAGGATAAAGAGTCCAAGGAAAAGGACAAGGACGCCGCCGATAAGGAGAAGAAGGACAACAGGGAGCAGAGGATCACGATACACCTTGCTGGCACCCGTCAAGGCTGCGAGCGCTTCTGCGATGGCCTGAAGAAGGGACTAAGGGCCGGCGTAGGCAACGTTTCCAAGTACAAAAAGGTCGTCAATGAGTGCTACTCCGAGTACCTCCTCCGCCCGGAAGACAAGAAGAACATGGGTCCCCCGGACGCCGGTCTGGGTATGATGTTCCGATACCCTGGGGATCCAAAGAAGCTGCGCGACCGAGCCAAGATGCGGTTATGGGCTGAATACCTACGCGACTATGGTCGGAACGTGACGCTGATCCGACAGCCCACCTTCCACAAGCTCATCCGCGTTGGTCTGCCAAACCGCCTGAGAGGTGAGACTTGGGAGTTGACTTCCGGATCGATATATCTCAGGCTGGAAAACCCCACGCTTTACCACGACACGTTGGCCAAGTACGAAGGTCAGGAGTCTCTCGCTATCGACGAGATCGAAAAGGACCTCAACCGAAGTCTTCCAGAATACCCCGGCTTCCAGAGCGAGGAAGGCATAGGTCGCCTCCGACGAGTCCTGACGGCCTACAGCTGGGTCAATCCTGATGTTGGCTACTGCCAAGCCATGAACATTGTTGTAGCGGCGCTGCTCATCTACATGTCGGAGACGCAGGCCTTTTTCTTGCTGTCTTCACTGTGCGACAGACTGGTTCCAGGGTACTACTCAACAACCATGTACGGCACGCTTCTGGATCAGAAGGTCTTTGAGTCGCTCGTGGAGAAGACGATGCCGATCTTATGGGAACACCTGGTCAAGAGCGATGTGCAGCTTTCCGTCGTCTCGTTACCGTGGTTCCTGTCGCTTTACGTCAACTCCATGCCTCTGGTCTTCGCTTTCCGAGTTTTGGATGTCTTCTTCGTCGAGGGCCCCAAGGTCTTGTTCCAAATAGGTTTGGCAATTTTGAGGATCAACGGCGAGGAACTCTTGGATGCGGCTGATGACGGCGCCTTCATTTCGATCCTCAAGACATACTTCGCACGTCTCGATGAGTCGGCGCATCCCAAATCTGAGAATCCCAAGCTGCGCGCTGTCACAAAGTTCCAAGAGCTGATGGTGGTGGCATTCAAGGAGTTCTCTGGCATCACTCACAGCAGCATAACCGATTTGCGCTTAAAGAACAAGGACGCCGTTCTCAGCAATATCGAGAGTTTTGCGAAGAGAACGGCGATCCGAAACTTGGGCCCCGACAGCAAGCTTCTTGCCCCTGAGGAGTTGAGTGCGTTATACGACCGTTTTTATACCATTCTATACGAGAGACAACAGCGAGAAAGCATCATCCAGCAAGAAAAGCAGCGGCGCGCAAAGAACGCACGGCCTAGAGCGCGTGATGTATTCGACGACAGCCCTGACCATGGTGTCGAGAAGGGACGGGTTGCTCTTGGAGCCAGCACCAGTCTGATGGATTACGATGCGTTCAGAGAATTCCTTGCCAACATGGCTAAATGGGCCATCTCAGACGCACCCACAACTCCGCGCCGAACTACTTTTGCCGACAAGGACAGAAATGCTTATACCAGCCCCCGACAAAACAATGGATTGCTCTCTCCTTGGGGCGCTGGCCCAGAGCCTGCGGATCACGAATTCATACAACTGCTCTTCAAGAAATGGGATGTTAGCGGCACAGGTGCGCTCACTTTGTCCGACGTCGTCGCAGGCTTTGCCAGTATCAAGGGCAAGCGAGACATCATGGGCACAATTACGTACTTCTTTGAACTATACGACGACGATGGCGATGGCAAGGTTGACCGCGAGGGTATCTTGCGAATTTCTGAATCCCTCTTATTCCTGTCAAGGCGAGGTCTCGAGGGAACGCTCAGCCCAAGCGCGTCAAGCCTCACACTCAACATGCCCAATGGCATGGGCAACAACGGCCCCGAACCGAGCCTACCTGGTATTTCAACCAACGAGAAGTTTCTGGGCAGCGTCAGTGCATTCATAAGAAGATGCTTTGAATACGCCGACCCCGATCATCCGCACAACCAGAACCGAAATCAAACCCACAAGGAGAAGGAAGAGAAGCCCAAGTCTGCGGACGCTGACGGCGCCTTTGCTATCGGTGACGATGAAGATGAAGATGAAGATGAGGAAGATCTTCTAGCCATGGACTCACCCACCGGCAGCCCGACCAAAGCGAAGAAATTTTCGGACAGCTTGCCATCGCCACCAGAAGAAAAGCAACCGGCCGAAGCTCAATCTCAACGACGTGTTTCGAAGGCACAATCAGAGGCGGCTAACGCTGCGCTGGATCCTTCAAATCCTTTGCACATTACACTTCCCACTTTCCGCATGGTCGTGCTCGCCGACGAGCTTCTGGAACAGTTCTTCGAATCATCCTTCCCCACCTCCTTCCATCTCATCGAAGGCCTGCCGACGGTATCGACGCCAACATCTACGCTTACGACCTTCTCTAGTCTCAACTTCGGACGTGCGCCTGTTGCCGCATTGAACCCTGCCGCCCAGGGAGCGACCCGTGGTCTGCGCGGTGTGCTCGACAACATTGTCACAGATGGCATGCGTGTTGCTGCCGAGGTTCGCAGAAGAATGGACGAGGCGCAGAAGGAGTTGGAGAAGAATGCTTTGCCTGGCCAAAAGGAAGAGGACGAAGAGGATGACGCAGACATCGGAGTCGAGATCGGTATCAGGAAGGGCACGGCTAGTGGAAGTGCGGACATTGAAAGACGGAGCGTTCGGAGTGAAGACCGGGATCTGCTTGACGGCGCGGACGCCGAAGCCGGTGCCAGCGGAAATGGGAAGGAAGGCCAGCTCGTTGACATTGAGCCCACAAGCAGACCCGAGGCGAATGCCAAGGGAGTGGTTGAGTTCGAGGGCTGATCGTTGCCAGCACAAGGCATGCAGCTTTTACTTGATCCATCCAAACTAAGAGTCTACAAGACAGCATGAGGACATCGCTAGCCTGAAAGGGGGATTCTGAGGTACGCGAAGAGCGGCAGTTGGCAGGAGGATGTGTGTGGCACGCAAGGGAAATGAGGGAGGCTAGCTAGCATGAGTGCGAACGAGAGTCGCGCCCCGGAGTGAGGTGGTATTCGTCGTCCTGCTGCGTTGTAGAAGGTATCTGTGGGACTGTGATTATGCCTGCGGACATCTTGTAACTAGGAGTTCCATCGGGATTGAATTGCCTCTGTGGCTAGATTATACAGTCATTAACAAGAGATTTTGACTGTTGGCAGCCTGACGGCGTCAGTGCATACACCTGCGAATAACGAAGTCATTGAGCTTCGTGAGGCATAACCCATGCAGCGGATACGAACCGACAAACCGACATTGGGGAAAAGCTCGCCAGCACACGCGCGTGGCTAGCATGCTCAGCCCCACGGATGGCAAAGCAATCTCCTTCCTGCGGTTTCGGGGGCAAATGTCGCTCAAAGCTTGGTTTGTGTGGTATGGAGCGCCTGCCCATGACAGGAAGGCGAGAGAAATTTGGCCATAACGCCATCGACTGGGCAGACGGTCGCCGGGCCCCAGATCGGCCTTCTCATGGACAGAATGAGCAGAAATGAATCCGTCGTCATATTCGCAATTACCTTGTGGCATGAGAGCGCGGGCACGGATTGTTCTTATGCCTGGGCATCACGAAGAGACGAGATGCGAGAAAAGAAGCCATTAGCGCCACCATCTTTGAGGAGGCAAGGTGCGTGTACCATTGCAGTGCAAAGGCGTTGGCCATGAGGCTGATGATACCATGTCAACAGGGAGGGCCATCCTCGTGTTGGGCCTGGCGTATGCAGGGAGAGCAGGAAGCATTCTAGCGCCCGCTTCCCTTTGGATGGGAAGCAGTGCGGAAGCTGAGACAAACTTTCCTCAACCGGATCTGAAAGCTGCCACTTACAACACCGTCCTCCACTCATCACCCCGGGCCAGCATCAACAGCATTCCGCTACTTTGGGCTGGCGAGCGTGGGACTTGGCGAGTCTGGAATCCCAGCTCATGCCTCGCCAGAATCCTACCCTTCGTCTTCTTTCACGTGTTCGACCTCCACTCTCGCACGACACGCCCACATGTTTGGGAGGCAAGCTTTCTGCGTTCATCAGTCAGGGATTGTCGAGGACGTTAACCTAGAAGGACCAGGGCCGTTTATCGCACCACGCACGCACTATTCCCTGAAGATGGGTAACGAGTCTGGACTCGTCCAAGCTTCCGTTCCATTTATATTTCGCAGAGACACACCAATGTCTCTGGACTACCTACCTACGGGCCAGTTTCGCCCCCCGGGGACACATGCTTTGCCGGTAGTTACCTGGTAGGGCCGTTCGCCCCTGTCAAGTCTGTGGGTAAACCACGGCGCGCAATACCGTCCGCAACGTCAGCCCGGTTGCCCGTCAACCCCTGGATCAGCAACAGCCCCTTCACATTCCTTGTGCGGATCCCAGCTGGACCTCCTCGTCGTCAACCTCGATACATGCTTCTCGTTGCGTCTGCTCAAGCATGCAGTGGAAAGTACGGTGATCGCGGGCATTCCCCTCTACCTCCCGCCCGTACCGGCTTCCACACCAACGAGCTCTGCCAAAGGGGAATCTGCTGCTCTGATGGTCTCCAGGCTTCGTCGCCTCCTGTGACAAATGGCTCCCATCAATGGCCATTCACCCGTTGAAGTTATCCATCCCTATCCAGTGGGATGAGAGGAGATGTGCGTCTGTGAAGCGAGCACAGCTTGACTGAAGCAGGCCCAAGCTCCCTCCTCCTGTGGCCATGCTGTGGGTGCCACGGGACGGTTCCCTCTTTGCCATTCCGCGTCGAATCCGCACCAAGAGGCCAAGTTTGAAATGAGGGGCCAGACCAAACACATACGGACATACACGAACGTGCCTGCACGCACACGGAGCACAGAGAGGAAAGGACGCCTGGAATGGAGGCGTTCAGGGGACAAGCATCGCGCACGGCTGGACCTGAGAATCGTCATTTCACACATTCCATCTCCCCGGAGCAAGGTCTCTGGGAAGGGCCACAGCAGCCCTAAGACGGCAGGAGAAAGGGGTAATCTCGCCTTGTTGACTGGGACTCGTCTTGGCCCCGACGGTGGAAAACTTTCAAATACGGCCAAGATTCTCCTTGCTCCAGATGGAAGTTTCTCTCCCTACCACGCTCCCAACTCACACTCGCTTCATCTCCTCTCGTCCGTCTTTCCTGGATTCCCTTCCGGGCAAGTGGGCATTCATTCGTTACTGTTGCTTGGCTTCTGTTCTCGCGTTTGTCGCTCTTTTGGGGGTCCCTCTCCCAGCCTAATATCTCTCACCCACTCCCAAAGCCTTCGACACTCGCCTCTTGGCCCTCCTGATCCACACCCAAGCTTCCGCAGTTGTTCAAACATCAACCCAACAAGATGGTTTGGCTGAAGAAGACGGTCCTCGTGGCCGCCGTGTCTTTGTCCGGCATTGCTCAGGCCCAGAGCACTACTTCCTCCACTTCCTCCGAAGTCCAGAGCAGCACTTCCTCCGACCTCGAGAGCAGCACCTTGACGTTCACCAACAGCAGCTCTACTCTGAGCAGCTCCTCTTCCAGCCTCAGCTCCACTTCTGGAACCGTCAGCCTCACCTCCACCTCCACTGGCAGCGAGAGCGAGACTTCCACGTCCACCGGCGCGGCCCCGGCCTCCACCAGCGGCAGCGTGACCCCGAGCGTCAGCCTGACCCCGAGCGTCAGCCTGACCCCGTCTCAGAGCTCTACTGGTGGTGCTGGTGCTAGCTCCTCTGCCCCTGGAGCCAGCAGCTCTGCTCCGGCAGCCAGCAGCAATGCTCCGGGTGCCAGCAGCTCTGCCCCGGGTGCCAGCAGTGAGGCTCCGGGTGCCAGCAGCCAGGCCCCGCCGGCCAGCTCTCAGGCCCCGGGTGCTAGCAGTCAGGCCCCGCCGGCCAGCAGTCAGGCTCCGGGTGCCAGCAGTCAGGCCCCGCCGGCCAGCAGCCCTGCCGGCTCCTCTCCTGGCGGCGGCGGCGCCGCTTCGACCCCCGCTGCCTCGGGCGGATCCACTCCGTCTTCCGCTCAGTCTGCGGCCGCCTCGGCGTCGGCCTCTAGCGCCCCTGCCGGAACCATCGCCGTGCTTAGCACAACTCCTCAGGCCTTCAACAACTTCTTGGACATTCAGCCCGGTGAAGCCATTATATCCACGCTCACGATCAACGGACAGGCGGTCAACTACGTCATTGTTTCCCAGGGCTGCAGAGGTGTGCCCGCTGGACAGTCGCCGTTCGCCGATGGCACCGGCCCCGAGTCTGGCACCGCCTTCACTCCCGGTTCTTGCGCGGCGACTTGCGCGGGCAAGGGCGCCTCCATGTCTGGAGCCCAGCGTGGCATCTGCAACTGCGGTAACACCCTGAGAACCGACCTTCCTCTCATCGCCCCCGCGCAGTGCAAGGCATCCAACAACGCCAAGCGTCAGACCGGCACCTACGACCCCGTCCCGATTGCGCAGGCCATTCCCGCCAGCCAGGTCGCCATCCAGTCGGCTACTGTCACCCTCTCGCAGTCTTCCCTCCCTGTCGTAGCCGTCAACACTGCGCCTCCTGGAGCGTCTGTTCCTGCCAGCACGACCGCAGCTGGATCTTCTGCTGGACCTTCTGCTGCTACTTCTGGTGCGTCGGGCTCTTCCGCTGCTTCCACTGGTGCCGGTGCTTCAACTGGTGCCGGTGCTTCTACTGGTGCCGGTGCTTCTACTGGTGCGCCTGCGGGCTCTTCTGCGGGCTCTTCTGCCGGTGCTTCCGCTGGTGCTTCGACCGGTGTCTCTTCTGCTGGTGCCACTCCCGCTTCCTCCGCCGGGACCAGCCCCGCCGTCTCCTCTCCCGCAGCAGCCAGTGCCACCGACTTCATTCTCGGAATTGTGGGAGGCCGTGCGCCCAGCTCTTCCGTCTCTAGCTCCGCCTCGTCTTCTCGCGCCAGCTCTGCTTCCTCCAGTTCCGCCGCCTCCAGCAGCGCCTCAAGCTCTCGTGCTTCCAGCGCTTCCAGTGCCTCTGCCTCTTCTGCCTCCTCCAGCTCTGCCGCTGCTTCAAGCTCCCCGATTATCACCATCCCCACCTCGAGCCTCTCCATCACCTCCCCCCCGGTCAGCGTTCCTTCCACCAGCACGTTCAACTTCGCGAACACCACTTCTGCCCAGCCTGCCCAGAAGCGTGCCATCCTCAAGCGCAAGATCGAGGAGGTCGCGAAGCGTCAGACTGGTGCCGTCACCTATGTCGGTCGTGTTGGCAACCCGAACCCCACCAACTGCCAGCAGGCTTCCCTCTTCAGGCTCGGCGCCTCCGGCACTCTCACCATCGACGGCGCCGCTTTCGGTGTCAACCCCGGTGTCCTCTTCGCCCCGCTCCGTACCGGCCAGACTGGATCCATCGTTGCAACCTTCACTGCCGTCACCGGCAGCGGTTTCGCCTGGACCAACCCTTCGTTCTTCGGCGGTCAGGCTGGCTTCTGCCAGGACGCCACTGGCCAGGTCTATGCCACCTTCGCTAACCCTGCCGTTGCTGGAAACGTCCCCAGCGGCTGCACGACTGTCTCCTTCAACGTCGTCCCCAGTAAGTACATGGAAATAGGTCTCGTATGTGTCCCTTTACTAACCAATGCCAGACTCCCAGTGCTCGCCCAGCGGAACTACTCTGCCCGCGTCCTCCACTACGCCCGTCGTTCCTACCAGCGGCGTTCCTACGTCTGGCGTTATCCCTACTAGCGGTGTTGTTCCCACCTCCGGCGTTGTCCCCACCTCCGGCGTTGTCCCCACCTCTGGAGTCGTCCCCACCAGCGGCGTTGTCCCCACCAGCGGCGTTGTTCCCACCAGCGGCGTTGTTCCCACCTCCGGAGTCGTTCCTACTTCCGGCGCCACCACCATTGTCGGCCCCTCTGGCACCACCATTATCGGCCCCTCCGGCACTACCATCATCGGTCCCTCCGGCACCTCTGTCGTCGGCCCGTCTGGTACCGACACCGGCGCTACAGCTACCAGCTCTGGAGCCGTCACCACCGTCGCCCCCAACCCCGGTACCATTGGAGACTACGCCTCCCTGGGCTGCTTCAGCTCCGGCGGCGGCTTCCCCTCGTTCCTCTTGGTCAAGCAGGACAACGCCCTCACCATCGACAGCTGTATCGCCGCCTGCGGTGGAAGCAAGCTCATTGGTGTCTTTGGCACTGACTGCTACTGCGGAAGCTTCATCGACAACTCCCAGACCCAGCAGGTCTCTGAGAACCAGTGCAACACCCAGTGCCCTGGCAACCCTCTTCAGCGCTGCGGTGGTCGCTCCTCGGTGGCCAAGCGCCAGGCTGTTCCTGCCGGCGTCCTTCTGAGCATCTACATCCGCATCGACGCTGGATCCATCTCCACCGTCGTCAGCGTCAGCGTCAGCGCCGGCATCGACACCACCGCCTCCTTCACCTTCACCACCGTCGTCACCGACCCCGGTGTCACGGCGACCACGGGAGTGCCCAGCCAGACCCCCAACGTCGTCGGCACTCTCACCCTGCCCCCCGGCCTCTACACCGAGGGCCAGCCCACCCCGACCGGCGAGTTCTGCCGCATCACCACGGGCTCCTGGCTCATCGGAGCGACCACCCTCCTCCCCTTCCCTCTGCCCACGGCCTGAGAGCGATGATTTTCAACGACAAGTTTATGAAGTCAATAAGCATCAGATCCCAAAGCTCGCATGGAAAAGAGATCTCGGGGAGTTAATTCTTGTCACAGTTTTAAAGTGGTTGTTTTTCCGACGGTGTGCGTGAGTGAGAGAGAGAGAGATGTTTGTATTGTTTGGATAGAGAGAATGGGGGAGGGAAACGAGAAGATGGTTTGTAAACTTTTTTTGTTTCTATTTGGATGATGCATTGAAAAGAAAGGCGAACAGTTGTAGAACTGTGCTACCCTTTTTTTTGGTAATATTGGGGTTGTGTTGTAGCTTATTGTGTGTTCTTTTGTCGGTAGAGAAGAATAGATGTTTCGGGCACCCTACGCTACCCTACCTACGCCTCTTCGGTTCATAATAAGTATCGTCTTTGCCTCTGATGAACTAACTCTGTGATGATGTGGGCTTTCTCCCCTTCAGGGTCCGATTGGGAACATGTTGGTTCATGGTGATCCTTTAATTATCATTCTCTACTATCATGACTATGTCTTTTCGCTCAGCTTTAGGCGTCGTTTGGAATACTGGTAGTGTACAAATACACAGGAAAGCTTTCCCTGCGGAGCACATCGGCGATGCGGCCGAAAACTGCCCCGGTCACCCGAACCCCACCCTCCCGAAAGGGGCCGGCGCTTACACGCCCACACACCTTCTTCTTCCAGTGACAGCCAACCATCAGCTCAATCTTCCCCCGGTCTACCCCAGAATCTGCTCGCTCCCCTGTCCATCGTTTGCGGACCTTGCGCTAGTAGAGAGCTCCGTTGATTGTTTAAAAGCCAAATTTAACACCACCACCATTAAAGATTTAATGTTTATGGTACCGGGGCTATGATGACTTCCTCGAAATCTCGCACCCTGCTCTGCGTGGTCGCGGATAACCACGCTCCCTCCCGACATACGCACACATTTCAGTCCGTGAATCCAAACAAGAAACAAGCCAGAAATAAGGATCGTCCCTTCCCTTTCCCCCTCTCCTCTTCCCCCAACCCCGCGTTTGGCCCGCTGTCACTACACCGTTACATCGCCCATCGGCTCCAATGTCTCTGTCAGGCTGCCTGGTCCGTCTTGGCTCGCAGATGATGGTGGTCTGCTGCGCTTACTTTCGTGGTCGAAAAAGCTTTGAGTGTGTACGCGAGGGGGCCATCTTTGCTTTTATGGGTGACTTACATTTCTCAATGTTACGTGATGTTCCTGTCCTGGATGCTGCGTGACGTTATACGAATGCTTGTTCCTGGTCTGTGAGGGGATTGCTTTTGTTGAGAGGTGATGAAGAGCCGGCATCACATGAAAACCTTTTTGTGTTCTGGCCGTTCCGCGGTTGATGGAGAGGGGATTGTGGTATCGCGTGGTTTACCATGCGGTCGTATTTACGAGAGGGAGTGGTATAAGTGAACTCCAGTTCATCCCAAATTGCACGCCATTCATCCCTCTCCTGCCAAGGAGATCTCAGACTCCTTCCTTGATCCCTCCGCCCTCTTCCTCCCCCCTTTACCGCAAGAATGAAGCCCCTCCCGTCCCTCGCGGCAGCAGCCGCGCTCCCCCTCGCCCTCGCAGCCCCCTACAACACCTTCGACGGCCCGGGCTTCCCGGCCTGCAACGACGTCGCGGCCGTCCACAACGCGACCTCCGTCGCCGAGATCCAGTCCCTCGTCCAGGACGCCGTCGCCGCGGGCCAGAAGGTGCGCGCCTCGGGCAAGGGCCACATGTGGTACGACACCATGTGCTCCGACGACGCGAACACGGTGATCATCCGCACGGAGGAGGTCAACGGCATCTCGGACTTTGATCTGGAGGGCGGCACCGTGGTGATCGAGGCGGGGGTCACGTTCCTGCAGCTGGCCGAGTACCTGCACGCGCGCGGCGCGTCGGCGGGGTACACGCTGGTGAACTGGAACATCACGCTGGCGGGGTGCGTGGCGATGGGCGCGCACCGGTCGAGCATCCGCGAGGATTCGATGGTGGCGGCGGGCGTGTTGGAGCTGGATATCGTGGACGGGAACGGGGAGATGAGGCATGTGGTCAAGGACGAGGGGAGCGACGAGTGGCTTGCGGCGTCGACTAGTTTGGGGCTGTTGGGGGTTATTGTGAGGATGAAGTTTAGGATTTATCCTGACTTTAAGGTCTATGCTGACCAGAAGACGTGAGTTTTTCCGTTTTGTCTCTCGGTAGGGGATTGTGATGGGTCTGACTGGATGTAGTCTCGAAGAGGATGAGGTCCTTGATGGTGACATATACGGCATGATTTCTCCCTACGCAACGGCAAACTTCTGGGTAAGTTAAACATACACACGCCAGGCTTCCCACAAGCTGACCCCATCCAGTGGTGGCCCTACAAGCGCAAGTTCCACTGGCGCTACTACGACGTCGTGCCCACCAACATCTCGGAGCAGCAGGGCTTCCAAAACACCTTCTCCGTCACGGACCTCGAGGGCAACACGGCCAAGACGCTCCTCGACAGCGGGCGCTACCTGCCGACGTCCAACATGCTCGCGGAGGAGATCTTCTTCGGCCTGTGGTCCAAGCCCAACTTCCGCGAGAAGACGACCAACACGGCCATCGACACGTGGCCCGTCTACGGGTGGAACTACGACGTGCTCATCGGCGGGCTGTACCCGGACCAGCGCCCGCTGTGGGAGGTCGGCGTGCAGGGCTACACGATGGAGCTGGCGTTCCCGATCACGCAGGCGAACGCGATGCTGCGGCGAGTGCGGCAGCTTTTTGATGATGAGCTGAAGAAGCTTGTCGTGATGACGTCGACGTACCGCAGTGGGATTAACATCAAGTTCGGGCGGCCGTTTGAGGGGTTTTTGAGCCAGGTGGCGACGAACACGAGTGATGGGGCGGATTGGAGTAAGGGGGCTATTATGTTTGATTTCCCGACGTTTAGGCCTACTGTGGGTGATCACAGCCGGTTTAATGAGCCTTTCTGTGGGTTACTCTCTGTTTTTGGTGTGAAGAGGATGGAGTGCTGACTATGTACAGATCACAATCTTGCCAAGGTCCTCATCGATGAGTTCCCGTGTCGCCCGCACTGGACGAAGAACACGAGAGAGATCTTTGCGAATGCGACGAAGAACCTGGATCCTGATGTAAGTCTTGCCTAGAAGGTTATTAGGGGAGGTCCAGAGACTGACTTGGTGATAGCACATTGCTCGCTTCAAGGCTGTGAGGGAGCAGTTTGATCCTAATGGAGTTTTCAGGAGCGTTGTTGGTGAGGCTATTGGAGTCTACTAGGTGATGGGACAGCAGTAGTTGATAGTGTTTTTCTCTTCGATGGACATACTTTAGGAGACCGACTGTTCTGGCTGTACCATGGCGGCTATACGTTCTGTGACTCTGCTGTCATCGTCGTGGTCGCGGCCGAGAGCTAGGTACTTAATCTTTTACATCAACAGGTTTAGTCGGCTCAACAGTCGCGCTCATTTCTGACCTAATCATTGAATTGACCCCATGCGTTGTGTCATACAAACTTATTGTGGATTAGTGGGCGACGCAAGGATCTAGCAATAGGAATGGCGGTTAGGATTCTCGTTGTCCCTTCTAAGCCTTTCTATTGGAGTATTCCAGCAGTTTCGCCCGTATACGATGCCTTAGGAATCGATGAGGCCACAAATGATGACCTTTGAGTCCAGTGGGCATTGACGCCTTCGACGCCTTGGAAAGTTTTCCCTGGATATCTTTGCACTACATCGGTGAAAAGGAAGCATTCTTCCGAGTTCTGGATCTCAACCCCAATGTGGGGGCAGCCTAACGCTTATGTTAGTAATGGAAGCCTACTGTGAGTCTCGACGCTATCACGATCATCTGGCGTCATGAGATTGAGCCTCCCCGGGATAGTTGAACACGTGGCGGAGGATGATCAGTTTGGCACAGGTATGCGCACCTTAGCCTCGAAACGGACACAGCGTTGACATCGCAGATTATATGAAAGAAGTATTTGTTCCCTTGACCAAGAACCCGCAAAGCAACAGAAGAGGGACGAATCGTTTCTGTAAGTGCGCATGTGACTTTCGCATTACCCGAAGCTCCGACTTCACGTTGATTCTGCAGTTGCTCAGCACCAAGTACGAAGCCTACGCGGAACTCGTGGTGTCGTCTCTCGTCAGGTTTCTCCTAGAACTTCCAGAAATTAGCTTGTAATACGCAGAGTTCCCAAATTCAAGCTTCCTATTAATCAAAATGAGGGTCTGTAGAAGCTGGAAGAGATATCCCGTTATCTAGCGGAAGCAAACAATAGCTCAACAGATATATTGGCTTTTCCTTTAGGCTTCAATGGGCAGATAGCTTGGTTTTATTCGTTTTGACCGGCATATGAGCTTGAACGTACTGAATACCATGTAGGTAAGCAAGCGAGATACAAACTCAGCAAATGTTCGATTATCATGGCCCTGGTAACTCGCAGGAGCGCTGCCGCCGTTTCACCGCAATGACACGATGCCCCCTGATCACCATATATACTCTCAGAGTGTCTTGACTACTCTCTGTTGCTCGTCACTTCTGTATGTTTATTCTTTCGATCATTCGAAACAGCCCATTTTTTCGCGACTGGCATCTTGTGCTGGCGTCGTGGTCTTTATAGACCGATACGTCTATCCTTCTCGAGCCCTAGACGAAAGAGGCGCAGCAAGAGAAAATCAGACCCTCATCAACGATTGGGAGAGCGAAGAGAGGCCTGTCGCAAACATGGCTTCTTCAAATAAAGCTAAAAATCGTATACGCCATTGTCAACGGCAGAATGAATGCCTCCGAGCGACTTGAAGGCACCTTATGAGTCTCGTGCCGCCTCGGACGGAAGACGTCGTTGGTACCAAGTTACTGACCTCTTCATGCGCTTGGAATCCAGCTTTCAAGGCAGGGTGAGTGTTGGTTCATCATTCTACAGCAATGAGGGTACATTTCGAAGTCTCTCACATGGTCAGATCCTGCAACAGGCTACTCCGGATTCTCGCCATGAATACAAGCGCTACCATAGACCAACCCCTTGAGTCAATGGCTTACCCCCCTTCAATGGTTCTCACCTACATTTGCAATGTAATCGTAAGTATACGTGGAAAGCAACGAACGAGGAGAGAGGAGCGACTTTGCCACCTGCTAGAAGGGACGGCTGTTGCGTAAATATCTGGGATCGCGATGCAGCTTTTCCAACTCTACTCGAATGCGCCATCAGAGCGGTACATTTGGTTGGGGAATCAGAAAACATGTACGCTTGCGGAAGATTGGGAGGAATTTATAAAGTAGATCTCACTTCAAGACCACTTATCCGTAGGCAAACACTCAGAGCTTGGAAGAAGCTAGTTACATTCTGAGGAGCAAACGTGAAGTCGGCTCGCTAGACACTGTTGCTCAACTGACTATAGCCCTGCTCGTGAGATGGCTAGGATCGCACGTGAATGATGTCTTACTGGACGATTGTAATCACTTGGTCAGAGTCGCCATCCCTACACACCTTCTGTTGAGTATTAACCCTCTACCACGAATACAGATATTCACTACTCTCGAGATATCCCACACCGATTCAACCAAACCTGATCCTGCGGCAAACATGGAGGGCATCTTCCCACACTTTCGTCCGAAGGTCACCACCGGGCTCCCACACGAACGCGTTCATCCGAAGTCGCAACCTGCACAAACCCAAAAACGCTCCAATCACAGACCGAGGAACCCCGTCATCGAACACTTCCGCGTGTGCATCCATAAGGGCGACGAGTGTGAAACTGCATCAAAGCCATTGGTGCGTTCCATCGCAAGACGACGCCGGTTCGTGGGCAGCCAGTCGCGCCAATGTCTGACACCAGTCAAGAGAAGGCCGCCAGTTTCGAGAACGTATTTGTCATTTTTCATGATGGGGTGTTGCTGGGTTCTATGCACGGGATAGTAACATATTGTTTGGGTAAGGGTCACTTGGTTCGGAAAACTTGCGAATGGATGTTACATCAGGCGACGATAATAAGGGCAAAATACCTAGAGACGTGAAGCTGGGGTAAGAGCGGTGCTTATTTAGTTCGAGTGTAGGCTAAGAAAAGTTCTTCTCCATGGGTAGAATCCTGTCGTCTCTGTCGTCTCTATCCGTAGATAGCTCTCCTCACGCATAGCATCAACAGTGTCATAATCCAAGAGAATTGTTCATGATTCATAAGCCTATCCAAGCCAGGGACCCAGCCTCTACACCCCCAATCTTCCGTCGCGCCCACCATTCCCATAATCTGTCTTTAATCTCTCTTAACAGGGATCAACTTCACCATCAAAGGCCCCTTCTCCCACGTCAGATAACTCTTCTGATCAACCCAGTTCTCCATACCAGGGCACAGGTCCAGGTCGTAGTGCCAGAGCGTCTTGGCCAGCATCAGACGAAGCTCAAGCCAAGCAAGACTTTTGAACACGCGCGTCAGCCCGTCGAACTACTCCAACTGCAGGGATACAAGGGCGTGTATGTAAGGAGAGGGTAACTGCAACTCACTTCTTTCCCAAACAGTTCCTCGGCCCGTACGAGAACGGCTCGTGGACCTCCCGCTTGTCGTCCCTCCACTCCGGGTCTTCGGGGTGGATCCAGCGCTCTGGGAGGAACTCGGTCGGCCGCGCCCAGTTGTCCAGGTGGCTGAAGGCGACGTACGGGTTGACCGAGACCCAAGTCTGCTCTCACACGTTAGCCCAGCACCTTACACAACCTAACGGAGTTTCAACGACGTACACCGCCCGGGATGAACTCCCCGCAAATCTCCGCCCCGCCCTCCGGCACAATCCTCGGCATCCCCGACCCGCCCGGGTTATAGATCCGCAACCCCTCCATCAGCACCCCGTTCAAATACTCCAGCTGCACCAGCCTATCCGTGTTAATCTCCTCCGTCCTTGCGAACGCGCCGCGGATCTCCGCCGTTAGGCGCGCGTGCACCGCCGGGTTGCGCAGCAGATAGTACGCCACGCCCGACAACACCGTCGCCGTCGTCTCCGTCCCGGCCACCATGAACATGGCCGCGTTCGCGTGCATCTCCCTGTCACTCAGCCCCTTCTCGTCGCCCTGGTGCTTCACCACAAAACTCCAGATGTCGGGCTTGGGATGGTCCTTCTGCGCCAGCCGGCGGTCGACCAGCGCGCCCGCGAAGTCCATGTGGTCCTGCGCGGCGCGCTTCATCGGCGCGGCCAGCACGCGCTCGCACAGCGGGCCCAGCACGGGGAACTCGAGCAGCACGACGCCGTAGATGACGTACTTGAGCCCCGAGAAGAGGCCGTGCACCCAGGGGTGGTAGTCGCCGCGCTCGAGGAGCAGCAGCGGCTCGCCGAAGGTGAGGTCGGCCATGACGTCGAAGGTGCAGAAGTTGAAGAGGTCGACGATGTTGACGGCGCGCGCGTCGTTGCGGCTGGCGAGCGCGCCCATGGTGTCCACCATCTGGTCGGCGTACTTTATCAGGAGCGGCTCCTGCGCCTTGAGGGCCGTGTTGCTGAAGGCGTGGCTGAAGATGCGGCGCATGCGGGTGTGGTCCTCGGGGAGCGTGGTGACGAGGCTGTCGCGGCCGAAGGCGTCGCCGCCGAAGAAGCGCATGTCTTTGTACATCTCGGACTTGAGCGGGCGGCCTAGGATGTCTTTCCATGCTTGCGCTGTTTTTGCGTGAATGTGTTAGTTTTTACCGGTGCTGGTTTGGAAGGGAACGAGGTTTTGAGGGTTGGTTTACGTTGGATGTACGAGAGCTCGTTAGGCGCTACGCGGACAGTGCCTTGATACGTCTCGTGGATCTCCCGCGCCTTCTTTGCGTACAGGCCGCGGAGCATGTAGATGTTCTTGGGGAGCGGGCTGGCTCGCCAGAGGAGAGGGCCCGGGTAGTGGCGCAACGGGTGGAAGAAGACATTGTATATGCCCAAGAGGAAGTACTGCGACTGCGGTCAGATTGAGGGTCTTGAATTGTGTAGTTTTGCACTCACGTAGATGAAGGTGAATGCGGCTGTGTAGAGAGCAAGACTCCCGTAACTCAAAGCCATCTTGGCGATTGTATTGTCCACCAGCGCGAGCTCTACGACGATGAATGTAAGTTGAAGTTGAGTGAAAATTTCCGAGGGTCAAGGCCAATATCTATCCTAACCACTGACTGACGCCAGGCCGCGCAACGCTGCTGCAGCGGCGTTGCAAGCTTCCTCGAAAAAGGGTTCCCCAACAGGCAAACGAATACGAATTCGATGTGTGATGGTTCGTTCGCCCGCCGCCGAACACCACCCATCATCTTTCCATATTAAGCAACCCCAAACACATGTCAACGCGCAGGGTTCGTGAGGGGGGAACGGATTCGAAACTCTCTGCACGCACACAGAAACCAAACCACGGCATTGGTTTCAAACAAGCAGAGAGCAACAAACCTCACCCATCAGTACTCTACTTCCGTGTCGCCGGCATTGACCGTCTTGTGCCCAGCCCCAGCCCACCCACCATTCACGTTGCTGCTGAACGGCGCTTGGCACCCGCGCGGAAGGTCGGGCGGGCGGCCAGGCTTCGTTTTTGACAGCTACCTGAACCCATCCACTCGGTCGGATCCCGCGCCGATCAGCTGTTATGTGTGCCTGGCCTTTCTTGAGACGAAGTCATGCAAGTCATCATGCCGAGTTCGAATGCGGTCGGATCCGGGGCACTCGTCCCGGACTGCTGCGCCTCCGGCGTTGACGGATAACCGTCGAAGTGAAATTGCGGCACTCGCCTCCGGTGGCCAGTCAGTCCATCATCACATGCGGACAAAATTCTCCTGAGAGAGTCAGTCGCGTACTGTACATGATGGTCTCGCATGAAAGGTTCAAAACTGCAGAAAAAGAAGAAAAGGCGAGGAAGACGAGGATAACGAGGGGCTCTTGGTTGAGGTGCACTTCGACCCCGATCAATCAACCCATCATCGCATGCAACCCCGTGAGACTCCGTCGAGTGCGATGTGCGATACTCTCGCAGAATAGGTTCCATACTGCAGACCAAAAGGCGAGATAGACGAGGAAAACAAAAAGTTTCTCGGTCGACTAACACGATTCGACCCCGATCAGTCAGCACCTCACGCAAGCTTTATCGATAAGGCGTCATCACAGCCCAACCCCTCCCCCGCCGCGCACCGCACGCCAATGGGGGAGCTCTCATCCCTACGTCACGACTTGAGAGGAGGCTTTCGTTGTGTCTTACAGCCTCCGTCCCTCACATTCCTCAGTGATCTCCCTAGAGCCCCTCAAATTAAATATCTTAAACGGTGCCGCATTCCAACAACGTTTGAAAAAGTGAACAGAAATAGAACCAGAAAGCTTTTGCCCTGAAGCAGAAAGCTAACCCACCACACGCAACTATGTCTCCGGTCCTGGTCGTTGGGGCCACTCGGGGTCTCGGAGCTTCTCTGACCAAGCAATATGCCGCACAGTCCGGCACGACCGTCTACGGCACGACGCGTTCCAAGGCTGGCCCGGAAAAAGGGTTTCCGGAGAGTGTCAAGTGGCTGCCGGAGGTCGACCTGATGGATTCCAAGGTTGGTGACCACTTGGTCAGTTTGCTGGGCGGCTCGAAGCCGTTGTCGGCCGTGGTAGGTCGTCCCTTACATACCGGTGAACCTTTGCTCGATCGGACCATTGACGCCGGCAGATTATCACGGCGGGCTACTTCGTGACCGAAGACCTCAGCGCCGAAAAGGGCCCGAACTGGTCCGAAGAACAACGCATGTACACGACCAGCTCCATAGCACCCGTCTTCATTGTCAATGCCCTGGTGCATGCCGGCTTGCTGCAGAAGGACTCCAAGATTGTGCTCGTTTCGTCAGAGTCTGGGAGCATCACTCTCAGGCACGAGAAAGAAGGCGGCGGCAACTATGCGCACCACGCGAGCAAGGCTGCATTGAACATGGTCGGCAAGTTGCTGAGTCTCGACCTCAAGGAGAAGGGCGTCATCGTCAGTATCGTCCATCCGGGCTTCATGCGGACCGAGATGACCAAAGGCGTCGGCTTTGATAAGTACTGGGATGACGGAGGTGGTAAGTTTGTTTTCAGGAAATGTCTTCCAACAAACTGTGAATCGCTAATGTTCGGGTGCCCAGCCGTGACGCCCGACAAGGCGGCCGACAGTCTCATCGCCTGGACAGACAAGCTCGACATTTCCAAGACAGGCGAGTATTGGGCGCCGAGAGGACCGGGTAAGTGCCGACGACGCGGTTGCACCGTCTAGAGGACAAGACATGTTGACTGATGCGCTCTCCCGAAGGTGACATTGGTACGGCCGAAGTGGTTCTTGGAAAGGGGCTCTCGACGCCGTTGCATCTGCCTTGGTAAAGGCCAGGAAGATTCTAGACGGACGAGGCCGAAGCTCTGGATCTTGTCCGCATGCTCCGGACCAGGTGTTTCCCACCATGTTGAGACAGGCTTCATGGATGTTCGGTCGGGCTGCGCAGAACAAGGCTCTTCGGTTCCGCGGGGGACCCGGCCGTGAAAGCATAGGTGTTCATGACAGCGAGCAGCAGGTTTCTTGTGTGATTCGGTACCCAGCAGCCGATGGGCTCGGGCTTAGTGGGCATTAGTGGTTCGACGGCGCCTGAGGCGGTTCATTGCCCATCGCCGCAAATGAGACGAACGACTCGCTTGATTGCATCCCCGCATCAGAGTGGATGGGGAGCACGGCCAGCAACCAGTGCTGTGGCCACTCAGGCGCACGCGATGGCACAAAAATAGGGGATATTGATAATGGGGCGCATGGTCTGCGACGGAGACAAGAAAAGAAATGCAACGACTGGAGTCCTCGTCAGGCATAGTCGCGGTGCAATCTGCCAATCTGTGCAAGATCGCGCTTTTGCAGGTTGGCGCGTTGTCTGGCCCATGCACTTCATTACCGATGGATCAACTACCGCAGCTGTAGATATTAATCAAATTCCCCATGATCGTCTTTTATATTGAACAAGCTCCATCGTCAGATTTTGCTCCAATGCTCTTCTTCATAAAAGGCTCGCTTGTGTTTCAGATTGGCGACGTGAGTCCGGGATGACGCTGTTTGCCGGTGCTCCACGAAGGACCGCAACGACGGAAGGCGGCTCCCCGATCTCTCAAGCAAGAAGAAGAAAAGGGGGGCTCGGGGCACAGCTGTCAGAATGCGCGCCAGGGCATTAAGGTTGCAAGGGCAGCCCAAGCACAGGACGCGGTGCTTGACGCCACGAGATGGTCCATCGAAGCATTGTTTTTGTATGTTATTGTTGCCAAGTGCTGTTGGGTATTTGGCCTGGACTCAATAAGCCGGCGTGCTGCCTGCCAGCATCTTTTGGTGACCGCTTGCGCGTTGTTCGTTGCACTGCCAAGCCCGTTGGCATGTGAGGAGAGACGGGAGGCTGAGATGGGAGGGCTTGGAGGGTGTCCGCCGTCTCCCTCCCCAGAGGTTGCCAGCTGGCTGCGTGTTGTATCCTAACTACCCTGTTCGGAGTTCGGCTTGGCAAAGGAAATCGGCAAGTCAACATGCGCGGTTGCTGAGTGAGTCGCGGGTCGATCTTGATCCCGCAGATAACGACATACATACAGCGGATGCGTATCTGTATCTCCCACCGTAGTCAAACAAAGCGGGTCTGTTCTCTGCCCGAATCTCTTAGGTTTGACGCACTGATGATGAAGTGACTGGTTGTTTGCGCTCGGGTGGGAGCTGGGATCGAAAAGACAAAGTGAATTGTCCGATGAAGAGTGACTATTGGACGCCACCGAGATGGCCGGGCCTTGTGGGGGAGCGAACGGCTCGAGATTCCTGGGAGCGTCACGCGTCAGCAGGAAACAACGGGCTCTTTCGTGCGTGAGGTGACAGAAAGAGCTATGCAGACACAGACGTCGGAAGCTGCAGCTAGTCTGCGGTATCCGTACACAATAGCGGTAAGAACAGGGCTGGCTGTTGTTGGTGCAGTCGAGGCAAACCGAGGCTGGTGCGAAATTGAAGGCATTGGGTCATTTGGAGCAGTTGGAGGAGGTGCATCGGCTGGTCTGACGTCCACGGTGCTGCACCCCATGCTTCCTTAGCGTAAGGTGGACGACCAGGGGGCCTACACGAGGTTGCTTCCAGCAAAGTCGAGAAGGCGGGCGGCGAACCGGGTCCCTGTGTGACTCTGTGATTTTCGTCATGTCCAGATGGGAGGTAAGGGAACATGGACCGGGGCGGACAAACAGCTCCATCCTTCATCTTGATCGAGTGCAGCGCAGTGCAGCCGTGGTGTCACCAGCTCAACGACCCGATTGAAGACGGACGGGTTGTTCGGGACGAGATTGTGTTGTTACGTATGTGTGCCATTTCATCAAAGAAAAGAAAAGAGGGAAAAGTTGGGTCTGGGTGGAGGAGAGCTGCGCAGACGTGGGCAGGGCTGGTACCGAGAGCACCGAGTGGTCTTTGCTGGCGGTGTTTTTTTCGTCCAAGAAACGACTCTGTAAGACCTGGCGACGTCAGGTACATGCCACAGGTTCACCCTCTGACACCGAGCCAAGTCCAGGTAGCGTGGCCCAAAGAAGGGCCGGTCGGTAGTAGCCGGCTGTGCATATGGCACTGCTCTCTGTCCGTACCGCAGTACTATTCGTGGGAGCATTTGTTCTGGGTGGGCGTATGTGGATGTAGTGCATTGTCGGTCAGATGGCTCCAGCATCGGCGGCGGGAGTTGCACGTTTGGTGGTGTGTGAGGTGTTCGTCTGGTGTTGCAGGCAGGATCCGTCCGGGCCTGGTCGAGATGAGCAGGTGGTAGTGGCCGTGGTGTTTGATTCTCTGGGTCAATTCTGGGTGCATGTCTGGATGAGCAGGCGGTCCTCATCTGTCAATTGTCACCGTCGTCTTATTTTGCGGAACTCCATTCGCAAGCGAAGGTGCAGCAGTAGCAGCAGCAGGCGAGAGAGAGTCTGGGCACGTCGGTCCCCTGTCGTCGTGGCGGGCTGTTGATTTGTTGAATTGCAGTTGCGGTGGTCGGGTTTAGAATAATTAGGATTATTAGGGGTCCTGGGGTGTGTCGTCGGCACGTCTGGTCTGCACCCCGGTCGACCGAGGACCATCACTCCCGCGTTGGTCGTTGCTAGTGTTCCAGGACCCCATTCCGCGATGCCGCTTCGAGAGTAGAGCAGCAGACGTGCAGAACAGCGGTGGATCATCGTTTGTTGAACAAGCTGGGTGAATCCATTTTAAAATCTGAGGAGGGCGCGTGGGAGGAGGGCCAGGCCTTGGAGCTCGAGCCCAATCGTTGTGGTGCAATGTCAGACAGACCCAGACGCGGGACGGAGTCGAGGGTTTAAGCGTTGCGGCGACGAGGGACCTCAGAGGGTTTTCGATGGTGACGATGTTGTTATTGTTCTCCAAGAACGCCCGGGCATGAAGCCGAAAGCCGGTAGGCAAGGCAGGACAGGTGAAGCAAGTAGACCAAGGTTAGGTACTCGAGAGAAGAAAACAAAAGTGGTAGGAGGCGGAAGTACCGTTTCTGTCAAAGACAAAGGAAAGCAGTGACAGACCATGCCGTGCCCGCTCACCCACCGCCCACCGTCCAGCGCCCACGATGCAGCCACAAACCCGGGCTGAGGGGAGGAGGGCGTGAGGGTCAGAGGGTGAGTGAGGTGAGGGGAGAGAAGTCCAGTCTGATGAGTGGAAGGAAGGAAGGTGATCGGGGCGGGTGGAATGCGCGGGGATCGGAAGTGAGGAAGGTGCAGTGGAAGTAGTCCTTTCCATCCATCCATTGCTTCTTTCCTTCCTTCCCTCACCCTCACCCTCACCACACTGGAGACTGGACCTCTTTGGCAGGACCGGGCCTGGGCTGCACTTGCCTCTGCACTTGCATCCGTATTTCAGCCGCTGTCCTGAATAAACTAACCTAATTCTAATAAATCATTGCTCTTGCCTGTTTCTGCTTCCCCGCTTAAACCTCACTTGCCGTACCTGACCTACCTTACCATACCATACCTTACCTTCCTTACCTTACTCTCAGCTCAGCTCAGCTGTGCTGTTTGTTTGCTCTGTCCTCATTTACCCTTTCCTCTTCTTCCTTCCTCAACTCTTGCCTCGTTGGCTCTTTCCTGCCTCACAAGATTCCTGTCCTGTACCCTCCATCACCTAAAGGTACCCCAAGCTTTTCCTTCCACCGCCTGCCTCTGTTACTTCGCAGCAACAACAACTACTCGCACCAGGGACACGCGAGTTCCTACCTTGCCTTGCTCTCTCCGCCCCGGCTCGAAACTTCACTTCTTTCGTTTCTCGCCTGCCGCCGCGACGCCACTCTCTCGCTCACTCGCGAATCTTCTCTAACCATCTTCAACCTCTGCCACAATCCTCCTCCACGCCGCATCAAATACCCCGTTCCAGCACATACCGACGCCCGCATTCCCTCGAGAAGCGAACCGGCAATAGCGACACCGATATACATCCACACAACCACACAGCCAAACAAACACCATTTTCCACTCTATTACCGAACAGGAACCACGCAGCAGAAACATTACCGCATCGTAGCCGACAACGCGCATTTACCCCGGCGGTTTCCCTCGCAGCTTCAAGAAGGGTCGAGATAAAAAAAAGACAACCGGCTCCAACGGGCCACCTCCGAGGCGAGACGCCAGCCCATCCCAGTCAACCGCACCGAGACAGAGTTGGCAGCACGGCCGCCTTATCTTCTCACGACGCAACCCCGTTGGGTCCTTCGTCCGACTTGAACTGACCGCAGGCACCAAGAAGTTGGGTCGATCCGGGTCCGTGTTGCAGGCGCACCGAGCAGGTCACCGTCACACACGCACACAGCGACCGTCAGTCGACGGCACGGCAGCGCAGCATCCAAACACAGGCACGCGAAATCTGCGCTTGGCAGTCTTCTGTGAGATCTGGATTTTTCGATCGCCCGCCTCCCCAGCGTGGATCGCCAGCATATTAAGCTGCCCGATTCGCTCCACGAAAAAGACGTGTTACAGCGTCCCGGATAAGGAAAACAGAAAAAGCAAGCAAGAGGGACGAGAAAAAGCAGGTGAGCTTGCCCTTCCTTTTCTGGCCCACCGGCATGGCACCTCGTGGTGTGGTTGCCAGTTCACCCATTCACGGCGTCACCCATCCTTCGCGATCCCCCAAAAAATAAACCCCCAATTCCGCCCCAAGCAGCCAAACCCCTTCAACCTCGCTCGTGGATGGATCCCCAGATCCACCGCCCTACCACCCAAATTCCTAGCTAATCCAGTCGCTAACCAGCATACCAGCAATCTCCCCCTGAATCCGATAATCCATCCGATAATCCATCAGCCCCCCTCCGAACCAAAGGGGCCCTGAATAAACCCTCCATCCATCCATCCACCGTCCAGAATCAGCACGCCGGCATCAGTTGCATTACACCACATACGATATTCAATTGTTATTGGGCTCTTCGACGTTACCTTCGGTCGTCACCGCGCACCCCTTTTTTCATCCTTCTTTTCTTCTTTCCTTTTCGGATTGTTCCCCCTTCCAAGCGGTAGCTCGCTCCGAAGGCCCACGCCTTGATCCCCAACCGCCCAGGTCGACCTTCTCCGGGTCCCGACTCCCGCGACCGCACCACCCGCACTCTGGCCTGCAGCTTGCTTGCACACCTGCCGAGGAACCGTCGAGTGGCCCCCAAAAATCCCGTTGTTTGGCGTCCCTGCAGAGGCATGACGCTAGGAGCGGGCATTTAGGCCAACGAAAACCAAGCTTGCTAGCAACGACTCTCGTGCTCTCTCGGCCAGCTCCCCTTTTTTTACCCGCGAAAAAAGGCCGATCCCTTGAGTTCAATACTACGCCGCCTGTCCATCCTCATTATCTATCCCTCCCGTCAAAAAGCACGGGTGCCACACCTCACAACCGCCAAAATGTCAACGGCACAATCAGCACAGCCAGGTAAGCCAAGCATCAAGCACTGATATGCGCCTGGCACCGCTCCCACCCACCACAACCCCTTTCTTCCCTGTCTGCCACCATCTTCCCAGGTTTTTTCCCCCTCTGACTTTTGCCCTGTCCAACGGGAGGAGAGCCGCCCTTTTTACGGCCTGCACTGCCGCCCAAGCAAACGCAAGCACCACGCCCGCTCCACCCAATCGTCGAACCTGCTGTGTCATGTAGACGGCCCTCTTGTTTCATATCCCATCCCCCTCGCCGTCATTCGCATGCACGGTGCCGTCTCTCTCCTGTCTATTACTGACTTTACTTCCTTGGAATAGGTCACCAACCTAGCAGGTCGGCCGGCTTAACACTCAATCTCTCCTCCAACAACCCCTTTCGCAACCGCGCCGCCTCCCCACTCCTCTCCGGCGGTACCTATAGCAATACCACCTCGCCCGCTTCGCCTTTTGACGACCCTCCTCCTCGCCCAGTCTCGCGCAACCCATTCCTCGATCCATCATATTCGTCTAGTCAACCAAACTTGATCGGAGCAGGCACAATGGCACCAACGCTGGACCCAAAGGCGTCCTCGCCGACCGCTGAGGAGCTTTTCGTAAGTGCCCAACCTGCACGACTCGGGCACTGTTCAATCTGAACACGCTTTTACCGGTCGCTGCGATTGCGACCGTCGCAGAGTTGACTGACAATCTTCATCACAGGACGGCCTTAACATCGACGATAAGAAGTCTTCACGTCCCGAAGGAAGCAGACCTCCCGCAAACCGCCCGCCTGGTCCTCCTGGCCCCGGTCGCCGTGGTCCCCCGCCTCCCGGCCACCGCCCCTCGAGATCCCAAGAGGAGGCGATGAGACAGCGCAGAATGCAAGGCAACGGCAGCGTTAGTGGCGGCCCGCCCCGACCTTCTGGGCCTCCAGGCTCCCCGCAGCGACGACCTCAGGAGCGTCGCCCTCGCCGTAACTCGGATTCTTCGCTCCTGATTGACATCGAAAAGCCGCTTACCGACGAGGAGAAGAAGGCCAAGGAGGCCAGACGTCGTGAGAGGGAGCGCCGCGCTCGCGAAGGAAAGGAGAAGGACCCTAAGAAGCCCAGCCGCCGGATTGATGTGATTGATCAATTGGACGCCACTAGCATCTACGGCACCGGATGTAGGTCAGAACCTCTTGGATCCATGTCTCGATACTAACGACTTCAGTGTTCCACCACGATGGCCCATTCGACGCCGCAAACCCCCACCGCAACCGAAAGGGCAGCCGCCGCGCCCCGATGCAGGCTTTCGCCAAGGACTCGCTCAACATGTCTTTGGGCGGAGCCGGACCCCTCAACAAGCGTCCCGACCACGCCACTTTCATGGGTAACAATGACGGCGACGCGTCTGCTGACTTTGCCTCCGCTGGAGCCAGAGATCCCTACCAACAGCACAAGAACGAGCCGGCCGTGTTCGATCCCCGAGCCCGCAGCTCCATCCTCCACGGCGAGGAGAGCATGGGTCTCGGTACCTCGACCTTCCTCGAGGGAACTCCCGCCGCACGCACTGCGATCCAGCGCACCCAGCAAGAGCAGGCTCAGCAGAGCCAGGCCGACGGCTTGAAGCGCAACAAGTCCATCGCTCAGCGTATCCGTGGCATGAAGAGGGAGCCTCGCGAGTACGGACCTGCTGGCCGCATGACGAATCCAGAGGGTGCTTACCACTCCCGTAGGTCTCCTGACAGTGCTGGGCCCTCCACCAGCATCTCGTACACGAGCGAGCGAAACCCGTTCTTCTCCGAGTACGGCAAGGAGCCTGAGAGCATCTCAGTCAAGCGTACCGACAACGGCGCCAAGTCACCCGGAACCCCTCCGCCGGTCCCCCGTAGAGGCTCTGCCAATGCCCTCGAGCGTCGCAACACTACTGACGTCAAGTCGCCCACCGAGGAGGCCCCCGGGAAGTCGTCCGGAGGTTTCCTGTCCCGAGTCAAGAGTCTGAAGGGAGGACGCAGACGCCAGGCCTCTGATGCCATGGCTCCTCCGGCCCCTGGAACTGCCGCCTAGTGGAGACGCAGGCCTTAGGAAGCTGAGAAGAACAAAGCGTCTAAACGTCGAGGCGATGACGCGCGCAAGCAAGAGCGCGTAGCCCACATTTATCTTTCAGACAAGCAGTCAGTCGCGCTTGGGTCGAACAAAACCAGAAGAGCCACGATTCCCTTCTGAACAAAAGACAACACAGCAGCATTTCACACTACACCGGATAATGAGCTCGATCACATCGGTATCTGTGCAGCAATCACTTTGGAACCCGCAGGAGTGAAGAGTAGTGGTTGGGTGGGATCTCGAATTGGTTTGGGTGGATATTGGAGAAAGCCATCGGGACGAGAACTCCGAAGGCCAGGGCGGACAGGTTGCACCAATGCAGTGCACCTTTTTTCAGGAGCTGCCTGGCGTATTGTGATACCTTTCGTGGATAATCATATTTCTTTAAGGGGGAATAGGTCCCCCGTCTTTCCGCCTCTTTTTGCTACAAGTATTCTGGGCCCAGGAGAGGCATACTACACAAGAGGATAGCATAGAGCAGGCAGCCAACAGTCCGTCGGCAGATTGTTATGAATTAGCCTTTTTGAAGAAAAAATTGAGACTATTTGGCCTCGGATTGTGTTCATCCCTACAGCAGTATTTGAGTGAGTGTGCATGATATTTTTGGAACGAGGGATCAGCCCATTGATACGGAAGGCTAATGTGCATGTGCATGACTTGTCATTCATGCAAGGATGCTCTGCAAGGGGCTTTGTTATCTCAGCAAAGGGGAGATGGAGGTGTGCCACGCCCAGATTTCATGCAAGAAAAGGGAATGATGTCATTGAGGGTGGCTGGACATGCCTGTCCAAAGTGTCTGCGCCGAGACCTGATCGAGATGGCGACGGGGGACTCGCCCCCAGCTTCCCCGAAACCTTATTTCGCTCCTCCATCATGTGACCTGTCCAGTGACATCCTCGCTGCATCATCAGGTTCGAGCTGAGCAGCAATCACGCGCCTGGCGGGCTGGGGGAAATTGTTGCTACAGGACAATATTCGGAAATGACGCGGTACGATTTTGCTCCTTATTTTCTCCGAAGACGGCAGTGGTACGAAGCTGAGCGGCGGCGCTGAGCGGGGTGGGGGAAAGTACCTTACATTACCATTACGCCCCCAACAACACACCATGGACGGCGACGAGGATGCTGCGGACGCGGGCGGTGGGATGATGATGATACCATCGCAGGCGAGCTCGCATTTCCCGATTGAACCGGTCTCGGCGGACGTGTTGCTGCGGCGGGAGACGAAGCGGCGCGACGCGCTGAAGAAGAGAGGGCCGGTGAGGGTTGGGTGTCGCGAGGTGGATGAGTATGTGCTCATGGGAGGAGGCCTGGAGCGCGGGAGCGTGGTTGGGATTAGTGCTGAGAGCGAGCAGATGGGGTTGATGGTGAGTTTCTCTGCACATCTTGTCAGTGGTTTTTTTGGGGGCTGACTCGAGGCGATTGAAAAGATTTCGCTGCAGGCGGTGGCGACGGAGCTCTGCGGGAGCGAGGGCGAGATGAGCAGGGCGATGGTCGTCACGGCCCAGCCGCCCGCTGCGATCTTGCCGGCGCTGAGGGATGCGGTCAAGGCGGAGCTCGCGGCCCGCGGCGTTGCGGGGGCGGAGGTGAGGGGCAGGCTTGTTTCCTGTCTGGAGCGCGTGTCGATCACGAGGGTGTTTGATCTGGAGGGTTTGTGGGAGGTGCTTGGCGATATGGACATTCCGCCGGAGAGTCCGGGGTCTGAAGCAGCGTCGTTGGTGCCGGAGCAGGAGGAGGATCCGGAGGTGCTGCTGGCGTCGCAAGGGCAGCAGGAGGAGGTCGCTTCACCGGAGCCCGAGAGGATAACTTTGCCGGATCTGAAGCCTGTGTATGAGTCGCCGCAGCGGAGGCCGGCGAGGACGGAGATTGCGGACAGCGAGGAGGAGGATGACATCAGCGATGGTGAGGACGGTGACGTTAGCGACGGCAAGGACAACAACATCAACGAGGATAAGGATGATGAAGCGCCCGCGCCATCTTCTTCAGAGCTCTCGGATCTGTCGCCGCCGCCCTCGTCAATGGCTTCGATGCTAGCTACACCCGACCCTGTCGTTGTCCCTGAAGACGACGAGAAATCCGACTCCCACGAGGACCCCGGCATGGGAGATTTCACCGTTCAGGAAGAGAAGCTACCAACGCCTCCAGAGCAGCCAGTTGCAGACCAACACAGAAGAAGCAGGAGCCCGAGTATGGAAGCCGAAGCCCGCGCGCCCCCGGACATAATCCTCATCACGCACTTTTCCACCCTCATGACGGCCTTCTTTACCGGACGCGACAGGGCATCGGCCCACGACGGGCTACAGTCCCTATCTGCCTTCCTACGCTACCTCTCGCGCAACCTCTCTAGCAGCCCGCTCATCATGCTCCTCAACAGCACCAGCTCCTCAAAGAGCAGGACGCTGACGGAGCCGCCGCCGATGCCCCCCTCCGAAGCACCACCACCACCACCAGACGAAAGAAGCAGCAGCAGCAGCAAGCCTCTCGCCGCGACGCTGCGGTCCGTCTTCAACCCGCCCCAGCTGGACATACCAGGCTACGCCGGCCACGCGGCCGCGCGGCGGAACAAGCCCACCTTCGGCCTCGTCTTCGCGCAGCTGCTCGACCTGCACCTGCTGTGCACCAAGGTGCCGCGCACGAGGGAGGACGCGGAGAGGCTGTACGCGCCGCCTGACCGGAGCGACGGCGGCGGCGGCGGCGTGCGGTATACGTGGGTCGTTGAGGTCCTGCTCGACGAGCTGGGCGTCTGGGAGGAAGGTGCCGCAGCCGGGGTGAGACGGTGCAGGGAGCAGCGGTGGACGGCGGTGGACGTGAGGGCGGGCAGGGTCGTGGATGCGTTCGAGGGTGCGGAGAGGACAAAGGGCAATGTTGGCGATGTTAGGGTCGTGGGCGGCTTTGGCGGCCCGCGGGTGTGAGGTAGCACGGGGATCTGACGTGGATGCTCGCCCCCGGTTTATAGAATTTCACGTCTTTGCGGTCACAGGCTTGAGGGGAGTCATGGAGATGGATGGCATGTGGATAACACGCAGGCTTGGCTGCGTTCATCTGCCAGCATCTGACAGCCGACCAACAACCTTGTTGTCCCAACCCATCATGCAGAGAAATGACTCTTACCGAATACAGTGCAGTCTACAAGCACTTTTACTCTGCGTTAATGGGAAACGAAACCGCTCAAAAACCGCGTTGCGACGTGTATGTGTTGGCTCGCGGGGGCTCTGCGGACCCTGATGGCCACGCTCGACCGGGAAGAGGCGGCGGGCGGCGCTCCGGCAGCCCGCAAACCCCAGAACCCATCCATGGATTGGATTATTCTTTTTGTAGAAAACCGAGTGGGTTCTTTGTCTCAAAGGCTCCTGTTGTTCGATTCTGTTACGAAATCGTCTTTTGTGCTGACAGAGACTGTGTGTGTACATATATAAGTGACGTTGGATTTCCTCCTTCTCCATGGGGCGAAGGGTGCGTGTCTGCTTCGAGCCTTCGAGAACGCTGCGCAGGAATTTGTCTGAGGTATTGATTGGGCGCGTTCGGTCTTCTTCTTTGCCTTTAAGCAGCGGTAACAACAATAACGACGACGATATCCCGGATAAAGGAGAAGAGCGCGCAGAGATGAGGATTGCTGGGGCGCTGGTGCCGCTGGCGGCTGCGGCTTCGGCTGTTACTTTGCCTGGAGCGTCTCCCGCTGCGGAAGGGGCTACGAGTGCTTCCGATTGGACTTCTGTTCTGGACGCCCAAGGGGCTGTATCTTCGTTCGGACGGGTTCTTGGCGCGGCGACGAGGAGACTTACATGGTCCGGCACGAGCCCCACCAACGACATCGAGGCGGAAGCGCCAATCTACCGCTACGAGACGGTGCCGGAGAAAGAGGTCGCGGAGAGTGTCTACCAAATCATCCAGGAGAGCGGACACGAGCGGTTCGCGGCGCTGCTACGCGGACAAGAGGCCCTTTACAAAAGGCTTGCTGGTGCCGAGGGGGCGTTTACAGTCTTCGTGCCCACCGACGAGGCCTTCCAGAAGCTGGATATGTATCAGAGCGGCGAGGCGCTTGTGCGTGAGATGGCGGAGTACCACGTCCTCGAGGGGGTGTACTCTGTCGATGCCCTTCGGGGGATGCAGACCGTGCCGACGGTGTTGGAGGAACCCGGGACGGGGCGCCGGCAGAGGGTGAGGATTGGCGGTGGCGGGGAGGATGTCGTGCTGAACTTTTATAGTCGACTGTTGGGAGATGAGTCTGTAAGTGCTGCTGTTTGTTGTTTGTGATGGCGTGAGACTGATGGGGTGGTAGAAGCGAGCTGGTAATGGGGTCGTGCACTTCGTTGATGATGTGCTTGTCCCGCCGCCGAGGTTCGATCGACTTGTTGATGTGTTGCCGGAGCGGTTGAGTGTGTTTTCGAGGGCGCTGAAGGAGACGGGCGTTGGCGAGGAGGCGGGTTTGGAGGGTCCGAGGGGTGTGACTGTGTTTGCACCGTCGGATGAGGCGTGGGATAAGCTTGGGGTTGAAGTCAAGAGCTTCTTGTTTGGAGAGCGGGGAGCAGGGTATTTGAGGGCTTTGGTGAGGTATCACATCATCGTGGATGAGATCCTGTACACGGACGTCAGGGTTGATCACATCAGGGAGTCTCGGCCGGGGAGGTATGAGACTTGGCTGGGGGCCGGTGTCTCTGTTCATGTTCACGGGATAGAGGGCCGGCGGGTGATGAAGGTGGAAGGGAAACAAGTCTCGGTGAGGGACTTACCTGCTAGGGATGGCGTTGTGCACGTGCTCGATGAGGTGTTGATTTCATCGACGACGGCTGATGGTGCTGAAAAGAGCGGCATGCTGGATGTTGAAGCGTTGAAGAGGCGCCTTGACCCTTGGGTAAAGACAAGTGGAGGGTTTGAGAGTGTTGAATTGTAGGCTGACACCAAGAGTTGGGTAACCAGTCATTTGGTTTAGTACGTCTCGTATCGAGGTTGTTTTTGTGAGCTAGGTTCTTCGTCAGTCTAGACAGCCATTGTCTGAGGTGCCTTCTTTCTGCAAACTATGATTGTGGAGTGCCTCAATGTTGAGAAAGACTCAAGCCATCCCAGGGAGTTTCACATTAGAGGAAAAAACAGTAAAAGCACCTCGGTCGGTGCCCAGTCCATTAGCTTCGAATCATGTAAAGTGCCTTTATAATAGCGAAAGTTTACCACAAGACATGTTCAGTATACACTTGAATGTGGTTTTCGGTACAGAGCTTGTGTGTCCGAAATCAAGGGCAGGACTGATCGCAAGACCAGCAGAGACAGAGAAACAGACAGCAGTACCACCAGATATAAGATTGTTATTGACAATATTAAGTCAGTAAGTAGTATGAACCTTCCGTTTCCGTGAATCATGGCTATTCCGGCTAGCCTAGTTACACACTGCTTAGAACCTCCGCATATGCAACTTAATTAGCGAAAGAATCGCCCCAAAGCCCTTGCCCCGAAGAAAGCCCTCCGGCCGGGCCTTGTGCAAAATGATCATCGTCGAACGTAAGCCGAAGGACGTCCGTCAAGTTACAATCAGACGAGGTGTTCGGTACGTCGCTGTCGGATGTATGCAACGCCTCGACAAACCTGTCGAGGCCATCATGCATCGCCCAGCCATAGCTCGAAACTTCAACCATATCTTCGTTCCACGCCGCCAACGTTCCCTCAAATGTATCATTCTCGGACTCAGAGAGCATCCCGGATGGCCTTTCCTGAGATGGAACGTCTGTGTGCACTGGATTTGGCTCCAAGCCCAGTGGAACATTGCCCACAGGCTCGTTGGGGGTGGCAAGCCCGATCGTTGTGTCTTCGGGAGATTCTTCTTGTGAATCTACGTCGGTAGGCAGGCAACCTGAGTTTTGGCCATCTCTTTCAATAGTTTCTGCTGTGTCCATTTCGTCCCTACTGGTCGAGCCTGTCTTTTCTGTGATCTGGCGTACTCTTTCGCTTGTGAAGTCTTTGAAAATACTTTTGACCTCTCGGCGTTGATCATCATCTAAACTCCCGCTGATAGCTTCTAGTTTCGAGAATAAACGCTCTTCCAGCTCGCGGGGGGCAGTATCAGCAAAGATATTTTCGATATCTTTCAGGTTTATGGATCTGCCTGAAGTAGTACGGTAGTCTAAAAGCAGTCAGTTTTATTCCAGAATTCAACCACGAAGATTTCATCGCTTGGGGAGGAGGATCAAGACTGACAGGGATCCGGGATGTTTCTGCAATCTGGGAACAAAATTCGGAAGATATTCCGCCACTTGTCCTCTTCTGTCCTCAAACTGGGCTGTCGTTTTTTGCTCCTCAATTGTTCTTCCTGGGTCGAGTTGAACCCTTCAATACAAATCTTTTGGGAAAGGTTGCATCCTTCTATCAAGCGAGAGTGGGCTTCCAAGCCGACCTTTGAGGCAAAGATTTCGCCGCAGCGTGTGCAGTGTGGTTTTTGGCGATGAACGCTATACAAATGCTGCCTGATGACTTTAGTCAGAAGAAATGTGCTACTATGCACTGAGAGTAGCTTACTTGAGTCTGTGAGTATCAGGAAAGGCCTTGGCGCGACACCTGAATAACTGCTCTTGCGTAGCATCGTCGCACTTGGTGTATGGGCATGCCAGATGAATACCGTCTTGTTTGTCTTTCTTGGGCTTGATCTTGGGCTTGATCTTGGGCTGCCAAAGAGCTGTTGAAGTACGATCGGAGCTCCGCTTGCCCCCCTTTTGCTTGTCTGTGGTGCCGCGAAACATAGCCGCGAGCATGCGGGATGGCATTTCATTGGTGTTTTCTCTTTTTGGACCTTCAGGCACTGGACGCCACTGTCCATGGATGTTCGGCTTGACCAAAGCCTCCGGATCGGGTAGACGTCGAACACAGACCTCTGTTTTGTCGGCTTCGTCTTCTGAATCGGGCAAGCTTATGGGATAGACCTCTATCTCGTATATTTCGTTTCCTGAGTCTGGCTCTGACAGTATGCAAGAACCTTTACCGAGAGATTTGGATACCGGCTGTGAAGAACTTAGAGCCGAATAGTAGCCTCTGCATCCCGAAGGTTGAGGTTTCTGCACAGAAAGGCTTTCGTCCAAAGTCGGTGTTGGTTTTGCCTTGGATCTTAGAGGTGCTGCTTGCGCGGTGTTTGGCTCCAAGGGCGGCGCTTGCCCATTCGTGAGGGTCGAACCGCTTCCGCTGACCACGCCATCTTTTTCTCCTATTGTCAAACCCGACAGACGAGACACAAACAAACTAGGATCCAGCGCTTCAGGTCTCCGTCGGTTTCCACGGCCACTACTGTCCTCGCGTATATCTGAAGCCGCCTTTTGCCGCCAAGTCCGATCGCCATTGTGTTGACTCCTCTTGACTTTGGTACCATCCGTAGACTTCGATGCAGTGCCGTGATGGCGGCTGTAGTCCTTCTTGATATTGCTTTTGTAGTGTTTCCTGGAGTCACTTCTGGAATCGGTATTCTCGCTATTCCAGCTGTCCGAGAAATTGGCCCGTTGGAATTGATGACCCATGGTTTGTATGAGCTTGTGACTATGTAAAGATGACTGGTCGAATGAAACGAGAGAAAGGGAGAAAAGGAGAAAAAGGCTGTATGGCTTGTCTCGTATAGTGGAGACTGTTTCTGTCCAAGGGAGGTATGTTGAGATGCTGATGAAGCTTCAGTTACAATACGCCTGTGGAAAGCTCAAACATTTATATCATTGAACTTCGTGAAGAAACGCACAAATTCGCGTTTCTTCCGATGAGCAGATCGGCACCCCTGGCTCGTTGCTGATGTCACAGGCGCGACTGGCCGGCCACTCAGACAGCGGAATTGCTATTAGGCACCAACAAGGCGGACAGTAGCAGCTGAACAACAGGTGGTTCGCCATGAGGCCAGAAAACGGTATTAGATCACAGATTGCTTAATTAACAAGGTCAGAGGAAGATAATTCCGTGACTATGCCACTAAGACAGTGGGCTAGAATGAGCCAACCGCAAGACTAGTGTTCTACACCGTGCAGCATAGAGATCTTCAATGCTTGGAGGTCGCAGAGTACTATTATGATCTTTTGCTGGCGCGGAGCCGTGATAAGATCTCAACTGAATTTCAACATTTTCATCGTCACCAAATAAGTCTATTGGCTCAGAATGGATGATTGGCGATGAGAGACGCAGTACCGGTGTTGACCATTCAGAATGAACGGAGCTGCATTTCCAGGTCAGCGCAGAAGTGACCCCTCCTGGGCGCGGCACTCCTGGTTGGCTGTCAAGTTGCATACTGCATCTTCTAGGGTCACAGTGACGACGAGGCAAAGAAGCGGGGATGCGGAGTAGCTTGACGAGAGCTCATCTGTCCAAGTACGCCGGATGGCCGGATAGATGAAGCATTATTGGGACATACTGGGAGGCCGTGCCGATCTAATCGTTTCTACCATCATGCATATCTCGTGTTCCTTATTGCTGTACGGCTTGTTGGTGTCGTACAAGACAGTTTCTGCCGCGGTACTTCTTAGCCATTCCGACCTTACCGATGGCATCGATACTCTGAACGATACTCTAGGCGGCCGCGTGCACAATGCCGAGCCCTTCGCCCTCGCTTGCTTCACCTCATTCGAAGGCGCCGTCAGGCTACGGAATGAATCACTCTGCGCGGAGCGCCAGGAGAATTACCACTCCCCGATCTACCGGAGCAACGTCCCTGCCGCCTACATGTACGAACAATCCACTATCTGCGCCTCCGACCCCCTATCGCAGGATCAGTGTGTTCTCAACACCTCGGACCCTCTCGATCCTGATGCATGGGATGGCGTCGGCTGTAGGCTGGGCAACTTGCCTTCATGGTGGCTCGAGGTGAGGGAAGCCGAGGACGTCGTCGAGGCGTTTGACTGGGCTCGCAAGACCGGTGGGAAGTTGTCCATTAAGAATAGTGGGCACAGTTTCGTATTGGACAGCAGCATGAAGGGATCTCTACTTCTCTGGACGCGAAATCTGCGTCAAGTGCGCCATGAACCTGACTTCATCCCGGAAGGGTGTCCCGACGAGCAGTCTTTCGACGTCATTACTACTGACGCTGGCGTCAGCTCCGCCGAGGCTTATGAGTTCGCGGACACAGTCGGCCGGACCATCCTCGGCGGATACTCACCGACCGTCGGGATATCCGGCGGCTGGGTCCAGGGCGCCGGTCACTCGGTGCTGTCAAACGTCTACGGTCTCGGTGTCGATCGTGTTATCCAGTTCACCGTCGTAACTCCTGACGGCTCCACGCGGGTGGCCAACCGCTGTCAGAACACAGAGCTCTTTTGGGCTCTCCGGGGCGGAGGGGGAGGTACCTTTGGCGTCGTACTAGAGTCAAGCCATGTTGTTGAGCCGGTGGTGCCCATGGCCGTCGCGGACATCGGCATCCCCCCGGATGACAAGGAGGCGTATGGCGAGTGGATGGAGCTGCTCGTCGACACCGCAGTGGCTCTTGCCGAGGACGGTTGGGACGGGCACATATACGGCAACTCCCTCGTGCACGTCTCCCCGCTCATGACTACCGTCGAGGATGCGGAGGCGTCTCTGTCGAAACTCATCGCCTTTGCGGATGCGCACGGCGGGCACGTCAACGTCACCATCGCGCCGAACTGGCTGAGCTTCTTCACCGACCACGTCCTCGCCGACTCCGTCGCCGTCGGCAACCTCAGGCTGATCAACACCCGCCTCGTGCCCGTCGCAATCTTCACCAACGACACCCTCCGCGCCGGACTCAAGGGCTTCTTGCGTGAGATCATTGGACAGGGCGGGTCGCCGTACATCCCCGTCGACTCGCCCTACCTCTTCCGCCCCGACGCGCTCAATCCGTCTGCGGTGCATCCGGGGTGGTATGACTCGCTGTGGATCGTGGGACAGCCGTCGATTTGGGAGTGGAACAGCACCTTGGAGGAGCGGGTGGATGTTGTGAGGCAGATGCAGGCGAATACGGAGAGGCAGCGGGAGGTTACGCCGGGGGGTTTCTCGTATATGAACGAAGCTAGCCCTTTTATGAGCGAGTGGGAAGAGGCCATGTTCGGGGAGAACTATGGGAGATTGTTGGAGGTCAAGAGGATGGTTGATCCGGACGGTTTGTTGAGTTGTTGGAGATGTGTGGGATGGACGCATGAAGAGGCGCAGGCATCTTGTTATGGGGCTTTCAACGATGTTCGAACGACATGAGTACTAGAATTTTGAGTAAGGAAGTCGGACATGTCGTGGCATGGCCTCCTATTTGACTCATCTGAGACTCAGGGCACTCACGTTTTGTAAAATCTGAAATACGCATGAGCTCACAAGCCCAACTTCACCGAAGACATTAAATCATTAATCTTCGATCTCAGCTTCGAGGATCTAATGTTTGATCTGGCTCCCCTAGTCCACTGAGTGCAACATGTTCGTTCAAGACTGATACTTAATGGCTAGTTCCCTGACTTCACGCATTGACTTCTCCGCATGATGAGTGTCAAATCACTCTGGTTCCATGACCTCAGTCGTCAGAAGGGTCATCTTCTGGTCCTTGCCAAGGAGGTGTCCTTTGTTGAAGGGCCGCTGCCAAACACTCTTCCGGAGTAAGATTGAGACTATTGAAGACGCATTCTTCGCAAGTCTCAGCAGTAGCTTCCAGCTGAGGATCAGTTGAATCTTCCGCAGCTTCCCGATTAATTAATGGCACCTGAAACAGAGACTCGGCCTTTCCAGGGCTTTCCCCTTCCCGGCTTGCGGGACGTGATTGATTGGGTTGACTCGGCTGACTTAGCTGGCTTGGTTGACTTGACAGCCTGAATATGTCTGCAAGTTCTGTCAAACCAAATATCAACGACGAGCGCAGGTGCAAAAGTTCCATATTGTATGCTCACTGTTTTCGTCGACTTCCTTTCGACAATCTCCAATGCTTGGTACAAGTATCGAGGCATTCCCGTCGTCAGCAACTTCCCTGCTACCCCGTCCCGAAGTTGGCTTTGTTTTGGGGACTCGTCGAGAAGCTGAGAATGTCGATGAACTGCACACAGAGATTTGGGACTCTAAGCCGGCGAAGGCGAAGTCTCGGAAGATCTTCTTCATCTCGCGCCAGTCTTCCTCGGGCAAAGAGCCGGTCATCTTCTCCATCCTGGAACGAGCCGTGCTCTCGATTTTGGGGGGTCTGATCTCTTCCAAATAGGTTGTCGATGATGCCATACTGCAAGTCGTCTGATTTAGCCGTCCCATCTTGAGACTTCTCGAGAGCTCGCGACCTATAGTCTTGATTTCAGTTAGGACGCCTGCAACCAAAGCCCCGTAGAGCCGGAAGTCTTACAAGGGTTTGGTGTCTCAATGGCGTCAGGAAAGAGGATACTGAAGATGTCCTTCCACTTTTCCTCATTTGATTCACCACGCTTTCGTTTCTTGTCTTTGAGCTTCGTCTCTTGCTCCTCATTGAACCCCTCAAATTCCAACCTGAATTTGCCTGTACCATGGCGGCGTACGAGACTTGATGAACAAGCTTCATGGTCTGTCTGATCAGATACATCTGCAAACAGCTCGCCACACTTTTTGCAATGCGCCTTCTGTTTGTGGCATCTATACAGATGTTCCCTTCAAGACGATCTCAAGGTCAGCCAATTTGGAAAAGTGCCAACCTGGGTGAACTGTCCACATAAAGTCTACCTACTTTAGTCTGGATATCTCCGAGAAGGCGGCGCCGCGACAACTTTTTCGACCTTCATAAGTTTCAGGGTCGTATGCGAGGTAGGGACAAGCAAAACGCCTCAATGGCTCTTGCAATGCCCTTGCATCTGAAGCCCACAACCTGCCCCGTTTCCGAGTTGGCTCACGTCTGAGTTCGCTGTCTAGGCGGCCTCCGGCGTTGCCAATTTCGGCCGGGACCCAAGCTTCGTAGCAGCTGATGTTGTCTCTTAGAAAGCCGGCTCCGAACACGATCTCGAATTTCAGAACAGGTGCTGCGTCTTTTGGAGAAGCGAGCTCGATGCAGCTTTGGATGGAAGTCAATTTGGCGGCTCCGGTCAGATTGATGAGTCCATGGATGCTATTGCTGGAGTGATGATGAGCAGCCGTCGGTTTCGACGCCGGGTCGTTGTCTCGTTGATCATTTTTCACCTCATGGCATTTAGGGTCATGTTTCTTGTCGCGAACCCGCTGGATGATTGGGTCCACGGACACTGAGTTGTGAACCGCTACATCTTGAATAGATGTCGGAGAGGTTCCCGAGCCATCGTAAGCTGGTTTTCCACGCCGACGCCTGAGCCGGAGAACCTTGGCTTGGAGGAAATTAAGTAGCCGGAGGGGAAGCTCTTGGCTGTTAACCAATTGGCTGAACCGTCCTTTGCACTCTCGCGCATTCGTCATTGCTTCGTATGGAGGAGGGAGTGATGCGGCTGTTTGCACTTGGAATTACGCGGTAGACAAGCGGAAGTTTTAATACGGGAATCACTCTTGAAGCTTCATTGCCAGCACGAGACCAGGACGCTTGCGCGTTTATGCATTCGAGCGACCCGCCTCCATCGCATTTGCCCAGTGGGATGGAATCGCGAAACTTCGCAATTCTGAATCATGCCTCGTGGTTGGGTGCCTCGTCAGCTGAGGTGCTTGCGCACACTGCCAGGGTGTCTGCCTGGTAATCGAGAGGTAGCCAATGTCGATCGGCGGGAAGGAATCCGCGTGTCCAATGGAAGCACGCCCACGAACTATCAAGGAGACGCTATTCGCACGTATGGTTATTCAACCCCCCACAGCCTCGGATATGTCCTGCTATGAGCATCAAGTGTGAAGCGGTGCCGTCACCTGTGCCAAGGAAACTGCCATCCGCATCACTTGGATCTCTTTGCAAGTCCTTGGTTGGGATCCTCTGCGGCTGAGCCCAGGGCCCCAGTCACCCGGTACTACTTTGACTGACTAATTTTTGGGCACATATCTCGGCGAATAGATTCTACGCGTGGACATAAATAACAAGGGTGATAACTTAGACGAGGACGACGAAGACGATAATAACAGTAGAGAAGACAGTAGCCAGGCAGACATAGTAATACAAACAGACCACAGGAAACGTGGTCATTATGGGAAACAAACAATGGGGGGGGGGGGGTTCTTATGCCGGAGCCCACACCCTCAGCTCCCCGACCAAAGGGCTGAAGACGTGATACTATGAGATGAAGTCGCAAGATGAAGCAAAATAGATAATTCTACCCCGAAGAAAGCAAAAAGGGATGATCAGTGGGAGGCTTGAACTCCCGGCCTTGGCATTACAGAACATATCAGATGACATATTAGTACCACGCTCTAACCAACTGAGCTAACCGACCCGCTTTGAAGCTTTCTTGCTTAGAGAAGGCAAAGCGAGAGGTGGGTTAGAAATGAAGAATTCGTGATGAGTTGTGGGCGGTGGGCGGTGGTGGGGGACATTTGGGGATGCACTCGCGTAGCCCTATTGATTTGCTGGACCCTCGTGATATCCACTGGTGACAAGGTCCACATGGGGAATGTGGATGGGCAGCAACGCCAAAAGCGGCCCGAAGACGACGAGGGCCCTGGGCTTCTCTGCAGAGGGGGGCTGAATGAGGATAGAAATGGGTTATTGACCCTTAGTGAGCGTGCATGAGCCGCGGGTCTGGGAAAATGACCCCTCGTGTTGGAGACCAAGAGAGGTGGGGAGTGACAGATGACAGCTCGAGATAATGAACAAAATCACAGACGAGGGGTAGAATGCCCATGATGCGAGTCCTCAGCTTGAGGCTGCTCACTAGAGCAACGCGATGCAGACCGCCAGAGCTGTCGTCTGATGTTGTACGGTCTCGTTGGCGGTGAGCCTCAGCCTCAAATGTCGACCGTTTTTGCTTCTCCCGCCCGCCTCGCATACGAGTAGTACAGACGAACCCAATCTGGCGGTGCTGTCAAACTCAGACAACCAGGGGTGCGTGCCTGATAGCCGCGTCAGACGACAGGACTCAAGAGTCACGGCCGATGATGTTTTCTCTCATTATCGCCGCGCAGGTTTCACAATCAGGGCAAACGAGGGGCAACAACTTCATGTACTCTGTAGAAGGAGGGACATGACATCGCATCACATCACATCACATCACCGGGGTCGACGATTCCAGTGCTCTGGCGCAGGGTGGGGCCGATGCCCCTGCATCCCAGCCACTGAAAAAACACTTTGAAGGGTGCCCCTCCGCCGAGGCCTCGCACCGAGCGTGGCAGCGGGTGTGGGGACCTGCTTCCGTTGGTGGGGCAATCCGTCGGTGCTGTTGCTGTCGTCAAGCGTCAGGCACAGACACAGCACAGCAGGGCAGGGGACACATTGAAGGATTTATTTCACCGAGGGAAAAGAGCATCTGGCGGTGTTGGGTGTGTTAGGCATGAGGTAAGGTAAAGCAAGGCAGGTAATTTTTTCTTAGTTTGGGAGAGAGCTGCAGGACAGCTGGACTTGCAGCATGTTGTCCTCGTATCCTCTTCGGATTGGTTGACCGTGACCCGTTGTACAATACAAAGACGGGACGAACGGCTGCCACCACGGCCAACGTCTTGTGTTCCATTTCTTCTTCTCGAGTCGTCTCTCCGATCAAACTGAGACGAGGCCTTTTGTCCTTGAATTTTCCTTCTTTGTGTGAGTTTTTCGATGCTGCGACGATTCGAGGTAAGTGCCCCTGTTCCCGGTCCTCTTTTTGCCCTTCTGGTACCTGCGTCCCCGGACGCTACAGGCTAGCGGCCGCGGGGCCAGAGCCACAGCCGCAAGGGTCCCCGGCGGATTCGCAGAGGTTTGGGGGTTTTCGGTGGCTGGGATGCAACGCCACCCCGGTCTCCAGCCACCTCGACCAGACTGGAGGGGACAAACCACCACTCGAGGGTCGTGATGCTCGACGACGAACTCTCCCCAACCACTTGCAATTCCGTGACCAAAACCACAACATGACCCAACCACGATACATTGCGCCCCCTTCCCCTCCTCTTTTCTGCCTGCATCATGCAAATACCCCCATTCCATCACACCAATTTCTTTCGTATTTGTCGCTGGTAATTGGCTCATTGCTTCGTTCCAAGTGGAGGCTCATCAGACGCATTTGCTAGACTCCCCATGAACGACAATATGTATAATTCTCGAGATGATAACGCCCACCCCGAGGCGAGGCCTTTCATGCAACAAAACCACCGTATGTCTACATCTCTCTAACCTTCATCTTCCCTCCTTCACTTCCCTACCTATATCCTCTTCTCACTCTTCTTCACCAACCACCACAACCAACACCACGCATCCCTGTTCTTAATACTGACGACCACCTCACAGGCGGCCACTACCCGCCACAATACTGGTCTGCCAGGACACCCTCACAACAATCATCCACGCCAAACACTCTGCGCCCTCACCACGCGACGGGAAGGCATTATGAGAGCGTAGAGGAAGACGACTCCAGCCCCCAGGAAACCCTCTCCCCGCCGCCCTCCTTCGTGCCTCACGCGCCGTCGCCCCCGTCTCAGCAACGGCCGCCCGCCCATCTCCAAAACTTCAGCCGTCCTCCGGAGCAGCAGCAGTTCCCCGCCCCGGTGGTTATGAGCAGCAACATGTTCACCAACAACCAAGACCCCTACACCTCCCCGCCGGCCGTCCGCTTCAACGAGGCCCAGCTCGCCATGGACGAGGTCACAAACCGCACCCGCGCAAAGGGCTTCCGCGACGAGCTCACCATCGCCGCCAACGGCTCCGTCACCCCGGGCGTCGACGACACCCCTTATATCCAGTACGCCCTCGAGGCCCTCACCCGCGAGCACGGCCACAACTTCTCGCCCCCGTCCAGCGTGCCGTCCCCCGCCGACAACAACAACAACAACCACAACCACAACAGCAACGGCTACTACCGCGCCGCCGGCTACCTCCCGGACGACCTCCAGGACCAGAGCCCCCAGATCAGCGGCGACCCCGACACCGGCTTCCAGCCCATGGCCCCGGCCCTCACCCGCAACTCGATGCAGCGCCCCCCGTCCCAGCAGCAGCAGCCCGGCCGCATGTCCCTCGGCACCCGCATCATGTCGCCGCCGCAGTCCGCCGACTCCCGGTACCGCCCGAGCGAGGACCAGAGGCTGCTCGGCGCAGAGCCGTCGTTGAAGTGGCTGCCTATCAGCGAGAAGGAGTCGGTGTTCCCGGGTATGACCAAGCTGGATACTGTTGACGAGTCTCGCGAATTGTATCCCCGTCTCACCTACAAGCCCGCAATCTTGCGGCTCCCGTCGATGATCGTGCTCATGGTCCTCTGCATCCTGATGATCGCCGCCCTCATGCTCGCAGCCATCTACTCCCCGATCCAGCCCGGCCTGCTCACCTACGGCGAGACCATCTACAGCGCAAAGTACTTCCTCTTCCGCATCCTCCCCCAACTCTTTGCCACCGTCATCTTCGTCTACGCCCAGTGCGTGACGGCCGCCACCCTGCGCATCCTCCCGTTCGCCGCCATGGCCGAGGACGAGCCCCTCAAGCGCCGCAACGCCCTCTTCCAGAACCTCTACCCCAAGACCTTTCTCCTCCCCCAGCTCGCCGGGCCCGTCCACGTCAAGATCGCGCTGGCCATCCTCTGGCTCTCCGCCTTCACCATCCCCCTCGCCAGCGCCTCCTTCACCGTGATCCACACCGAGGTCTGGTACTGGACCGCCGTCCAGGGCACCATCTGGGCCCTCGTCGGCCTCTACTTCCTCGTCATCACCGCCCTCCTCCTCCTCGCCCTCTACTGGCGCAACCGCGTCACCGGCCTCATGTGGGACCCCCGCTCCATCGCCGACTTCTCCTTCATGATCAGCAAGTCAAACACCCGCGACTCCTACCGCGGCTCCGAGGTCGCCGAGGACCGCGCCCACCTCCGCCACATCCTCCGCAACCGCATGGTCGACCGCCTCGGCTACTGGATGACCGACTCCAGCAATAACACCAACTCCAACGAGGCCCCCTGGTACGGCCTCGGCACCGAGCACTCCCAGGGCCAGCTGCCCCACGACCTGCACTACGACACCAAGAACGAGTCCGACCGCCGCTCCATCACCTCCAACCTCATCGTCGACGGCCATGGCGACGACTACATCCGCACCTTCTACCTCCCCTGGTGCCTCCGCACCTCCCCCGTCCTCTTCTTCGTCGTCGCCGCCACCGTCCTCCTCGCCGCCCTCTACGTCGTCTCCTTCCTCCACGCCACCGCCCTCGTCAACGGCTTCGACCCCCGCCTCCCCGCCGCCCCGGGCCCCGCCGCCTTCTCCCCCGCAAACTTCCTCTACTCCTTCGTCCCCTCCCTCGTCGGCCTGCTCCTCTACCTCGCCTTCCAGTCCCTCGACCTGCACCTCCGCATCCTCCAGCCCTGGGCCGACCTCGGCGCAAAGGACGGCTCCCCGGCCTCCCGCTCCGTCCTCGCAGACTACGCCGCCTGCCTCCCCCTCCAAACCACCCTCCACGCCCTCCGCAACCGCCACTACCGCGTCGCCTTCCTCTCCGCCACCACATCCCTCCTCGCCTTCCTCCCCGCCATGGCCGGCGCCCTCTTCATGGCCCTCACCGCCGTGCCCCAAGGTGGCGTGCGCATGTTCCCCGTCGTCCCCGTCTTCGCCGTCATCCTCGCCCTGCTCTCCCTCTACCTCTGCGCCCTCGTCTCCCTCCTCTTCGGGCGCAACTACTACCGCCTCCCCCACGCCGTCACCTGCCCCGCCGAGATCTTCTCCTTCCTCGCCAACGAGGACAACGCCGCCGACCCCGTCTTCCGCTCGCCCACCCCGCCCCGCGCAAAGTCCGACCTGCGCGACCGCCTCGGCGCCGGGCCCGCATCCGCGCAGAGCACGTGGATGTTCGGCTACTGGCCCGGCCGCGACGAGCGCCGTCTTGGCGTGAGGCGGCAGAAGCGGTTCACGGAGCGCAAGTCCTTCCACGAGAGGATGCCCCTCCGCGCCGGCCTATGAAGAATTTTCCCGACTTTTATAATGCATTAATGGCCCCCTGTTTCGACGAGACGAAAGAAGCGACGATTTATTTGATTTACAACATACTCATCTCCCATCTTGCGCAAAAAACACAACATAATCTGTACATATGCGCCCGAACTATATCATCTGTTTTAGCTACTAGCATGGGACAACGGCGTTTTACACCCAGGTCAAAAAAAGAAGGGGCGTTATTTTGGGAAAGCATTCGTCCACCAGGACCGGAGTTATTTCACGAGTTTCACGGAGTCTACGATACGATATCGATGTTTCGACGGGTCCAATGATTTATCTGTTCAAAGAGTTGCTTCAAACATGTTTTTTTATATCCCCCATGTATTCACATTGTCCAGTTTAGACATCAGGCTGCCGTCGTGTCATCCTAGCTATTAGAAAGCCTCCCCCCCTTTTCCTCTCGCGGTCGCTAGACCGGAGGAAGCGGGAGCCTAGACCTATACAAAAAGAATGTTCAAACACCTTTCTGGCCCAGTCCACGAAGATTGAAAGAAAAACTTGGAAAACTTGGTTCTTTTCCAAATCTTGAAAATGCCTCCCGCTCACGGAACTTTCCACAGAGCCCCGTCTAGACCCCCCGCCTGCGCTACGTTACGTTGGCTCCCTGTTCAGGTGAACATGCCTCACGGGACGGAATCGGAATTACTCTGGCAACTTGCCCTGACTTTTTGACTTACGGCCGTCGGGTAAGAGGAGGGGCGCGCGGAATGGGGGCCCTTGTGGGGTGTGGCGAAGGTCGACCTCGTTGAGCCTCTCTCTCTTTTGCTCGTCCATACTTTCCCGCTTGATTCTCCTCTTCAGCCCTTGACGGCGATGTTCCGATGCACAGGAGGAAGTGGGACGCGATCGTGAGAGAGGTAAATCGTTAACCTGATCTGACCATTCCGCCGCCATCAGCCTACGCATATCACGAAAAACACGAACAAGTTTTGTAGTTGCTGTAATTATTCTCCGTCTGATTTGCACTACACTGAACACTGAGAAAAACAATCATGCATCATTTCAAAACGTAAAATTGTTCCGGTAAATAATGTCTTCTCATCCTCTCGCATGATCGTGAGGGTCTGTGGTGTCATTCGCTCAAAGGCCGTGTTTCTTTCGTAAAAAAGGTCCCAGTTCCGTCTCTTGCCGTACCTTCATCATATCATCTCTCTCACCTTTTTTTGCATGTTCTCATCTCTTGCCGTTGCCGTTGACGTCCTCGTACTCGTTTCGAACATTCGTGTCTGAGTCGTAGAATATTCCAGCCCGCCTTTCCCGCCCTCCGTCATTCCTCCATCTCCTGAGAGGGCCATCCCTTCCGTGTAAGCTTTCCAGCAATGCCAGGGAAGAAACTCCAGGGTCCTTTCGGCTAGCGTCTCTTCCCCAACGACACACACCTTTCCCGCGTCCCTTCTTCAGAATCGTAGAGTAGCATCAGATAAGAATAACAACGTCAGGCGTGAGCATGAGCATAAGCATGATAAGACAAAAGAAATGCAGCAAAAATCAACGATACAAAGAAGACTGAAAGTGAAAACGCTGTGCTCGCGGAATGAAGAAACAGCAAAAGCGCCGTCATGTGGATGCCGTCAGCCTCATCTGCGGCCTTTCATAGTACCACATTGTAGTCGTGTAGACATGTAAACGTATAATTTTGGAAACACTGAATCCAGCTTCAGTTCCCGTGAGATCTGCCCCGAAACATGCGGCCGAAGCCTCTCTTATGCCTCTCGATGAAGAGCTGCTGTCCCTCGGGTTCCCGGATTGTCTCCGCCGTGTCTGCGCGGGCACGGCGCAGCTGGGCATCCGCGAAAGCAGCGCCTTTGGTGCTTCGCCTCGCCTCACTGGCCGTCCGCTTGTGGAGCGTCTTCACGAATCGGGAGATCGTGTGCTCCGGCTCCGGATCATCTGAATCAGAGTCCGAGTCGAAGTCGAAGAAGCTCTTGGGTGCTGAAGTGGTGCTATGAACTTGGATTGGCGGAGGAAGAGGAGCAGAGCGCGGATGTGACAAGTCTGTTGGGGACATGGCATCCGCGGGATATGTTCCGTGGGATGTGTGAGGGCGGGTAAATGACGGCACAGGGGAGTAGAGGGGCGAGTAGAGAGGCGAGTAAAGAGATGCTGTTGCTGGGGAGTGCATTGGTGCCACAGTAGGTGCTGGCAGCGAGTGCAGATGGATTGGAGGTGGTCGTGTGCCTTTACGAAGGTTCGAAAGGCTTGGCGGTTGTGCAAGGCGAGGTGGGGGAGGAGGAGGATAGGATGGTGGTGGTTGAGTGCGTGGAAAGAGGCTGTATGAGGAGCGCACGGCGCGAATTGTGCGGCGTGGTTCCGGAGGAGAGGAGGGTGATGAAAGAGAGACATCATGCGCTCGAGGTGATGGCATTGTTGGACGTGGCTGGGGGGATGTCATGAGGTTATCTTTAGGAGGAGTGGCTGGGTTGTTGACTTTGATGTTGTATTCAACAGGCCGGGGAGGTAACGGGTAGTCTTCGTAGTTAATGCAGCCCGTCTTCTTTGCTCGGCGGATATGTGGTGAAGGAATCAAAGCAGGATACTGCGTCTTAGACGTCTCTGGTGTTTTCCGACTTGGGTCTTCCTCGGCAGGCCAGAACGAGTCCCACAGCTGTGATGCGGAGGCGTGGTACTGGTAGTCGTCGTCGAGTGAGACTTCCGAATCGGTCCGGTCGTCGATGAGGCTGGGTGCAGAGGACCCGTCTGAGCTTTGCGAGCCGATAGATGAGCGGTCTCGACGGGTGGGTGTTTGGGGACAGGACGGTTCGTCGTACTCTTCCTGGCTGAGATCCTCTGACGAGTACGTCTGCCCGGCTCTTCGGTAGGGGTTGCGACTTGGAGTGCCGTCTGGTCGGGGATATGAGAAGTTTGCGTAGCCGTAATACTTTGATACGAGCTTGAGATGGGCGAGTTTGGTCTGTCGTTCCATACTCGCAGGTCTGGAAGAGGAAAAAGAGGCTCTTGTCATGTCGAGTTCCTGTGCATACCCAATCATGTCCTCAGGGGGGACACAAGACATGACTGCGACCAACGTCTGCAACGACGGCTTGGTTCACTGCTGTTGCAAGCTCTCTAGATAACGACGCCACGATGGAGATATTGGCCGGAGGACGCGAGGGGGACGGACGGGGAGGCAACGATATATGCACAATCCGGCAGCGGCTGTCTCCCTGCCACAAACAGACTTTATGTATGCCTCCTCTGTCATGGTCTGCCATCAGCACGAATCGTACGCCTTCCACCCAACGGCGAACAACAACAGGAGACAAATATGCAGGAGACTGATCCACTGGGTCTCGTCGAGGGCTCTTGGTCCACTTGGTGGCTGATTATGACAACCAGACCATCCCCTGCAATTCTCAGACATTCCTCGCTTGGTGTTCTATCCCTCGTGCGATATGCATGCTCGGTGACGGAAGGCGGCGGGGCCAATCAGGTGCGTTTGCCAGTCCGGACTGCCTACCGGTGTACTTGGTACGGAGCTCGGTGGGCATCGGAAGCTGAGAGGGGGGCCTCGACGACTCCAGGGAATGGCACGCTGACTTCCGACTCGACGGAATGCACAAATGTCTGAAAAAGGCATGACTTGGGTCGCTGGATTGCTCGAGTTTCCATAACGTGGGAACAAACGCGCTTTCGACAACTCTCGTTGGTTCGTCGTTTGTGATGAATGGAAACTCTTTTGAAAAGGATCGATCCTTTTCAAGAGAGGCTATCGCGATTGCCCCATCCGGAGGCCTGCTTGATGATGGAAACCCATGCTAGCTTCAGCTTCGCAAGGAAGAGGCAGGAGGCGGGGCTTGGTTTGCGGAGCCTCAATCACTTGATCTCTTACCCGCCTCCTTGCTTGTTCGAATCTTCCGTCCGCCGGATAACCGGGTGCCCTCTTCAACGAATGAACAGTACCGGTCCTCTGCAGTTTGTTGCCGCTTGACTCGAAGCTGCATTGGGGGCCGGCGGGAAGTCGGGAAGAAAACTCTTCATGTGGAAGCCAGTGACTGGAATGTACAGAGCTTGTCGATGTCTCACCTCCACGGCGACTGCCCTCTGCCATCCGAGTCGGTGGCGCCACTGCGACGCTGGAGGTCCTTCTCGACCTTCGTTTACCGGCGCAGACTTGTGAGGGCCGGCCTAGATTGCCCAGAGCATATGCCGGGCTCCAAAAAGAGGCAACTAGGCAAACAAAAAGCTGACAAAAACTGATTGAAGCGAAAGTTTGCGCATTCTGCCTGTGTAAACTGTTTTCAAAACAACAGAACTTTCAAAAAGACAGTGAAACAGCCAATATTGCGTGGCGTGATCTTTGTGCTGAAGCTTTAGAATCAACAAGCGGACCTCTTTCCACGGTCTGTCGGTTTATCTCGCGGTCTCTCACCAAGACAGTACGGGATACTCCTTCTAAGCCTCAAAACGATCTCGATCTGAATTTGAGGGAAAGATCGCCGTTTGGCAGTGGCTCTGCTTTTCTGGGGCTTCAGCTGGGGGATGGGCAGCCATAGAGTGGCCACAACGTTGAATGACGAAAAGCACGTTCCCTTGAATCTGTTTGTTTGGCGACAATCTTATTCTGCGGGCCGTGTGTTTTGACATTGCCGTTTGCTGCGGTCCGTAGGCATGCGGCGTGCTGGAGCAACGGCAGCCACCGGATGTAACAACAGCTGATTGATGTGTGGGTTGATCGGTTGGATTGCGGGTGCCGCGCGAAAACCAGGCTGAGGCGGAGAAGGCCTGGCGCCCATATGAAATGTTGCAGGCGGGAAAAAGCCTTGACCGGAGCGGGAGTCTCAGCAATTTGCCAAAGTACGTCATGCCGTTTGCCGTACGCCTCTTGCCGTCGAAAGCGGGTTCCGTAGCATGTCGCCAACGACTGATGTCATAGGTCGCGTAGGAGTATTTTTCGACGCTGCAAATCTGATATTCAGAGGGTGTTTGGCAGATGCTCGACGCTCAGTAAGTAAAGACCCTTTCACTGGCCATATTCTCAGACATCAGAATGCGGGAGATCGTCTCAGTCTAGGGTGGTGTGCAGCCAGGACACTGAGGCTCCTGTCCCTTGTTCGAGAGCTTTCCCATGCGAGATGGCGGTTTCCTGGATTTTCCCGACTCGACAATTCGATGGGGGGGCAACAGAGCTCGTCGATCAACAGGGGATGATCGTCCCTCGCATACCGAGGGGATTTTGTCAGCTTTTACGAGCTAGGGATGTATATGTGTTCTAAGGTAGTGTTTGTAGGCTCCCGAAGATGTAAGACTGTGGAGAACGGCCGCATGCAAGGGAGTCTGCGAAGAGGTAAGCAGCTTTCCCGTCTTTTTCTTGCACGCATTTGGAACTCCGTGACCCTTGGTGACCCTTGAGCCCCTGATCAGGGTCAATTGCATCCTTGTGTTCTCTTGAAGGCTTTTTAGGGAGCATCGTGGACCCCTTTCTAGGGTTCTTGCAGGTCCCCTGGGTTTAAACTCCCAGTCCCTCCCTGTAATCCCTTGATAGCAGCCTTCGTTTACTTGTTTCAAATGCACCAAAACTCAGCCTGTCGACTCGGAAAAACCCAATTGGCCGTTGCGAAGGGAGATGTCAGGCAGCATCCGACTCGACCCGGAGTGTACTGCGGTGCGGGAACGCGGACTGCGGTCGTGGGAAGCTCTCCGAATGGCTCGCGGCCCGCGCAGGTTCTCGCACATGCCGATTTGGGCTGGATATCCAGGTCCACGCCCGGCAGCCATCAACGCGCGTTGCCCTCTCATGCCACTGCGGGATGCCTCGTGAGAGAGGGCTGAAGAAGATCGCCGATCGTGTTAACCATGGCGGTACGTGCTCCGAAGTCTCCAAAGTTTTCAGCTTCGTCGGGCTGAATGCGTTTGCGTTTGATGGCAGGCTCAGCGGTGGAAGAATGCTGTACCTGACTACTCTGGTCAGATCGGACGATTCACAACGGGGTCGTCTCGGAGCTCGAGATGAATGCCAATTGTCGGATCGCAAGATTTTCTCGCTCGATCCATCGAGCAAGGACTTTGCATGTGCTCACGGCGGAATTTCGACGAGATGCGCCGAGAAGGGATGGTCCCAGACGGCAGGACCCAATCTCTGAGCCCAAGATTGAAGATTGGGGCGTATTTTGCATGGATCCGTCGACATCGTTGTCGTTTTCTCTGGCCCCCAAGAAAGTAGCCCCCAAAAACGTTGTTTGCAATGTTTCGTTGAGGCGTTGCATCACGTTCTGTCGAAGATTGGCAAATGCCCCAGCAGAAAGGTAGAGATGGTGGTTCAGGCACACGCGGTCGACTGCGAGCTTAATCGACAGTATGGCTCAACGGCGGCCGTGATTGGCTTGGGAAGGAAAGTCCAGGAACAGGGGGCCGTCTTCGGGAGCGACCCGTTCTTTCCAAGTTTGATTCCTCTGGAGCACGGGCCTTCACCCCCTTCGCCTGGCTTGGCTGCACCACCTCAGAGGCTCAGCCAGCAGGCAAGTCCAGGCTTACCAAATCCAAGTTGAGGCTGGAGGTGGCCTGTGCTGTAGCTTCCATGAGTGAGGTGAGCTTGGAAGGAGTCAATCATGTCCCCTCCTTCCTGAGATGATTCCATGCAACCCAACTCAGCTCTCGCCTTGACCTTCAAAGCTGAAAGAACTCGGCTCTTCTGTCTTCGACATCTCCGTTCGATGTCTTCGCTTTTTCTCTCAGGCTCGATTCATGTTTCAATGCATGTGCCTTGGAAAGGACAAGCGCAACAGACGGACGAACGCCTTATGCAGGCCGCGCTGCACCCCATCTTCCAAACGAACTTTGCTGATGAACGCCCGCGCCCTACTGAGACGATCTACTGAGTTTTTCCAGTCATAGAGGAGGAGGTGACTACTTCCTTGATCAGAAAAATGACGAACGTTTATTCGTAGCAGCTGTTCCATATCGACCCAGGGACCTGCTCTGCTCCAAGATCAGATACCTGTGACCTCCCCTCTCACCCAACCCGCTGAATAGCACCAGCCTCTGTACTCCTCCCGGCTAGCGCTCCAGACGGGGGACTCCTGGGTGCAAACCGGCCCATCGGGATCGCTGAAGAAGGGGGACGCCAGACTGCGGGTGATTGGCAATGGGGAGTGGGTTTCGTCACGACCTGACGCAGTGACAACTCACACTCACACACACCTTTTCTTCACCTTCACCTTCGTTCCATCTCTTGCTCTCTCAGCACCTCTCACCGCCTGCCCCTTACTCCGTCGGCTCAGGAACATGTCATGACTCCGCGAGACTGGCTGCAGCCATCTTCGCGGCTGCGGTCGGGCCAAGGTAAGTTCGGTCGAGGCCAACTCAATGGTGGAAAGTCAGCCTGCCCGGTCTTGTTTCCTGCGTTTGCTCTCCCACTCCGGCCGTGGCTGGCTCTTCCCACTGTCGCGGCGCGGCGGCCACGGACACGGCTCTGGCACACACCAGTGACCACACATCCACCAGCGTCCCCAGCCCCCCGGTTTTTTCCCACTGGCTCAGTTCTTGCGAAAGCGCAGGCAGATTCCCTGCCTTTGCCGTCGCCCCTGTCACGGCTCATCGGACACTGCGCCAGAGAACAGGTGAGGCGAGCAGCTCCAATTTCGTCCTTCGGTCGCACTCAAAGGTCGCCGCCTCCAGCTTGTCCGTCCATCCCAAATGGCGCCCAATGCCCAATGGCCGACTGTCAGCCCATGTTCGCGCCGAGTTTCTTTTGCCCAAGGGTTTTCCCTTCAGCTGACGGGATGTTCCTGGATCGCACACGCGTGGCCGCGATGGCAGATTTGGGCTGGGCTAAGATGGACCACCATCCAACTACCGTAGCATGCGTATCCGCGATTCCCATGCGCGCAATGGCAACGATAGTCGGGGACAGCCATGCTGCAAAGAGACTTAAGACGGCGCCGTTAAGCCGCCCAATCCTGAATGCTGCAGCCATCTTCCAAGCCGGCGTTGCCAATAGCTGGCGTAAGAGAAACCAGCTCGTCGATCCACATCCCATGCGTCTTGCTGTACGTGTGTTGTACCTTGTCTGCGAGCTGCCTGCTGCACGAAGCTGCAAATTTGCTGCAGGCCGTGATTTGACGGGGGCGGGTCCTTTTGGAAGCTTCAGGTCTTGCCCATGCCAATTGACCTATCCGCACCTCGAGGTCTCCGAGCTGCCAACCTCTCGCTGTGGGATACCTGGTCTTGTCCGCAAGGTGAGGCAAGGTAGGTAGAGAGCGAGAGGGAAAGGTATCCGTATGCCGTACCTAGTGTATGGGAGTGAGATGCTCCGCCAGAGCAATAATAGTCGACGCGAGATGATGGGTTGGGTACGGTGCCGGTGCCCTGCCGAAACAATTAAAACCCGTCACCTGTCCCAACCCGCGCGTGTCCCCATCCACGTCCCCGTCTCGGTTCCCCGTCGTTTCTGCCCTGCTCTTGTCTCGAAGGGAAAAAAGAAGACTTGCATCATAGTCGACCTTACCTTGTCTTTGATTCTGCCATTGCCGCGACCCCCGACCTCGACGACACGCGACGCCCTCGAACCCGCCGTCAATGACCTCGACACCTGCATCCTGACCAAGGTCAGACCAGACGGAGGTGTTGCTGGGCGAGCAACCATAGGTCTGTGTCTCCGAAAAAGGGCCCTGGGCAGCAAGCAAACCTGCCTGGCAGCAGCCACTCAAGCCATCCCGTCTCGTGCTGCTCTCTGTACGGCACTGACTCTGCGGCTGCGGGTGTGAATGTGGAGGACGAGTACCTCCCAGCGCAACGCAGCCCGAGACATTGACAATCAGGTCGGAATCATCAATTGAGGAGAGAGGTGCAAGTTGCTGAGGCGCCTTCCAGGGCTGCTCTGGTCGACTGCTTGTTGGGCTTGAGGACATCCGTCTGTTGCTGCATGTTTGCTGGCTGTCCACTGAGAGAAGCAGTGTCAGAGAGAGATTCAATCCATCTTGGTGCAGCAGTTGCCACAACGCAACCCAACCTCGAAGTCCAAGCAGCAACGGCAAGTCCCAAGTCCCCTCTCCCGCCCCTCCCACCTGCCCGAGCTCTAGGTTGGTAGTGCCTTCCCTGGGTGCTCCTGCGTGATGCCCTCCACCCACCTGGGTTTTGGAGTTGACAGAACTTGAGGGAAGGTGCTGTTTGGTAAAACAACCTACCTGCCAACTTCTTCTTCCAATTGATCACGCCTGCCTTGCCTGAGACTTTCATGCTTCTCACTGCAAGACAGGTGCACAGTGGAAAAAAGAAGTGCACAATCTTTTGTTGTTTTTTCTTTTTCCACCCAACGCGTCGATTACCGCTTTGCGCGCGCGTTCTCCCTCTCACTCCTACCCTTCACACGACTCTCTCATTTACCAAACCACCAAACTTCGCATCACGACAATCACAACAAAAAAGAGGTCGAGCTGGCGCATCCAACAAAAAGCTTCACCACGGGCAATTATTCCTCCAGAAACCACTGTTCCAAGACCTCCATTTATCGCCCCGACGACATCATCAATCCTATTTATCTGCGCCTTATCCATTCGCTCAGCGCGCATCGACCAATCTTCCGCTCGATTCCACTGGCCGCCCCCAAAGCCGCCTTTTCGCCTAGCCACCTCTTTTTCCCAAATCTGACGCCAGCCTCTCCCATTTCCTTCCGCTTCGACCTCGACCCTCTCTCTCCCGGCTGGTGGCATTCTCACACCCACCACCCTCTCTACCTTACGTTTTGCCAGAGGATCCATACCACTCCGGATTTTACTTCTCCTCTGCTAAGCAGCATCTTGCCTGCTTGCGCAGACCGCTTTTATTAATTCACTTTTTTGGGTGTGGTATCTGTGTACTCCATCAGCACAATACCACCCTACCAAGTGAGTTGTCCCCTGTTCCCTCCAACCTCACCTATTTTTTTTCCATGTTACCCCCAAGGAGCCCACACCACCTTCGTGCGCTGTGCTGTGCTGTGCTGTGCTGCTCTTCGGTACTTGCTAACACCAAGATCAGCATTCTCGCAGGTCTCGCCAACCCTCGCCTGCCTTACATCACTCATCGACGACCCTCAATCACCACCTGGGTGGTGACACTTTCACCTTGTCCGCCGCATCAGGTCAGATCAGTGACCTGGGCCCCGTCGCAAAGTTGACGAACCCAAATTCCCCCACGCCCTCTAACGACCGTCACGAAATTCACGACCTCACGAACCCTACCCCCCAGCGCCAGCAGCAGCTGCGTAGGCAATCGCGAACCATCACTCCAGATCCAGCTGAGAGACCCTCGACTCCAGCTTCATCCCATCGCACCCTTCGCCGTACTCCGCGATTCGAAGCGACCCCGAGTCCCACCCCACAGTCAACCCGCCAAGTACACATTGAAGCTGCTTCGGTTGGTTTCAGTCCCAAACCACAACTTGCGACTGCACCTGCCCCCGCGCCCGCCCTTGCGCCTGCAGCTCCCCTTAACTACGACTATCCCCGACTCGTCGCCCACGAAGACAGACGAAATTTCCGTACACGAAGAGTTCTCTCGCAGGATCTGAGCGAGGACTTTCTTCTGGAAGAATCCTCGGACGAAGCCCCGTCTTTCCGAGACCGATCATCCTCATCTCCCAATAAACGACGCGAGTCTCACCGACCTCATCGCGTCTCCAGAAACACCCGCAGCGCCATCCTCTTTGCCCTCGAGGAAGCGCTCCGACAGCCCCACCCGTTCACGCCCGACGAGATCGAGGAAAGCGCATCCATGGCTGACCTTATCGGAGGCGGCGCCGCCGCTTCCAATGGCAATGCGTCCACCCCTTCTCGCCGCCCAACTGGCGCGCCCAACCCGACCAGCTCGCCTTCCGGAATTCGTGGTCCTAGAATGATCATGCAGGAGCGAGCTGCCAGAGAGGCCGCCCGACAGAAAGCCGAGCAGGAGCAGATGCAATTGGAGAGACAGCGAGCTGAGCAGGAAGCTCGTTTATTGGAGGAGACTCAGAGACGGAATGCGGAGCGCCGCGCTGCCGCCGCCGCCGCTACTGGCGCTGCCGGAGGAGGATCTGGTGGCGCTGCCAACGTGCCCCAGCCAGACCCCACCTCCCAACGGCGACCCGTAGCCACCGATGCCCCACAGTCCCGGCCTGTTGCGGGAGGAACCTCCCGCCAACCGGCGACAACACAGCCTCAAACCCGGCATACCCGCACAACATCAGGCTCTCACGTCGGCCAGCAACAGTACAGCACCAACCCTCAGGCCGGTACCACGCAGCAGCCTGCAACTGCCACTCAGGGAGGCCAGGAGACGACCGTCGCAGGATCCAGACCCAGAAACTCCTTCCCCCATGCTTTCGAGCGCTGGGAGACCTTGTCTGCCCATTGGGAGGGTCTGACTAGCTTCTGGATCAGGCGTTTGGAGCAAAACAACCAGGATATTGACCGTGACCCCGTCAACCAGGCCCTTTCTCGTCAGGTTACCGACCTTACCGCTGCAGGTGCAAACTTGTTCCATGCTGTCGTCGAGTTGCAGCGTCTCCGTGCCAGTTCCGAACGCAAGTTCCAGCGCTGGTTCTTCGAGACCAGAGCAGAGCTGGAGCGAAGCCAAGAAGTCAATGCCATGCTGGAGCGAGCCCTTGAAGATGAACGACGTGCTAGAGAAAACGCCGTTCAGGCCGCCATCCAGAAGGAGAGAGTCACCTCGGCTAACGATGAACGCGTCAAAGAGATGAAGAAGGAGCTTCAGATCTCCAAGGAGGAGGCCCGTCGCGCTTGGGAAGAGCTCGGACGCCGTGAGCACGAGGAGAGAGAAAGAACCCAGTCTCTGCAGAGCGGCCAGCCCACTATTGTGGGCGGTGTTCAGGTTGTGCCCATGACCCAAGGTGTACCCAGTCGCCACGGCAGCTCTCGTGAGCAGCGCGGATATCAGACCGACTACAGCGGCCAGCAGAGCGGCTACACGGGCGAGTACTCACAAAGCGCAGCCAACCCGCCTGTCACCTCGAGCCCTGGCGGCAATTTCTATCCATCTGGCGACGCAGGCCAGGAAGGCGTGAGCTACACCGGTGCTGGCTCCGAAGGCGGTTACAGTGAAGGTGAGTACACGATTGATGCACAGGGCCAGTTTGTTCGCGATTCGCAGGGAAACAAAGTTCCCTTCATTGCTCCGCCTTCCCCAGTTTCTGACGAGGGACTAGAAGAGTACGAGACTCCTGCGACCAACCCTCCTAGCGCCGGCTATTCACAGACTCCGACGACCACAGCTGGCGGTCAGCAACAGGGCACTCAGGACTACTCCGGCTCAGGCTACGCCGCCCCGGGCTGGGAGACCGTTCCCAGACATCATCACCCGACGCGCCTGAGCGATGTTATGGAAGAAGAGGATGAGCGAAGCCGTGCCAGCAATAGCCAGGTCGGACGTCACTAGTAATTGGCTGTTGACCCGGTTTGAACAACCAATACGTGCTGCGTCTCCGATTGATTGCTGTTCCTACGCATCGTCGATTCATCCAAGGATACACAGCACTTGACAACGTTGCTTTCTTCCTCAACTGAAGTCTGCATTATCATTTACAGCCTTGCGATTCGACAGTCTCGAAGCTGTGTGGCACGAACAAAGCAGGCAGCTACAGAAACACATGAATCGACAGCTCAGACGCTTGTCTCCGAGGTATAGCCACGCCTTCACGATTGTACGGATTTGCGGATACCCTTGAGCCTCGGAGCCGCGCTCTACAGCATGAGCAACAAGAGATGTTGCAGCTACAACCTGTGCAGTCTGCACCATTCCGGAGTTTTGACGCGATGGAGGTTAGACTGCATACGGGCACACTTTGGGCTGCCCTCGCTCTAGACATTGTTGGACTTTCTCAAGCGCGACTTGACGACTAATTTTTACTGCTTGGCATTTGGCGAGTTTTGCGACAAAAAGAAACGGTTCCGAGATGGTTGATGGACACGGCGTGGCGGTTGGGCGTGGCATGAATGGTCAGCATCGCATGGCATACTCGTGTTTCTTTTGGCGGCATTTCGTTTTGCTTTTTCGCGACTTTTCAACTTCGCTACTCGGGTTTTCGGAGCGACGCCTCATGTCCTGGTCCTTGTAGGACATTGGCGGAAGTTCTTCAGCCTGAGAGAGTATTCGTACTCAGCTCGACTCCTGATGGCAGATTCTGCACGGCTTCTGAAGGAAACATATGGAGAGTGAACAGTTTGGGGAGAAAGATGTTGAGCTTCGGCCATGGAGACCTCGAGCTCTCAGCTGGGGGACGGAGCCTTGTATTTGTAGAAAAAGACTCTGCCAAGTGTAGGAGATAATTCATTGCTGAGTGCGTTTTTCTGGTGCCATCGTATGGAATGTGCTGGCTGGGCAATCAGGCTGGGAGCGCTGGCACTGTCCGGGTGCGCGCGGCAGGGGAAGCAGCCTGCCTTGGGTGCGGACTTCACGCATTCCTGGCGTCTGGCTACCTAGACATTGGTGCTCATCTGCAGATGAGACTGCGTCCACTTGCATTCATCCCTTGCTGGCGAGCATCCGCCAAGGCTTATCTAACGGCCGGTGTGCCGTCACTGGCCAGAGTACGCAGGCTCTCATAAGACTTGGCATTCGTGATGTACGTTCGGGTGAGTTTTTTGTCTGACGGCTATCTGTCACATCTCGGGACGTATAAGCCACCATCAACTTTGAGGACATGGATACCGCCTATCTTTCCTGTGCTTGGGGTCAGATGGTTTATTGGAGTAGGGACAGTGAAGACAATGCGAAGGATGACAGCAGAGACGATAATAGGAGGGACGATGATAGCAATAGTAGAGACAAGGACGACGACAGTAGCAGAGACGACGACGACGACGCCGAGAGATATAGAGGAACCACAAAGGGAATTTAGTCACCGCAACCTGGCGTCGAATGGATTCGTGTGTGTTATCGTGAGGCGCCTGGCAGACTGGGTTCTGGTCACTGCTATTGGATACACCCAGTCTACGTGCAGGTGTGACCGGAAGCTCCCACCAGTCGGAAAGCGAGGGCTCGAGATGTACGAAGAACGAGAATTCCGGGATTGCGCGTTTCTCACAATATAAAAAGCCCGTTGTGTAACCGTTACAGGCGATCTTGTGTTCCCATCCTTTTCGCAACTCAGCCAACCTCCAACCAACAGAACACCATCTTTCCTATTGGGAGTACTCTCTGTACCACGCACAATGCGCCGTGATTTGTTGGAAATGTTCCTCGACGACGCAGGTGGCTTTGAGAAGTGCCTGGGGCTGGAGTACGCGAGCCACGACGCCGGAATCGAGGACAGTATAAGGAACCCTGACCCCTTGCTCGACCGCATGGGACCTATTACGGATAGGCTCTTTAGCTTGAGCCTTGCTGATGATTACGACTATGGAGGTAAACTCGGAGCTAGGATCAAAGCGGGCGGGTTTGCTGGCGAGGCGATGCCTCATCCCCAGATCAGTCTCCAGGAGAGCGTCTTTGGTCTTTCTTGCCGGGAAGATGGGGTCCTACAGAGATCGAATTGCTATGGCCTTGTTGCACCTGAGGAAAGACGGCCAAAGGCCAAGACCCAAAGCACGGCAAAGTACGATGGTATGTGCTCCCGTTACCTATAACACTCGTGACGATCATCGAGGACTGACGGCGATAGCATCTTCTCACCTCGAGCTAAAACTTCAGCTTCCTCGTAGACCAGCGGCCAAACAGCAGCATCAAAGTGTCCGCATCAAGCCCGAGGTCGGTTTGCTAGATGGAGAGAGCCAACGTTCGCGTCCGGTGGCAGACCTAGTCTCCGAGACTACAGCTGTCCCAAGCCATAATACCACCCAACAAGACAACCAAGAGGAGTCAAAAGAACCCGCGGGGCTCCCGAAGCCTTCTGTGTCTCTGCCTGCAAATGACACAGGAGATTCCTTCACAGGAGAGACCAGTTCACCCAGACAGAAGTTTGCTTGTCCTTACCTTCAAAAGGACCCGGCGACCTGGGGACAACAACCCAAATGCCGGGGCCCGTCTTTCGCTACTATACACAGGTTGAAGTAAGTAACCACCGAGCCGCCTTGTTTGATTCTAGAAGCGGATATCCAACATGAAGACTGTCTTCAGAGAGCACCTATATCGAGTCCATCAGCAGAAACCCAACTGCCCACGTTGTCGAAGCACCTTTCCCACCCAGGACGAGGTTAATATCCACATCAAGTCAAAGAGCCCCTGCGAGTTGTCGCCAGACATAATCATCAGGGGTTTCGATGTTGCGCAAAGGGAGAAGCTGCGATGCAAAAAGCGAAGCTGGGGAAAATCGGGGCAGGAGAAATGGGAAGACATCTTCCGGATTCTCTTCCCGGACTGCAAAGAGATACCAGACCCATGTAGGATGCCGTTACCATAATTGGGGAATATCACAGCTGACTTGGCACGACAGACTACAACCACAACTTCGACGGCGTGGCTCCAGATCCAACCACGGCAGGCAAGAAACGCCCGCTTGACATTGAGAGCGTGTTCACAGACGGGCTTGCGCAAGAGCTGGAGGAAGAGGTATGTAGACAGCTTGAAGGGGTAATAGGATCGCAGCTGGACGCACGGAAACGGAAAAAGGTGATGCAAGTGGTCGAAACTTTGGTTATCAAGGTACTCCAACAGCCTCTGGTAGCGAAAGATACGAAATCCGGCGAGGTACTGGTCGAAACGCCCGAGGATGAGCGAAGCTACAACGAGCAGCAGACTACCGAATCTAACGCGAGGTCAACTTCAAGCGATTCTTCGCCGCCGACTCAAGCATTGCGTCCGGCGGCTGCCCCTGAGGTAGGAGTCGACTCTCACGACCTCCAATCACGAGCTATCTCAGGTGAGGCGTTCATCAGCACCCCTGAAGATGAGGGCAACGCCTGGCTTCCCGCAGAGTTTTATGACTTCGATTTTGACGATGAGTCGAGTTTGCAAAGATGGCCTGGTTGGAACAGTGCTTTTGTTGAGGGGAATGGTTACGAGTGGGCTGCTGTGGGTGCCACTGCGTTTCGAGTGCCATACTGGAACCAGACTTTGGACTACACACCGGCTCAGGGAGATGGAAACTTGTCATAAAGCAACCTTGACTCCAAGACCTTTGATATCGGGTTGTCACCGGAGAAGTATGCAGCTGGGCACACGCACCTGACTGTCTTCACCACTCCGGGTAGAGAATAACTCTCAAGGTTCACGATCCCACATCTCTGAAAGAGCAACATAGAATTATTTACTCGCCACAGTGAAACTTAGTCCATATTCGCAACTTGCTATTGCCATCATCTTTTGGCCATTCGCCTTCTTGCCTTGACTCACGACAAAGTCATCACCATGGACAACAACCTCAATTTACCCAAACGTTCCTTTAAGCTGCCATTCGACTACCCACTTTCTCAACATTTCAAGAAGTTCTCTCAACTTCCTCGGGCAGTTCAAAAAATGGTATGGACAGAGTTTTATCGCAACCCGCGATATTTTGTCGCAAAGTGGGTACAGTGGTGCGAATTGATCAAGCACGACCAAGACGACGGGAAGCAAGACGACAACAAGGCGGATGACAGTGACGAAGGCTGCAGCGTGGAAGACAACTACGATGAATATGAGCCGGAAGCCGACGATTCTTCTCTGATGTCCGTATCCAATTATTTTGTACATCACAGCGGTTGGGAACTTGAGCCCATCAGAACGAAGGCACACTACTACGACGCGATCGACAACACCATCGACCCGATGTCTAGGGAAGTTGCCAAGGGCCTCCGACCAAGCCTTCGGCTCCCTGTATGGACATGTTCCACAGAAGATCATCTTGGCTTCTGGTCAAACACATCATCTCACAGCAGAGCTACAGAGGACCCCGTTATCAACTTCGAGTCAGACTTCATCTACATCCAAAAGACGGGATGGCCTCAGACACAGGCGTTGGTAAGCAAGCGATACCTCAAATGGATGGGCAGCATCCGCAATGTCATCATCGACACCGACGTCAACCTGCAGGCAGGATCCGAGGACGAAGTAAGACGGGAGGTTGCGAAGGGAATCACGAGAGAGAACTTATGGCTGTGGAAAATGAGGCGCTATCTGCCGAATCTCAAGGTCATACGGCGCGCGCTCACGGACAAGGCACCGCAGCTTCTTAACGAGTGGGCGTACTTCCAAACGAGGTACCTGCTTCGCGAGGCACACGACGAGCAATGGCGGAGCACTCGGCATGACATTGCAACGGACAACCGCTGGCTTCCCGGAATGTGTTCGCCCAAGGAACCTCAATGGAAGCCATTTCTCGATAGTTTGCTGGGTAGCGGTGCCACGTTTGGATGCGCTATTCCAAAGGATCTTACACGCGAAGACGACGAGGTTTCGGGAAGCAGGAAGCTTTTTGGGGGATTTGTTCAAGATTTGGTCGACGCAGACGCTACAGAGTGGTAAATCTGCAGGGAAGAAGACTGCTCAGGCGGAGGAACAACTTTGATGCTACGAATCAAGGATCTGGGAGCGCAGGGGACATGCGGATAATTTTACTGGGAAATCATGTCAATTGATTGACGATCTCCCTTGCTAGAAACGATGATAGTGAGATCAAATTCACCGGTTCGCCCACCCCCAAACAGGCTCCCCTCTCAGTCGCTACCATCCGCTTATCAGCAAGGGACTACCCTCAAGGTCCCAAAGGGGGCGGCCTCTGGGCTGCTGGTTGCGGTTTGGATACCACCTACGTCAGCTGAACCAGCAAACGGCCTTTTCCACATGCAGACAAATCCTGAAGACGGTGAGGGCGGCAGACCGCAGAGGGGGGACCCATTTGCCTAAGGCGGCGGGGCTCGCCAGCTCACTGCTGGCACGCCCTGCATTGCCAATCAGCCAACCACGAGCCGGCGGGTGGCAGGGGTGTGATGCGCGAAGAGTGAGAAATGCGAAGTTGCGATATTCTTTTGATTTTTCATAAAAACATGAGAGTTTGTGTTTGACCGCTTCCCTGTTGCAATGAGCTAGCTTTCTCTTTCAATTGCGACTCATGAACATCTTGTGAGAGAGAGAGCGTCGCGACCGAAGACACGCACGATGAGAATGTCACCTACCATCAAGACCGAGGCCGTCACACCGCCGACGGCCGGCCGGGACGAGACTGATGGATTGACGAGCCGAATGTCGGGGCTGGATCTCGACGCCTTCCCCACGCCGCCGACGTTTGGCAAACGGCAGTCGATGGGATCGCCGACGAAGGTCAAGTTTGAGAAGAGCTTTGACTGGAAGAGTGTGTTCAACGGCAAGAAAGAGGTCAAGCATGAGATCGACGACCCCCAGTCTCATGCTTCTTGGCCTGCGCCAGTGCAGTATCCCCAACAGACAGCGCCATTCCCGGCGCCGGTGGCGAAGAGCTTTGATTTTTCAAATTTTGGAAGAGACCAGAGCCCTCAATTTGAAGTATGTTGAAACACGTAACATTTGAGGCTCGAAATTGACCGTTTGCCAGCTTCCTGCCCGTAGTCCTGACCAGCCTCCGTTCCCCATCCCGCAGCGTTCAACATCCAAGCACAATCGCGTCAAGTCCTACTCCGGGGGAACATTCCACTTCGAAGAATGCGGCGAACAGGTCATCACTCCACCTGCTGCCGAGCTTGAAGGGCCGTCACTGGCGCCTCCATTGGCCTGTCCTTATCTCAAGCACGACCCCAAGACGTATGGTCAGAGAAGAGGTTGTAGAGGGGCCTCGTTCACCTCTACGCACAGGTTGAAGTGAGTGGTGTCCCAAAATACGACTCGCCTTATGAATCTTCGAGACTGACTTGACTCAAGGGAGCACTTGCACAGGACGCATAGACAGAAGCCGAACTGCCCGCGTTGTCGCATGACGTTTTCCGCAGAGGCGGAGGTGCGTGAGCATCTCAAGTCGCAGAGTCTGTGTGAGGTTCTTGAAGGGGTGTCTGTTGAGGGCTTTGACGAGGTTCAAGAGAAGCAACTGAAGAGCAAGAAGCGCGGAAGGGTTGTGAAGTCCGAACAGGACAAGTGGAGAGAGATCTACCGGATACTCTTTCCAGATAACAGCGAGATTCCCGATCCTTGTAAGCTTTTCGCGCAACTTGAGAAGTGTGTTGGTTCACTAACAAGCTGTGGTAGTATACAATCTTGCCTTTGACGACACAACCCCGACTGGCGCTGCCCAAACAGACCACCAAGATGCCGGGGCCATCTTCAAGCAACCAGTTCCGTGCAAATTGGAGGAAGAAACGTTATCGCTGATGGAGGACGCTGTAGGTGGTCAGTTGAACACGAAGAAGAGGAGGAAGATCATGGACGTCTGTAAGGATTTCGCCATCAAGATGCTTCGATCGCCGAGGAAAGGCAAGGGCTCGGCGACAAGAAGTAAAGAACTTGCGAGGAAAGCAACAGTCACAACAAGCCCCGCTTCCCCGGGAAGCTCGCCGGAGTCCAGCCACAGACCACGGACGTCAGAGGCCCCAGGACCCATGATGATGTTGTCCCTGGACGGCACGATGGAGACGGGGTCTAAGGCAGCGCCCGAGACCGGACTCTCGACAATGGATACTCATTGGACTCTTCCGGAACAGGGCGGGTTCGACATGGGCCAGGAATTCGATTTCAGTGACTGGCCTCTTTGGAACCAAGCGCTTGCGGAGGGATCAAGCTATGGCTGGTCCAATGGTGGAATGGGGTCCCCGTACAAGATGACTTTCGAGGACGCGCAAGTGCATTCGGATAACCAAGGATATGAGGGTGTGCCCTTGATGAGTCACGACACAAATACCCAGGGTTCAAGTGCAGTTGTAGGAGTGAACAGTCACTAGGTAGCGGATACTACAAAGTCGTAGCACTAAGCTCAGGAATGTAATACAGGCATGGAGCGCTATGCTCGAGACCTCTTGAAAGATACTATCATGACTACAGCTTATGTTACTGCCCCAATTTCTGTTCTCGTCTCTATTTCTATCTCTATCTTCATCTCTGTTATTGTCTTTATCGTTGTCCTAATCGTCGTCTCTAGCGTCATCTCTTTCGCCGTTTCTATCGTCGTCTTTGGCTCTCTGAGTTCCCTCTCTCTGAATTTATTCAGAAGGCACGACTGATGGTGCTAGAGTATGCCATACTATGACTTTTGGACAAAACATGGTGCAGTGGAACAGAATAAGCGATGCGAACTATACCGCATCCGAAAGGTTACGGAAACCAAGAAGACGTTAAATCACAAACCGCCACCTGTTCATTTTAGGCTGGTGGCTAAGACCTTTATTGCCAGTAGATAGTAGAAGTCCCTATAGGAGGAACGCCTGAACACACAAGCAAAAGGACATTGAGACGACTCTCTCGATGTTGTATTGGGTGGTCGCTAATCCCACATTTAAGCCGCTTCATCATTGATCTTCTTGTGCCTTGCTCCGAGTCTCCTGGTTTCGTCTACATCGCCTTCCACAAGCACCGAAGCGAGATAGAAAATTTCACGGATTTGAAACTGACGTTGATGATGAAGAAAGTGATGATTGTCCAACGATATTCGTGTAACAGACAGCCGATGAATGCAATCTGCCCAGCCACTGCAATGAGAATTAAAATTTGGGGAAACAGAGAGACCTTCTCGTACGCAGTCTCTGCCACTTTCAGCCTAGACTCCCACTTCTTGTGTTGCGTAGAATCTTGATTTCTCTGTTCAGCTACACAAGCTGTGCTGTTGCACTGTTGGGGAGTGACAGAGTCGGATCCAGCCGTAGCAGCAACTTCTGACGAAAAGTGCAGGCTCCTCAGTTGGGAATCTTGGTCATTCTCGTTAGTTTTCTATCTGTTACTTCCTTTTGTGTCTTTCAGGTGATCGCTGACCCCCTTCAAGCTGGATAACTCCCTCCAGGGGGTTTGTTCACTTACTACTAGTTACCTCAAACACCCCCAGGATGATGATCAAAGGCAAAGCTAAGGGCATGATCTGGCCGAACTTTGGTTCCTTGAGCGGCGAGGCATCGACACCGTTGACTTTGAGACCCCGTATCAAGTTGATAATGTTGTATATGGTGAAACTGACGTTGGTGAAAATAGCCCAGCATACAGACTGCGACAAATCATCAAGCAAGACTGGTAAGGCGAACCACCACTTCTTCCACCACGAGTATTGGTCACTTTCGAACTTTTGGCGCTGCTTTCTGTACTCTCTACACATTCTTCTTCTTTCGTCTCTCTCAAGCGCTTCAAACCTCTCTCTCCTTTTAGGACTTCGGTGAAACAGTTTGGTCAGGTGTATGACAGCCGCATAAGCCGGCGTGAACACCTGGGTGGCATTCCGAAGCTATTGAGTCGTAGTAGCCGCCACCAACCCAGTAGCAGAAGGCCAACCAAGCAGCCCTATTCAGCGTCGTGTCGGTCGGCTCAGGGGAGTGCAATGCGCACGACGTGACCTGGTGCCAACTGTTGTCCCACATGATGTAGGTACAAAGCTCGGTGACGAGGAGGAAGATAAGCAGAAGAATCATGGAAAATCTTCGGATATTAGTTTGTGTTTTGTGTTCGTGAAAATATTTCGCGAGCGCCACGAGGGAATCCATATGAACTCCTGCTGATACCCAGGCAAGATTCTGACCGCCCTCGAAAGTGAAATGTGACATGGTGCATATTTGGCTGTATAAGGCAATCATGAGCCCCAGTGTGGTGATGAGTAGCTGGTCACTGAGAGGTAGAATGATCTGTTGGTACTGGAGCTTTTGAAGAATTTTATATCTTGACACACGCGGTCTTATCCATTTGAGGACGTTTTTGTCCAGTTGGCTGTGTTGATCTGGATTAATACCGCGCTCCGGTCCAACATGTCCACCGGCCTCAGGATCGCTATTGATGTATGATAGCAAGACGAAGAAGTGTGATGCGACAACTGGAAAGATGAAAGCAGCAAGGACCTTGTGGAACGTCAACCAGGCTCTGAAGCGCTGTGGCAGATATCTTACCCCGAATCCCATCATGTCAGCATCCGTTGGGTCGTCCACGCCTTCCGTACAATTGCCGCCGCATGTAAGCTCCATTTTGTCAGAAGCTGAGGAAGTGAGTATTTGTCGTGCGACATTTCTGGAGGTAAGTACCGTATTATATGCGCTGGCCTCAAGGAGGAGATGTTTCCTCTCTACATATGTGATCGTCCACACCTCATGTACAGTAGCATGCAAGATGACGACCGGAGCAACACAAGATAAGCATAGCCTGCCTTCCAAAGCATGCGCCTTCTCGGTATTTGGAGCAGGCTGCCAGTGCGATCTGGGAAGGTTCTATCCCTTGACGTCAGGCCGTGACCCAATCGTGTTGTTCTCGCAGGACAAGCTAGCTTGTTAGGGTGCCATCTGCGTGGGCGGCGTATATGGACCGGTGCACGTTATCACACACATACATATGTTCACCTCGAGCATCCGCAATTGTTGCAGGCAAATCTCTGGCGTCAGCCCGGCGGCCTCGTCAGTATTTGCGAGACGTTGCAACAGCCGGTCGCATTTAAGCCGGATTTGCGACCTCAGGGCCCCAATAATCACACGGTCATTGGGATTCAGACTAAAGATAAGCATTTGAGAAGCAAAAGGCCCAAACGTAGTCGAAGATGGACAGCAAGGGGACGTTCTATACAAGCATCGTTACCAACAAGAGGGCTTGGTGGCCAGCAACTAACACGATCAGAGAGATCAAGGTAGCTAGAGGATATTTAAAGTAAGTAATTTGAGGAAATAGGCTGCGGCCTTCACCTCTGCTATTTCGACGTAAGGGGTAATACATTAACGACGTTCATACATGTGCCTTGTGACAACTTTCCTGATTTTCTGCCCGGATACCCCAGATCGAGCCATGATTACACCCACGCACCACTGGGACTTGTTGACTATTGGTATAACATCTCGCGAATCATATCTCCATTCAATTTCGTGTTTCTTCTTGGTCTTCTCGCTGCTCATCTTCATGACCTTGAATAGCTTCTCTATTCCTCCGCTTCTTTCTCACCTCTCTGAAGCCTCTAAACCCCACTGCTATTTGCCACAAGACAGAGAATGTTTTTAAAGCAAAAAGACCGGTGGCGGTCTCGTCGAAATACATCACTAATGCACAACAGAAGCCTAATTGTGCTGCTACTGTTGCGACGACAGCCGCTTTACTGTACTTCGGGGTCTCGCTGTAAACGGCCTCCATCAGCTGCTCGAATGAAGCCAGCTCATCACCTCCCGCCTCCCGCTGTAGAGTATTGGTCCGGCCTTGTAGCTATATCTCATGAGTTGAATCGATTGATATTTCACTTCGAGGATGATCGATCTGCGTATCTGTGGCTTCGGGACAGGCGTCGGCGAGGTCTAGCTCTCCGGTGCTGGACGCATCCCCTGCGGTAACCAGTCGTTGGTTCAGGGTCGATGCTTCTCTAGAAACTGGATGAGAGTTCTCCAACTCCGGATGGTGTGTAATACAATTGCCAGGCCTCGAGCTTGTTTGAGGTACTTGTGAATTGCCTTTGAGTGGTAGGTTTGATTCTAGACTTGGGGTCCCTATTAAGTAATGCTTTGAGTCAGTCATCAGCTTTCTCGGCTAAGGTCGCGTCTGGTCACCTACCACTAGCTTCCATAAAGCTGAATATGAAGACAAGAAGAAGCAGTATCGGCATAATCTGGCCGAATTTAGGCTCCAGAAGGGATGAAATGTTGACACCATACTTTAGCCCGAAAAGTAGGGCAGCTACGAAAGTGGTTATTATCCACCCTGCGAAGACTACAACGCCCATTATGTCATAAAATGTTGATGTTGTCATATCCTCTGCAATGGCCTGGCTGACAATGCGCATTTTTGTTGGAAATCCGCTAGGCTGCCGTCGAAGCGCGGAGATAGACTTAGCGTTAGACTGGCTAAATCTTCGGTCCTCTTGCCTCACCAGCTCTTCTCGGTCCTCCTGAGACCTCTCATCTCGATAAACAAGGCGCAGTAGCACCAGAACCCAAGCGCTTACGGGTTGGTACATCGTGAAAGGTTCATAAAGCTTGAACATGGCGGTGTAGAGTCCGTAAGTAGTGAACCAACTCTCGATGAGCGAGCCCCAGAGTATGTGACTCCAGGGCGCTTTCGGGCTGATTATGTTGCAAAGAGCATAATCGTCGGCATCGCCTTCTTGTACAATTCTGTTGATGAATACACTCACTATCTGAAGAATGGTGGAAAAAACCATTGATCCCAGTCGGATCCTGGCTTGTATCTGGTGTTTGGCGAAATATTCCTTCAACGCGATGAGAGTTAATGCATGAATATTTGCAGCAAAAAATGAGAGGCTGATACTGATTTGAAAGGTGAAACTCGAAACGCTACAGATCTGCGAGTATGTCGACACGAAGAGCGCTATACTTGCGACGAGCGTCTGGTCGCTGAGTGTGAGAAGCAACGCCTCATATCTGACCATTCGCAGCCATATCCACATCTTATGGTCCGGCTGTAACAAATTCCAGAGCCATATCTGTTTCTTTAACTTGGAATTGAGTGTCAAGATGAGTTTATTGTCGAAATGGGCGTACTGGCTGTTGGGCAGCGTGTGAGACAGATATGCCACGACCAGCACGGCATTGGAGAGGAGCGCAGGCATGGCAAATGCCAAAAGAACCTACATTGATTGTCAGAAGAGTACTTGGGATCATGTAATTCAAAAGAGTCAATACTCCGAATCCCATCACATCAGGGTCCGCAACATCCTCCAGGTCCATGGTAGCCGGGCAATCGGTCACATTAGAGCAGGTCCAGACCATGTTTTCGAGCACGTTACGTGGCAGATGTATTTGAGATACTACCTTGGCTGATGAAACTAGCTGGGTGTGCAGACCTTTTAAGTAAACATTCGCCATTTCTACCAGAGGCTGGGCAACCAATCGTCTCACTGAGAATAACGAAGTGCGTAAGAGATGCGAGGCATCTAGATCGACCAGCTGAACATCGTATGACGTATCTTCCTGCACAATATCTTTGCACGACGCAGTTTGCAAGAAGATAACATCCAGCAATGGGTCAGCTGCCAAGTCTTGTAGGTACAGCCACCCACCCGCGATGTGCTGATACATGTCCACTCATTGGTTAGGAAGCGCCACTGCAAACAACCATTGGGCTTTCTTGAAGGAGTAAGCGAACTTGTACGGCTAAATTGGACGAAGCCCCCAAGGCATTTTGACAAAACACGAAGAAGCTCATCGTGATTTTCGGTGGTCAATCGTCAAGACGCAAGCACCAATTTGACACGGCTCCTTAGCTCCGCAGGAAGACGCCTCGTTTTCAGCGGCAGATGAGAATATCCGCACCTTCAACGAGTGATACATACAGCCATGACTAAAATATCACGTCTGAGTGACAAGATGCGCAATACATAGGTTGGTAGCAATATAGAGGATTGTTACGACACGGACGCCTATCATGGAAGGTGTAGGTAATGACCTTACAGACAGCACAGACGACGAATACGAAGTAAACAGCGAGAATATCATAAACTTTGACGCGGACGACGATATGGATGAAACCATGAAGGACGACATAGACAACAACATAGGCGATGAGGACCATACCGACAAGGCTGCAAAGGTCCAATAACCATGACTCAGTCAAGCAAAAAGTCATCTAAACCACCAAGCCTCTTCTCTCACGCCGTCTCTTCCGAACGACACCTCGTCCAACCGCGTGAGATTGCTATATGGATATTGCGACCGAGCTTATGAGCCTGCAGACCATGACGCCACACGCTGCCAGGATCCAACGCAGCAGCAAACCTATGGTGCAATTCTTCAGTAAAAGGCCAAGGGAGGACATTTCCGCCGGCCAGCTCTGAGCCGAGGTTCCCCGAGCCTTGGTTTTAAGCGCTTCGCAACTGCGATCCAACTGCGTCAGGGGCAGAAATCTCCCTCCTCTCTCTCCTCATTGCACACAGTGCGGACACAGAGGTTGAGAAAGATAGAATTGTCTGATTAAATGGTACGCCGAAAAAGGGGGTGATTACTTTTCATACAAACTCGAATGGGATTGGACGTCAGCCTCTAGTCTTGGGCAATTCGTCCGTCCCCCCTCCATCAGGCTGAGATCAGGCTGAGATAGAAAACCAATACTACAGAGTAGAAAACGTAACTCGTCATCTTAGGTAGCGGCAAGCTGGCCTTGCCATCGAAACAGAATCGAAACATGTTACATTGCCGTGAGGCTTGAGTTTTGTTTTTCGCAATACAAAGGAAGATGGGTATTTTTCCAGCTTTGAAGAACCGAGTTGTTGATGAAAACGTCGTCATGAACCGCCGAAACATAGAGGCTTGACAAGGAAAGAAAATTCAACGCCATGAAAGTAAACCAACGAGCCGTGAGGCTATTCCATCTTATCCAGCCGCGAGGCCCTTCGTCTTGATCATTGATGTAGTCTTTTCGCACAACCCAGAGTACACGAAAGCCCCGCCATCAGTGTGGCTCAGGCGCCTGCTCCCGCGGTGCTGTGTGTTCCCGCTTGGGACGAGGGGCCTTTTGACCTTTTGTGATTTTATGGCGGCCGTGTGACCAATATTTTACCCCCAACATAAATATGAGACATCCTCAGACGACTTTTCCCCATGCACAGTGTAAGGACGTCCATATAGTAAGCTTCCTGCCAGCTGAAATCGTGAGCCATCAAGCCTGCAGGTACGCAGCTTGCCAAGCAACTCAATGCCTGTGTCTGCGGGAGCTTTCATGGCCATGGCGGTGGGAGTGACCGTGTCGGTGGGAGGAATGGTGGTGCCCCTCCCTGTGCCGTGAAGACGAGGCACTACTTCGTTCAAGTTCACGCTCCATCTCTTCAACTCTGGATCTGTATCCCCTCACAATCTCCTTGATGTGTCTTATTCGATCGAAGTCGAGCTCGAGTTCGTCGAGTTGCCGGAGGATTTCGTGGTAACGCTGTATTTCGGCGTCGGCGCCTTCGATTAGGTTGCCTGCTCGGTCGAACTGAGCCATGGTGAACATTTGGCTTTGTTCGCTGAGGTAGATGATTTGCTGTTCGATTTGGTTCATGACGCGGTCAAAATACCGTCCTAGCGCTGCTAAAGAGGTGCTGTCCAGCAGCAGCAAGCCTTGGGATGAAGCTCGGCTCGCCGCGCGGGACGAATTCGAACCGCCCCCTCCAGCTCCCTGGCCCAGCGCGGCCTGGCCTTGGCGCAGTAATTGAACCTCTTCATAGCTTAACCCCAATTGCGAGTCCGGCACCGCGTTCGTATGGGTAGTCGACATGGCTCGGTGCAGCGCACCGTGCGCAGTTGGTCGGTTGCTCGACTAGCGTTCGTGGGTGATGCGCCTCGGTGTGGGACGGGTATGGTTGATGGAACTTCCTTCCCCAGCGCTACTACAGCGGCGTCGATGAAATTCGGAGTCTTGTCCCTGTCGGAGGTGGGGTTCGAGGGAGAGGAGGGGGTCGACGACAGTCGGGGGCGGAAGAGAGAGCTGCAGCTGCGGTTGCGGATGCGACGAATAGCATGTGCTCTTACTTGGAGCAGAGAAACGTAGCGGCCTTTGTTTGGGCGATTTCAGCGCGCACAAAGTCATGATCTCGAGGAGGCGACAGAGAGCATTGCTGGAGGTCGGAGGTCGGAGTTCGAGCCCGGGAAGGGTGAGGAGGATCGATAGGCTCGTCGTCGTGCTGGCACCGAGTGCTTTGCGAAAGCGCGAAAGGCTGGAGGATTTCGCAAGACAGAGATGATCGTAGCCAAGAGTCGCAGACAAGAGGGTTTGTCTTGGAATAGAATTCGAGGAGGGGGGTTTTAGGGCAAGAGAAGAGGAGGAGGGAGCCCGAGAGACAGTGCTTGAAAGTCAGGGACCTTTTTTTGGTGATACACAACCGGTGACTTCGCACGCTCTAACACCGCGATGCTCTACTACCCGCACAGGTCCCGACTTTGGTGACCCAAACTCAGGCCCGGGCCAGGTCTCGGCCGCTTTGACCTGTTGGGGGGAAAAGAGCGCAAAAGCGTCGGCGCGCAAGGGACAGAAGGAAAGACGGTCCCTGATGACGGCACGGGAATTGGAAGAAGCGAGGACTTGTTGGATGTCTTGGTTGCGGGTGTGGTTTCTTTTTTTTCCTTTGCGCAATGGAGGAAGCTCGGTATCAGCTGACAGGCGATCTCCCACGTCCTGGGACGCCGCAACTGCTAGTGACGGCGACGATGTAATGCTGCAGCGGCGCAAAAAGCAAACTTGATGCGAGGTGGCTGTAGGGCTTGTCTTGGGTGATTAGCCATTAATAATGGCGAAGACGAGACGGGAATTGAGCCGGCAATGAGAGCAGGACAGGGAGTTGTTGGTTGAGGTTTCCAGTGTCTCGAGTCTCCAGCAGCATCAAGTCGCGCAATGGATGCGGGAGAATGATTCGAGATGCAGATGGTGTGCAGAGGGAAACAGGAACAGTGTGGCAGCCCTCGGGGCTGTTGTTAATTCGAGACAAGCGCCGGGATTCCGCCGTGGTGGTATTGAGAGATTATTGGCCTTCCTATCTGGATGGCGATTGACGGCGCTCGTGATGATGGGATTTCGGTGGGTGTGATGGATGCTGGTGGGAGGGAATCGTTGCGCTATCTTGCAACTGAGACACCACGCACACTACGAACACCTCGGTTGCGGATGGTTCGAAGGAAATGAGGGGTTGTCGGGTAATTAGTTGGTGAGGTGACGTGAGAAGCAGCAGTCAGAGAGGACGATGATGGCGGCGAGAGACAAAGAGGCAACCAAAGTCGGGAGGAGTCGTGTAGAAGAACCAAAGGGCCCCAGGTACGTACGGTAGGTCGCCTTGGATGCGAAGAGGCAAAAGAGGCAGGGACGATATTTAAGGTGAGGACACGGTCAAGGAAGCTACACCGGGAGGTCGGCCCCGTCGTTGGCGCCTTCTTACACGGAAGGAGGCAGGAAGCAAGAGCAACGAATGTGAGGTAGGAAGGTAGGTGGTGTCTGGGCCCATGCAGCTCGGTGTGACGATGGGGTCGCGCTTGCCAGAATTCCAAGTGCCCGGGAGGAAGGAAGGCGCACCTGATGCTTTCTTTCCCTAGGTAGGTAAGGTAAGGTAGGGTAGGTAAGGAAGGTAGGTAGGTACCTTGCTTCGTACCTGCCTTCCTCTATCAAACCACCAACCTTTCAAGGCAATCTTCTTCCTGACGCATGTCCCTCGGCCGAACCTCTTCTTCTTACCTTGTGCGCGTCCCCGATGCTGCGCTGCGCTGAACACCGGGTGGCATCTTCTGAGTTCCCCGAAATTGAACTGGCTCACACCGTTTCTTCATTTCGGCCGCAATCCCCCATCCCAACCTCGCAACCTCGCCTGCGAAGAGAGACATGGACCTTGATGGAGCATCAAGGAACGACTGCAACTTGCCGGTCTGTTCGTCTCGAAACCTTGGAACCACGAGCCACGGCAACCGAGCTGTCCAAAGGGATCTGTTCCTTTTCCGTGGGGATACCCAGGCGGCCAGTGCCCTCCCTGAGACCCGTCACGCTGGGCAAGCTTGCCGCAGGGATGATAGCTTCATTCCATCCTCCAACCGGCCCTCCGGGGAACACGGCCTGCTACCGCCAGGCGTCGCCGAACTCGACGCCGCCTGCTTGTAGCGTGTTTGCTGGCTGAACACCTGATTTTTCTACTTCACCGGCGTCCTACCTTACTTGATACTACCGGTCTGCGGAATATTCAAAACACCACACACATGGCTCAGACACCTCACCTCGGCACCAGCTCGACAATCAGCTCTCTCCGTGGCCTGACGGTGGTTCGTGTTGGTGTTGGTAGGACCTTTCTTCTCAGCAGCAGTCGGTCGAGTGCTAACAAGCCATGCCAGGAGAACATGCAGAAAAAGGCAATCTTGCCCGACGACGAGCGCCAATTGAAACGCACGACCTTGCATTACGGTTGCAGGTCAAATGCTGCTTAAATGTGCGATCCCGTACCTCATCATATGCAGAGGACGCGGGCAGCCAGATTGATTGCTGCAATCATTGAGATCCCGTATGCACATCACATCGGACCTTGCAGGGCGCTTGCTTCTGGGCTTCTGGGGAGCCCCCTCCCCCTTGTTCAGCGCTTCGTAGGCGTCAGCCTCGATCTCGACGATCGCTGCTGCTAGCCGCCCTCGTCTGTTGATTCTCTCCTGGATTTTCTGTGACGTCCAGCCCAGGAAAGGTTGGCTTTTCACATTACGCGCGCGTCTGCACATCCATCCGATGAGCGCACACAAAACAAGGCCGATGACCATGTGTCCCGGCCAACCCACCACGTTGCCTGAGGGAGACCGGACGCTACGGCTTTGGCACATAGGTCCCTGTCGCTAAAAAGTGCCGACTTCCCCAGAGGTGAACCCGTCTAGCTTCAATACAACCCAACGGCTCTGCCGTCCTTCAGTGCCCCCAAAGCCCCGCCCCGTGCGGCCGGTCCGGACTGGCGCACATGTTCCCCCGGAATCCACGTCCCTCTCAGCAGGAGATCGCCTGCGCCGACGGCCCACATTACATCACACCTTGCAGATCACATGCTCGCACCAATTGGGCACGGAGTGTCTCCTTCCGCCGGATATCTCTAGCGATGAGCCGAATCGCGAATCCGACAACCCCAGCTGACTGAGGCTCGCCAGCTGTTGGTTACCGAAGCCGTGGTTCTTTTGTTTCGTATTGTTTGGTTTCGACCTGCTCAGAACAAGAAGCGTCTTGTCAAAATGCTTGAAGAGAGCAACTTGGTGCACTTTAAGAAAACCTCTAGCGTGTTCATCCCTCAGCAACTTTGGCGACGGTTCGCTGTTTGCCCTCAAAAATAGATCAGCTATCGGAAGCGGTTCGCGATCCGAATAGCCGGAATACTCTCTGCATGCACCCCAACAAGTCTTGGGCCAAAGTGACGGATTTCCCGCTCATCTCGGTCCTTATTATGCCGTCCCGGATCTCCAGTCGATATCGCAATGAGGGGCCAACATCAACTAGGCATAGCTGCAGGCCGCGCATTCATATAAGAAGTGTCAATTGCGCTCATCATGGCCTTTGCGTTGATTGAGGCAGCTGATACTCGTTCTACAACTCCAGTCGATTGACTGAGAGGCACCTGTGGCTATGATGTTCGTTCCATCACTAGCGACACTCATGCTTTGCGCATCTGCCGTGACAGCAACTATCCTTGAGAATGGCCGTCCAAGAATCACTGATTTCCCGGATACCAAAGTGAACTTAGCAGACGGCCAGTATGAGACTTACAATGCCGACGCGGAAGAAATCTCCTACAAGGGCCGCTGGGACTCCAAGATGATATCTTGGTGGGCGTGAGTCTGCTCTCCCCAAAGTACAGAAACTCTTGAGTATCTAATATGTCGCAGCGGTCCAGGCATCAAGTTTGGCTTCACAGGTCAGAGCGTCGCTGTCACTTTCGGCAACGAGACGATCAACAGCACTCTGGTTGCCTACAGAATTGCTGGGTTAGACTGGATGCACACCAATGTCACGGCGGACGCCACGCATCTTTTTGTGAGCCCCGAGACGCCGGGAGTTGAACTCACAGGTCCCATCAGCCCCGTTACTTTCGAGATGAGAGTGACAAACTGGGCATATGGAGTACAGATTGACAAGGTTCATGTGGCTGCCGGCGAGAAGCTTGTCAAGATTCCAGACTACCCACGTCGGGTCGAATTCATTGGCGACAGTCTATCGGCAGGCATGTACAACACGTATGAAGCTCTGGCGGGCTTTGCGTATGGCGTCGGTGCAGGTCTCGGAAACACTGAGTACTCAATCACAGCGTATCCAGGCATCTGTGTGTCTGATCAAGATTGCTGGGGAAATCCTCGAGGGCAGTCCCATCAATGGTTCTACACATCTGACACTGGTGGGAGGGCAGCCGAGGTATGGGGAGGTATGTGTTATGCCTTTACGCCTGGGCATCAAATAGCCTTTGCCGCCTCGAGTCCGAGATTCCCTCCCGATTCTCAACTTGGGTTATTGTCAAGAATCACACAACTGACCAAGACGAATGTAGACAACCCTGAGCCTTGGGACTTTTCCAGGAACCCAGCTGCAGATCTCGTCGTCATCAACCTTGGAACCAACGATGCCAACGCCGCGAACAATGTCACCAAGTCTACCTACGTGGAGAGTTATAAAAAACTCATCCAGGGCGTTCATGGGAAGTGGCCCGAAGCACAGGTCATCATCATGGTGTGAACAAGTCTCACCTCAATATGGCCCTCAAGCTGACTTGGCCAGCAAATGTGGCAAGGCTTTTTCCAAGATGGAAATACCTACGGCCAAAACACGGATCTGAGAGACGAAGTGTACAGCGTGTATGAGTACTTCAACACGGAGGAGTATCTCAGTGACCCGATCACTTGGGATGCCATCAACAATACGACATCTACCACAGGCAAACCAGCCAAGCCATTTGTGCACTTCTTCAACACAACCGGCATCTTGCAGCACAACGATATCGCGCCACAGTGGCACCCCACGGATGTCGGGCAGATCAAGGTTGCCAGCCACCTCATCCAGTACATCACTTTGAAGCTTGGTTGGCCACTCTACGCTACCGGACCTGAGTAAGTTTCCCTTGCTAAGATCCTGTTTAAGCTCGTTCCATCCTGCGATATGCTGGCTTCATCTGCACATCAAGCCGAGAAGGTTTGGCTGGATCACCATAGCACGCGTACACTGACCCATATGCAGGGTTTATCATGAGACTCTGTACTGGAACGATCAGTCTAGCTATTGAGACGCCCCTCGGGAAGAGATGCTGTACAAGATATGACTTGAGAGATACTTCGTCGGAGCACAGGCAGTCCAGGGCGTCAAGACAGCCTTGTCAAGAAACGCCATCTGTCACTATAGTCTATATGTCGCCAAGATATATACACAAGCAACCTACAGAGTTGAAACGCCGCCACCGTAGAGGCGACGAGTCGAAACAAGTCGGCCCGCCCGTCAAGTGATGACAGTCGTTGACATTGAAAGAAGATTAACAAGCCAAGCTTTGAGCCTCAACAGATCCTTCATGCCAGCAGGGGCTTCTTCCCGGCGATGTCTCATTCTTTCGTCAGACAAGATGCTATTCTTGCGCCCGGACGAGCCAGCCTCCGACCTTTGTCCCCCGCATCGGGAACCCACACGGGGCTGACAGGTGTCTGGCGCGCTCTTCGTTCCAGGTGGTTCATGGTTCAGGGACAAGCATCACGGAGCCACACGGGGGTCGAGAGTATCATGCGTCTTGTGCCAGAAAACGCTACCTCGACATGCTTGGCCATCCCACATTCCTTTCAGATGAGTGGCAGAGTGCATGAGGCTCGGCTGTCAGATCGAGGCAGGCTGAACAACTTGAGACCAAAACGACCTAAGCGATGCCTAGAAATTCCCCGGCGAAGATGAGATGCCACGCGTTCAACCCGCCTGACAGTGGCAACGGCATAGCCTGTGTCAAGTTTGACGTAGAAGACAGAATACAGACGAAACTTGACGCCTTGATGGCAGGTGGTGACAAGGCGAACGGCGGGAGGCTGAAAATTAGGACAGAGTCTGTTGAACGGAACTGTCGCTACAGGACTCCCTCTCCATCCTTCACGAGACATGCCCCCGTCTGTTGCTTTGCTCCACGGGTTGCTCCACGGCCTTGGGATACTTTGTTTCTCACCGCCATCCTCGATGATTTACCGGCACTGCGTAATATGTCGGATCATTGCGAATAAAGGCCTGTTGCTTCCGGTTTAGGGTTCGGGGGATTTGCACACTCTATCGACGATCTTTCATCCAGGAGATTCTCGAAACACGTTACCAAACCGAGAATCCCCGGTATTCAGGGTATTATTGCCTCCCATATTCCCCTGTTTTCCTTCACGGAATGCGTTCTTCCCGTGACCCCTACATGTGAAGGCAGGCCATTGGAAGCGGAGTTATCATGGACTTCCAGCCACTCCCCCCTCTGAGGATATTCATGACCAGGGCCGCCTCCACCAAAAAGACGGTCTGGCAGCACCCATGCTCGCTCGGAGTCGGCATGGAAACGTAATGGGATTCCCCGGCTTTGCGGTAAAATACAATTTGGCAAGGGGCACAAGTTGGGACGAAAGGGGTGGCCCATACGCCATGCACAATGAGACGGACTGTGCATGCGTGCGTCACACTCGATTCATGAGACGCCTTGCATCCAATACAGGCCACGCTGGGGAGGAAAGGGAAGTCAGCGCCGAAGTAGGAGCCAGGGCGGCATCTTCCGCCAACCGTTCACGTCGTCTCGTCGTCCTTGTCGTCCTTGTCGTCCTTGTCGTCCTTGTCGTTCGTCGGCGCAGGGGTGCGAGCCTCCATCATCTTATCGACTGGACGTCCCCTTCACTGCCATTCGCCATTTCCTTTCCCCCCACAGATACACCCACCCGGCACTGCGTTAGCGTCCGGCGATCCACGAGCTAGACTTGGCCTCGTCCAAAGTTTCGTCGATCGGTTTCGCTGGTCGGCGGTTTTTAATTGCTGTGCCCGAGTCAAACATACTCGCTGCTTCTATAGCACGAAAATAAGAAAGCAATTACAAGGCGAAGCGCGAGCAAAATGCACCTAAAACTCAAAGTCAAGCTCGGTCGCTTTACAAAGCGGTTAGTCAAAGGCTACAGCCCGGGAGCTCCCAGTGATGGGCAGCACAAAGTTCGCCCCGGCGTCCGCGATCCCGCCTGTCAAGAGTTCAGAGAAGGGCTGTGTGCAGCAACCCAGTCCCAGCCACCTGAAACGGGAGGGTTGTCACAGACCTGGACGAGGGTCTCTCCGCCTCTACCAAACTTGACTGTCTCATTCATCCTCATTCGAACATCAAGAGGCTCTTTGCCATGCTTTCTGAGCTTGTTGACCCAGTCAAGGGCGTAGCCGCAACAGCCGTTCTCAATGCTGGCCCTGGCGGCGTGGTCCTGGGGGGTGCGGAGCACAGGCGGAGAAGGGAAACGCATTGCAGACAAGGCCACGGCAAGGCATGCCGTGGGAAAATAACGACGTCGGACCAGACTTTGAAGAAGAACTTCAGAGTTGATAGTTTCTTATTCCTCGACGATCAATGTCTCTCACCGCTCGGTTTCGCTATGCACTGTCGCATGGCTCAGAGAGCGCGGTGGCTTTTCTGAGGGAATTAAAGACAGCACGAAATGAGAGGACCAGCCGGCAGTTGGCTAGTCACTGACAAGTGCGCTCTGGAAGCCCTGGCAGACTGAGAGCCCGGTGCGGTGGTTGTCTTGGAAGGCACGGCGCCGTGCAGCTGTCGAAGGGGTTGATCATGGTGATCAGTTGATCTAGGATCGTCCGGGGCATAAGGGGTGCAGATGGGATGTCAAGATTCCGGTGCAGGGGTTCAACAGTCGGGATGCGTGTCGTCTTGTCCTCTTTTCGACGTCGTCTCCCCATTTTCTCCAGCGCATGGCGTTGCAGTTGGCGTTTAGGTGACATCGCAACGTTGGCGTCCGAGCGGTAGCAAAGGGAACGACCGTTTGTGTCGTCTGCCCCCGTTGTCCAACGCCGTCTGTGCCGTAACAGCATTGGAGCTAGAGCTCGCTTGGCGACACTCTCAAACGTTGACGTCTCTCATGATGCATAAGCGAGGCATCGGCTGGTCTTCGTCTCTTTTCATCTGACTGTTTCAGTCGTGTGGCTGGTGACAGGCGAGGGGGAGCAGAAAATCTGCGGACGACGACTGGCCGCTCCGTCTGAACCGCCCTCTTTCACGCTAAACACCTTAGCTGGCCTTATCAGCCCAGGCCTGACCGTTCTGCGGTACTGGGAGGCGGGAAAAAAGAGACGACCTGGACACACCTCGGTGTGGAGGACAGAGTTGATCAGATGAAAATCTTGAAACTTGCGTGTGGTGGTTTTGGCCATTTCTCCAACACTTTGCAATTTGTCCCCATCCACGCCGAGGGGGTGGGAAGCGGCAGGCGTGCGATTCGCAGACGACTCAACCTGGCCAATGGCCTGCTGGCTAAGACGAAGGAAGGCCGCTGCAGAAGCGGCAGAAGTGTTGATGGGCAGCATGAAGGATGGAAAGGGACTCCCAGTCGAAAGATGGCCCGGTCCAACGGGGGCCCGCACCGGCTGCTGGTCTTCATTACCATTGTAAAGGGACCGGCGCTAACGTTGGTTTTTAGTTCGACGGACTCTCCGTCGTGACGGCGCCGATGGGGCCGTAACACTCCCTTGGGATCGTGACAATCTTGCTAATCCCCTTTCTCCCCTCCCGCCACCGCGACGCTGGAAAGGCGGCACGGCGCACAACCCCTTCTTCTTCCCCAAAGCGACAAACTGCCGTGGTCGTGTAGCATTGTCGCACGTTACAAAGTCCGGAGAACGGACGCTACCAAGCAGGGAAAGGCTAGGAAAGATAACAGAGATCACCATCCACCCCTCGATATACTGCATAGTACAGCCAAGCACAGGTGCACCTCTTCCTTCTTGCACACCCTCACTCACCCCTCGGCTCCTCCAATGAATCGTCTGAGGTTCTGCAGTGCAGGGAACGCTGGGCGCTCTGAGGAGCAATTGCCAATGACGGTGAGTGTGGTCCTGAATCGGCTCTGCAGGAACATGACCAGCCTGACCAACAGCGAGACCCCCTGTTAGAGTTTGGCAAGGATTTTGCCTGCTTAAACTTTCTTACGGTCAACAAGAGACGGACCTCGTGCCGGGCGGATGGGATCCCCCTTCCATTGACTGGCACCTGTGCTTCAGCAATCTCGCTGACCCCTCGGTCCCTGCTGTAGCGAGGGCTTATTCATCTTCAGCGGAGGCTGCGCCCATTGACACCTCTGCAACGGTGAGCATTCCAGCTACTACGTCAGGAACAACACCCGGGGGCGCACGCCTCAATAGTAGCGGTTTCTTAAGACCCTATAACCGCGTCTCCCATATCATAGTCCGACATGAACGACAAGCGCCCTCGTCAAAGAAACGCATAGATCGCTTCTTCGTTTTCGCACGAGCCCTCCCGGCGGTCTCCAGAGGGTCTCTGCTCGGAGACGAGATTGTCAATATTCATGCTGAGTCTTTGAGGAGATTCGCAGATGACGCGATAAAGGGGATGAATCCGGACATCAGGCCATCTCAGCTCTTGGCCCGAGCCTTCCAACTTTCTAGTGTCGAATTATGTCCAGAAAGTCTGAGAAGACTAGCCAGCCTCGTCGAGCCACCGTATAGTGCCGCCGTACGCAGCGGACGGCGTCATTGGGAGGACGGGCTCGCGGGCTGGTGCCGGGCTGTGTCTACCTAGGCGTTCCCAAGAATCGGCAAAGACAGGCCACCGCTGCGCTCCTCCCGGCGCACGGATGGACAAGGGTCTTCCCTCCGCGGTGAGGATCGCACCGCAGGCTAGAAGAATTTTGGTCTGCGTCTAGCGTCGAGGATGGAAGGTCATTTGGAGGGAAGCTACACTAGTCCTCATGCTAGACATGGGGCACAGCAAACTAGCTTCACACTTTCTCAAGGCACTTTGCACTCTTCAATCTTCCAAGATTCGAGGGTCACCAGAAGCAAGCATTGGTCGTAAAGACTCTGGCAAGCATTGCCCGGCGAGAGGAAGAGCGTTGAACAATAACAATCATCCACTTTGCCGGCGTCATCCGCCAATATGTCATCGTCAGCCCACCCCCATCTTTATTCAGAAACCAGCGAGATCCTTCCCACGCCGCCGCCGTTCCTGCGTCCAGCAAAGACCTTTCGTGCCTGGCGCCGCAGGCATCGAGCCTGTCTCGGCCTACGAAATGGCGATCACCCCTATGCGGGTCGAGTCTTTGATCGGAGGGGCACTGGGTTCGGGCCTGAAGGGAATACCCAACGGGTAAATCAGGCACGAAGCAGGGAGCCGGGCTGCTCGACAAGTGTGTCGAAGTAATAACAATAACAAAACGATCAAAATAATGTTAAATGTCAAGCAATCGTCGAAGCAAAAGCGCTACTATGCCGCTACGTCAAAAGACTAGTTGAGACCCGGCGCTTGGAAGCCCTTCATCTCGGGGGTCGCGCGTGAGATCCACCCCGTCCATAAGCCCCCCCGAGATTGCGCAGCCCGGCTCTCTCGGGTCTAGGCGGACAAGGTCTCCACGGCCCTGGGTAAACATCGGCGACCGCTGCACAAGTGGGAGATGGGCGAAAGAGAGACATTGACACACACGCCTTACCCAGTAGGTTCGCCAGCGAAGCAAAAGCTTGGTATTGCGAATGAATGCAGATTGATGAATTGAGGGTCCAAAACAGAGATCCATTCCATGCGGCAATCAGCGTCCCAATATGAATAACAACAACAAGTATGATTGCTCGCTAAAATATTGATGTGTTCAAACAGAGTTCATGACGGGCAGAAAATCACTGATCATTGTTTTTTGCTCGACAGAGTCATTCACGACATGCACCCTAGGGCAAATCATAAGACATAAGGTTCTCCGAAGCCCCATGCCCTCCCCCGGCTCCGGGCGGATCTTTAGAGGAGAAGTCTTAATTATTCTTTGATTGAGGTGAAAAGAGATTTAATAATCTGACGAAACGAAGGAGAAAAGGAGGGGCGCGCGGCAGGACGATGGATCGAAACTGACGAACAGGTATCATTAACGATGCTTTCTCGTGGCTTGCCCTACCTGGTCCGGCCTGTCCATATTGGCATCTTTGATATTGCATGTCAACGCCGAAGAGAGACTTTGACGTTGCAGGCCGAGTCAGGACGACACGAGAAGCTTAATGGCCGATTTCTGTTCCCCAACCACAACATCCCTTGGCAGGACTCAGCCCACGCTGCAACGGCTTTTGGGCGTGTCATCCTGTCCCCAATGTTACGCACTTAATTCCAATAGAACACGCTGCAGTGGTGAGCCCGGTGCAACGCTGGTAGGGGCAAACGTCAATTCGGCTCCGCCAAAGTACCGCGACCGGAGACTTCCCCCAACTCAGCCTCCAATGGCACTTTGGGTAACACAGAGAGAGGAAGAGAAGGAGAACAACCTCTTTCCATGTTCCCGCTCCAAATGCCACCGTCGCGTTGGAAACCTTCTTGTCCCTCTCTTTCGGCGTTGTCCCCAACGAACGAACTTGAAAAATGCTTGCTGCCTATCCTAATCCACCAAGCCATTTTGCCCACCACCCCATCTCGTCTCCCAGTTTAGAGTTGAAGGTTTTGTTTCTCCCCCCTGTTGACCTCACCCCGAATCGCACGCAGATCGGCGTGGCGGCATTCCTTGCCATTCAATTGCCAACCCCACACCTGCTACCGCCCTTTTTGTACACTTTTCTTGGCATCTTCTTCTTACTTACTCGTGCTGGCTGAGCCTGTCAGATGTTCAGCTTTTGCTCCCCAGCTGGTGGTCCTCTACTATACTTCCCAGTGACAATCGGAGAGGAGACACAAGGGGTGTGGGGGACCAGCCAGTGAAGCCGTGGGTCGAGATGTACCTTTTTCCTCCCATTTCTTCCAGCCGCGTGACCGGTTGAACGAACTGCTGGGTTGGAGGGAGGGACTTGGCTGCCGCCATGCCCACACAACAAAGTCTCTCGCACAATCTCGGACTTTGCATGTATCAGTTGTCCCGCGGTAGCATCGGCGTTTAGCACTGCTACGGCGGTTATCCCAAGAGGAGACTACCGTCAACTTGGGTTTTCTTGGCTGAACGAGGCTGTGTACGCAGTATTCGTAGCCCAATTCGAAAGAAGGCAAGAGGCGAAAAGGCACCACCTCTTTTTCCCCTTTTCTGCAGCCGATGTAAAGTTGGCCAAGGTAGCATCACGCCAGTTCCTAACCACCCCCGTAACAGATCGCTGGTCGCGGCCAAGACTTTCCCCAGCGCGCACCTACCATAGTTACTCTCTGCCCAAACCCTGGGCCCGTCTGGTGTCTGATGCTAGTGAAAGAGTGTGTGGTGCGGACTCGGGCGTGCTAGCCGACGCGAGACACCAGACCATGAGCAGCAAGCAGCAGCAGCAAATTGAGAGAAAGTAGGACACACGGACACACACAGATAGACAGAAGCTGGAAACATGAAGTCAAGAAAAGCCCACTCCGTGACGTGCACGAGACACATCAAGCCTTATTATACATGGCTGACAGAGCAGGTGGACAGCCAACCAGCGACAGAGCCGCAACGACAGTGCGTTCAATGCGTGGAGGGAAGTAGCAGTATCAGAATGATCAAGCTGAAGGGGATTCTTTTCTGGTGGTCAACTTTGGGACGGGATAAGGATGGGATGTCAGGCAAGGGCCGGAACCGGGACCAGGACCGGGCTTGAGGGTCTCCAGTTCGTTTCATCGGCTGAAGAAGTAAGATGTGTGTGTGTGTCCCCCCAAAGTCAGTCACAGAAGAGCGATGAGGCGAAAGAGCGAGAGGCAAAATCGCAAAGAGCGACGACGGACACACAGACCGACAGACTTCAACCAATGCTTTTTGCTGAACTCCCCGCATGACTTTTTCAGCAACGGTGCAGCTAAACAGCTGAAAACTCTCAAGTCATGTTCCCTCCCCCCTCTTCTAACCTTTCTTTCGTCGGAAGAACGGGACAATCTTGAAAAGTATGGGATCATCGGCACGCGCCAGAGACCGGCCGAAACGGAAGAGGGGGGTTTGAAAGTCAAGAAGAAGAAAAGCAAGCAACAACTACCGAAGCAACTCTGTTCAGACGGTTACTTCTCGCTTTCACGGCACAAACTGCCGCAACAGCAACAGCAACAGCAACAACAGCCAGCAAGCAAGCAGCGACTGCTTTCAAGGCTGGATGTTTTTTAAGCGTAAATTTTTGACTGTCTCATCCCAAGGCTGTGACACCCTTCTGCAGCGTCGATCATCTGCCCTTTCCTCCCCAAAACGCCCGAACCCCGGCCCGTCCTACCCTGCTCTGCCGTGCTCATCAATTCCCCTCTTCAGTCTCGTCTCTGTTCGCACTTCTCTCCGCGGCATCAAGAAAAGACCACACACCAGACCACACCACACCCACGCGTTTTTACTTTTGCTGCCACATCCGGAACAAACCTGGTAGGCAGACCCAATTGGAGAAGAAGATCGCCGCGGAGAAAAGGGGTGGAACGGAGAAGGGCCGAGGAGTTCGACTCGGATATGCTCTTTTTCTTTTCCCTTTCTTCCCTTTCGAAATGTGTCAGCGAGCTGTCATCTCACGATGAAGCGATCGGCGCGGCTTCCGTCCGGTCTCATGCGTTAAACTCACTGGGTCTCAACCGAGTAAAATTGATGTTTCTTGTGATTACCAAATGTCTGTGTGTTAATTCGCTTGGGAAGAAGGAAGATGCGCGAGATGCTCGGATCAAGCCGGTTCTTCGGTCATTTGTTCGCCCTTCTGCTGTGTTGTGCTGTTCCTCCTGCTGGGGGTAACAGGCACAGTTCGCCTCACTGCGACACAAGCCCACCTTAAGACAGAAAGAAAAAAAAAAAACGAACACCCACAACCCGCAAGCGCAACACGCGCCACAACACTTGAGACGAAGATGTGACCAGGTTACACAAGAGGAACACCCCCCATTCCCCATACCAAGTAAGAGCCCCAACTTTTGCTGCCAGCGATGATGCAACCTATCACAAGATTTGGGAACGGAACGATAATTGGTTTGACCACTTCTTGTCGATTCTGTGAGGATTCTTCTCCGTTCTATATACATTACCACATAATCGTACATAATTTTTGTACCAAAAAAAGGACGAAGGTGTAATAAGGAAATAAGTGAAGTAAAAAAGACCACTCCAAAACACTGCCAAGGGGGAAACGAACCCGGACCTCGACTTGGTTTTGAACCACACACACCACCACACTGAACTCTGTAGAAAGAAGAAAAGAAAACTCCTGTAAATGCCAAGTTTTGTCATTGCCTGGCGGGACTTCATGTCCGCTGCCAGTTGTTTTGCCCCCCAGCCCCATGATTCACGCCTCTTTGCTCCAGTAAAACAAGTTTGTTCCCGAGTAAACACATGTCGATGAAGGAGAAGCCAAACCCCTCCCCTTCCGATTTCATCCCAGTTAAGATTTCGTCGTCCCCCTCCTGTTTCGTACTCTTTCTTCCCAGAGGGGCAGACCGTCGAATTCGGGTCCGCCCCATCATTGTTGAAACGCCTTTTGATAACACAAGGGCCTTCGTTGATGTTTTTGTTTTTTTGGTTGTTTTTGTTTTGGTGTTCCTCATTGCTGATTATGTATTTTGTGTGTGGATGTTGATATTCCAAGGCGTGATTGTAAGTTGCGGTCGTGGTGGTAGTCGTCTACCACGTGGTATCTTTCCCGATGAAACCGGACCCGGGAAACCCCCCGGTTGCCCACCCCTCTTGTCCGACTCTTTGTGTGTGTGCCAACCCATGTTTGATTCTAGCCATCCCCTTTGGATAAACCCCGATTCGTCGTTGTTGGTCGTGATATAGAGAGAGTAATGGAAATGGAGCAAAGAACAATAAAAGTCCGTTATATAGACTGGATCAAGGCGACTCGATCCAACAGATTACATTGATGAGCCGTTGCTGCCGCTCTCGAAGTTGTGGCAGCCGCGCTCGTGACGCTTCATGTTGCTGCGGACGCTGAAGGCCTTGCCGCATCCGGCGTGCGGGCACTTGAAGGGCTTCTCGCCGGTGTGGGAGTGGCTGTGGATGCGGAGGGATGACGGGCGGGAGAAGGCCTTGTTGCAGGTCTGGCAGATGTAGCGGTCCTGGCTCTGGGGGAAGGACGCCGCGGAGGAGGGGGAGATGTAGTGGTGGTGCTGCCACGGGTTGGCGCCCGGGTTGGGACCCATGCCGACGGGGACGGCGGCCATGGGAGGGAACTGCTGGGGCAGAGGGCGCTGGTAGTAGAGGCCCTGGATCTGGGCCTGGGGAGGAGGCGTGGGCTGCATGGGAGGGTAGTAGGACGCCGCCATGGGGTTCTGGGCGGGCATGTAGGCGGGAGGGAAAGGCTGAGGCTGGGCGTAGGCGGCCTGGACGGGGACCCTCGAGACGACGGGAGCCATGGGGCGGTGGGCGTCGGCCTCGAGGGGAGGCGTCGACTCGTAGTAGTAGTTGCTCTGGGGCTGGGAGACGACGGAGAGCTGGCTGACGGATCTTGTCGAGGGCGAGTTGTAGCCGTCGAAGGAGGCGTCAGAGCTCATGGGCGGCGTGGGAGGGAGACCTCGCATCGCGGAGCTGCCATAGTGAGAGGAGTTTGGTCTCGTCTCGGACTTTTGGGAGGAAGCTGTTCCGTGAGTCAGTTTGGGTGTTGCTGGGCTCGCTGGTCGTTGTCCTGTTCGCTCCGTACCTTGTTGGGGGATTTGAGGGTGAGTCTCGGATGTGGGAGAGCCCTGGTCCGCGAGGCCGAGCAGGTTCGAGATGGAGGGGAGAGAGCACTGCTTTGATGTCTCGTCCATGGGGGGCGAAGGAGGAGGTTGAGGCGGTTGGACGTAGCCGTAGTGTGCGCTTTGGTGAGCAGCGTACGGGTTCGATATTAAAGCGCTCGCCATTGTTGCTGATTAGAGGACTGAAAAAGTCTTTTCTGACTTGGTTTGCTGAGATTTGCTGGCGTGTAGTAGTTCCTTGCTTGGTCGTTTGTCTTGATGGTATTCGTCGGTTGGTGAATGACGAGAGGGCGATGGTTGTCGGCGTTGAATATTAAGAAACACAACAAGTATTAGGTGTAGAGTAGTGATTAGCCCAAGTGCCAGCTGGATACTAGAGATTGTTTTTGGTTCGGAGGATTCCAAGATTCCAGGACAGAACTCGATGAGGGGAAGGGGAGGGTGGATAGTTTAAGTATGAAATGGCCAGGCCAAAGAAGCTTGTTGGTGGGTGGATGGAGTAGAGGTGGCAGATGGGGGAGGCAAGTATATCAGATCTCCCGAAGCAGAGTGGAATGGGTGATCAAGCGTAAATCCACACGATGATCCCTGGAGGATGGGATGCCACAATCGCCTGTCACAAATTGTGTGTGGGTCAGAGGCAGAGAGAGTGGGATAAGTCTTGGGACCGTTACGCCAGGCCTGGGACCAGACGAAAGGCATGGGTGTGTTGTAGTCGGTGGCAGCTAAGCAAGGGTCAGTCCAAGGTCCTCGTCCTGGGTCATCGACATGGTACGTACTCGTCGTACTGCGAGGTTGAATGACAAGGGGAGGGAAGACGGGGTCATCGGTACTAGGTAGACATGACTGGGGGACTCGACGAGGGAGGCAGGAGAAGAAAGAGAGCGAGAGAGAACCTGAACCTGAACCTACCTCCTGGCTATAGCGTCTCCTGGATTATGGGATGACGGGGTTAAGGGTGGTCGCTTTGTGTTCTCTGACTTGGGATCCTCAGCAATGGTCGATGTTGTTGTTATTGATGATGGCGATGATCAAGATACTGCTCTGCTACTGCTCGGGCACAATACGCAGCAACGAGCACATCAGCAATGTCTTGTCTGCCTCTTCCCTGGGCAGAAAAGAGAGTGACTGTCGACTGCCTGCTGGTTGGTGGTAATGGGTATCCGTGTTGCTGGCTTGTGGCAGCAGCCGGGATTGCGGGTGAGATCGAGGGAGACTGGCCCCCGTCTGGGATCAACGTCAATGGGATCGCTCAAGGTCAAACGGTCACTGGTTTATGCAACGGCAGGGTCTGTTGGTCCAGAAGACACCCCAGCCGTCTGCCATGCACCCCTGCTGCTCGTCAGGGCCTCTCTCAGACCGAGGAGGCGTTCTCCTCCCACACGGGAATGTACTGAGAGAGTCCCCTACATGTCTTGGCCACACGCCCTCTTGCCCTTCTCTCTCTCACACACACACACACACACATCTTCATGCCACACCCTTGCCCACACCTCCCATGCTCCCCCCTCCCACGGCCGTGGTGCGTAAGGACGCTAACACGCCCAGAGCTAATCCGAATCCAGAGCTGTTATGCATGGCACCACTCGGGCCACCATTTCCCAATCTGGATCTCTGTCCCGTTCCGAGAACGGGGCAGACAGGGTTTAGTGTCCCCTGTCCTGTCACGAAGGCTTGTGTGTTTGGGACAGGGGCCCGAGGGGTCGGCATAGACTAGGTGCAAGGTTGTTCTCGTAGTCGCTCTCTCATCTTGCGTCTGGTGTTCGCGGACGGGGATGGCCAGCCGTGGGCACGCACCCACAGACTCTTCTTGCTGCTCCGCACACACGCACGCACTTGAGACGAGCAACGGGGGACTCTGGTACCTGACTGACGTCGGGGGGCGTGCGGCGTGTGAGGCCCCAAGAGCTTCATCGATACCCTGCCAGCCCTGTGCTGCGACCGGATTGTCGAGCTGGTCTTATGCCGTTCGTCGCTTCTGCTTCGTGTGTGCAGATGCCAGAACGTCATCCCAAGGCTGCGAGAGGGGGCAACGGTGCCTCGACGTGCCGTGCTGGGTCCCATGTTCGGATGACTGGTGTCGTTGTTCCAGAATTCCTCCTGATCTGTGGGATGGAGCATGTTCATGATGCATGCTGTCAGATCCAAACTTCTCCTTCTTTCTCAACTTGCCGCCGATGCGAGATGATCCCAATCTTGTCTCAACTGGCATCTCCTGGCACACGATATGTTGTTTCTACGTTGATGTCCGCCGCTCATCCGGGGTGGAAGAGGTCAGTGCCGGAGCACCCACGGCAGCAAACCCCCATCTCCCCCCAACCCCCGATCATGGGACATTAACTGCAATAATGTTCCGGATTTGCTGCAGGGTTAGAAAGGAAGGGCAAGCAGGCAGGAGCGGCAGAGAGCATAATGATGTGTGCTCTTCTGTTTTGATTGTCGCCCATCTTGCTGCTCTTTTAGACAAGCTTAACGGCAAAGTCCATGAGGTGGAAACGGCACGTCTTGGCATCTCATGCCGGATGCTGGCGACGAGCCAACCCGAGGCGTTGACACTCGTGAGAGGTACACTTTGCAACGGCAAGAGCCGGAATGCTCTGAACATGTCGTGTGTGCGTCGCAGCGTTCAGGCAACTACCGCTTGGCGAAGCCGAGAAAGACGTTGCGGCGGGATTCTGGCGTCCGCAGGTTCGTGTGTGAAGATCATCTCTTTGGGTTGAATGATTGGCAGCGCTCGCCAGGCGTTCGGGTCGGGCAGCAGGCCGAAATGGACAATGGAGACTGTTGGGAACTTGAGTTCAGTCCAGTAGAGACGGGCCTCCCTCCGCCAAATGATCGCAATTACCAGGACAACTCGACGCATCCCAGATAGAGTTTGCGAGTAGAGCCTGAAGTCCCTGACCCTCGGCCGGTGGCTTGGGAGGCATCCAGAAGCGCCCAGCGACGCTCTCCCGTAGTCGCCGCAAACTCGCAGAAGGCCGGCGCTCCCGCTAAGTCGGCGCCGTCAACATCGCTTGCAGCGGCGGCCGTGCGAAAGGGCCGCGCACGTCAGTTGCTGTCAGTGGCTCAATAAACTCCTTCATTGGTTGCCGTCGGTGTGCTCTGACATGTCGACATTCTTGTGACCCCGTCTATCTCCATCGGTGGTGGGCATCTTTGGGAGAGGATCGGACGGCGGCGGCGTCAAAGAGACGGCACGGCATCGATAGGGGAATTTGGGGCACACGGGGCGCCGAGAGACTGTTTCCTGAAGAGGGGGAAGACTCCATATTGGCATGGCATGAGGGGGTGCGAGAGATGTGTGCGAAGGGTGTGTGAAAGGGGGGGGGGGGGGGGAGGCAGAGAAACAGACGGTCGGAAACAAAGGCTAATTTCAATATGATCTTCAGTTTAGCTCGGGCGCCAGGAAAGCCCCCCTCGCTTGCGCAGGGTGGCTTGAACCTTGCAAGGATGAGGGCAGGGCATGGGAGGGCATGACCATGGGGAGGAGAGGAACCAAGTCTGGGTTCTGGCTCCGCGTCTCTGCTCTCCTTCTGCCGCTGATACTCGGATTCTTGAGTGTGTGAGTGAGTGATTCTTGCTCTGGGCTGGTGCTTGCTTTCCCAAAACAAATGATCCCCCGGGCCCCGACCACGATGTCTCGTCGTTCCCCTGTCCGCTGCAGGGTGCCTGTGCCTCTCTTTGGCTCTTACTGCCCCGGCGAAAGGGGTCCGTGATCGACCTTGGAGACGAGGGTCGGGGGCAAGATGGGAGGAAAGGGTTTTGGAATGGGAATGGGATGCACACGGAACGGCAACAGGATGCCAGGGAAGACTACTGGGTTGGAGAAAGGGCTGGGGGCTGCCCGTCTTCTGCGGGCCATGGCATGAACAAGACGTCGAGTTCCGAGAGTTTCTCAGGCACGATCGTGCATCAGAATGCGATCGGATGAAGCGTTGACTCGTCCGTTATTGCTGCTGAAGACCAAGTGACAGGCCCCGTCACGTCTTGTCCCGCCGATGTCGTCCCAAGTCTTTCCGCCCGTGACAGCTCCGGCTGCTCTGACGTTTTGTGACAACGTGTGGCTTATGGGAGCAAGAGTTGCCGATGTATGAACGCCGGCACAAGAGCAAGCAAGTTGATGCGTGTGGTTGTTTTTGTGTGTGGCCGCAGTGGCATGTTGTCTGTATCTGTGTCTGTGGCTGCGACTCGAATAGCGTTTTTTTGCATTCTTCTGCATTGGCATTCTGCATATCGCCATGTGCGTTACGATGTGACGGAAGAGCCTCTCTGAGACCTGACGACATCTTGGCGTCGCTCTTGGAGAATGAGGAACACGTACCCCCCAGAGGCTTATCACGCTTGCCAACCTCGGGGCGGACGGGGCGACGGGGAACGTTGAGACGAAGGGCAGACTTCAGACTTCGCTTGAGAGGATGGCTGGCGAAGGCGTCGCCTAGCGCCTCCGTGTCAAACTTCACGAAATGTTTAGCGCCATAGCACGTGAAGGGCCAGAGACACTGCGAGACTTTGCTCAGTAAGAGAGAGACACTCCGCTGTTCTTGTGAGACTCCGTTAGAGCTAGCTAGCCGTGAAGAAGACTCGCCCTCGGTGAACAAACTCAGTTACACCATCACCAAGCTTATTAAGAGACGGCGGGTGTGACGAGGCGAGGCGTTGCAAGGCAAGGCAAGGCGTGCGTGGCTTGACCTGAGCCGGGGGGCCGACCGGCCGTTGCTTGCTTCTTCCTCGCGCCGGCTGTGTGTTAACCATGTCCCGGACGAAGCCATCGCCTTCTCTGGCGATGGCTTCTTCTGCTAAGGGACCGCTATGCCGCGTGCTAGCACCGATCAAGTCGTTTATCCGCTGCGAACCACGCTAGACTCACACCAGAACCGCCATGGAATCGTCTAGTGGTTGCCAGTGCCTTACTAGACGCTGGCACTTGAACATTGCTGGGCCGTTGGCCGACATACTACTGCATAGTTAACTGTTTAACTTGCTCACTGTTCATATTCACCGAGACATACTTCATACTATGAAGTAGTATGTATACTCCATGATGCCTAACGGCTGGTCATCCCGCTTTGGCTTCTGTCGAGCGGGTGCCCCATGGGCTGTCTGTCTGGCTATCTGCTGTACCTAGTATCTGTCGTGATTGTCGTTGCCCTTCGTCGTGGGATGACCCCCCTCAACCTCCATCTCCCATCGGTGTAACATCTCGTTCTCTCGCCAATCGGCAGCAGCTGGTGATCCCCACTATGGAGAGGATCGTGATGTGCGAGCACCAACAGCATCACCCTTCTCTTGGCTGTCCGTGTCGTTGGTTCGACGCTGGGGCTACGTAATCCGCCCAATTTCTTTGGCTGCGAGGCACTCACACACCCATCCATCTATCTCAAGAAGCACGGGAAATGAAGGGCCAGAAACAATAAACCTTCCCAAGTAGATGAAGTAGCTTCTGCCTGCGTAGTTCGTGAACCTGCAGCGGCTGCAGATCGCCGCCAGGCCGGCCATCCACGTCTATTTGACTTTGGCTAGGCTTTAATGAGCACCTGTCAACGACTCAGCACCCGCATGAAATCGGCGAACCTTGTTGAATCGTTTTGTTTCGATACGGATTATTTCTGCTCGCTGGCTGTTAAGGCCGGCAGCCCCCGTTGCTTTGACTCGGCCTCCGTATCGAGAGAAAGCAATTAATTCCCCACGCAAGAGTGACGATCTTCTTGTCCTCAACGAGCCCAGCCAGAGAGAGAGAAAAAGGGATCCATTCGAAGACCGAACCGAACGACATGGAGCGCAAGTCCCGTGATTCGGGGTTTGAAGTGGACGACGTCGTCGGGCTTTGAAGCTGCTAGCGCGAACATGAGTCCCCAGCGCACCCGCCTCCTCCGTTGTCGATGGCGTCGTTGGCACATCACAGATCTCTCTGTCCGACAAGGGGTCTTCCAGCGAGTCCTCTCCGACAGACAGGCTGCCGTGGGCGGGCCTGCTCTGGTTCGCTGAAGCACCAGCCTGCCTTGAGCTTAGCTGGTGCCAAACGAAACGGCGTCCATCCAGATCGGGGCCAGTGTGTGTGTGAGTGTGTGTGCGTGGCACACCCGTCAGGCTTTTCGTATCGACGTATCCCTTCCCTTTCCCAGGCGGTTCTCCCCCCCGCGCGCGCATGCAGACTGCTGCTGCTGCGTGTTGACCCTGCAGTATGGGGTACCCTACAGCGCGAAGCGGTCGTACCTCGGAGCCTCTTTTGATTGCCCGTAGGTCATATCGTGGCCCCCATATAGCCCTTCATTTTCGTTCCCTCCTACCCCCAAGGCGGCACGCTCGTAGGTGCAGTAGCTGTAGTTGTAGCCCGTCCACCGGTTGCGGATGGTCACCTACCAAACACCGGGCTACTGTGCTGGCAGTCCGGCTCTCTCGTAGTGGTGCAACGTTGGAAGCGTAGATCGTCTGTCTGCGCTACAGAGGGGGACATGAAGATCGGTCTCGGACCACGGTGCAGTTGTTCCCGATGTAACGACTCCGGGCCACATTCACACACACGTAACGAATCTGTGAATAGGCTCACCGGTGAGGCGTTCCCTCCCTCTCTGTCGACCAATCCATTGCGTGTGCTGCTCATCTCCGGTACAAGGGAACACGCAGAAGGGCTGGGCTGGCCTCTTGGGCCCTTGTACCTCTAGCCGAAGTACACTAACGCGGTGGCCGCGGTGATCGTCCTCGATGTCTTTCGGGTATTATCCCAGAAACGCCGCCTCGGGGCGTCTTGGTCAGCAACTGAAGCACGTTGCCGTAATGCTGCGACCGCTGGTTTGGGGTTCCCGCCGTGCTGATCTCGAAGAACATCCCACGCACCCGGACGGGAACTTGGGATCCCACCATGACGGCCGATGATGTCGTTTGAAGCCGGCACTGCGCTCCCGCGTTGGAAAACACCCCCGGTAAGCAGACGACGCGCGGTGCATCTCTTTGCTAAAACATCCGGGATATCCCAGGCAATGCCATTGTGATGTTCGTAGGATCCTTGGGAGATCTTCGACGGGGCTCCATCTGAAGCGGCTCACCGTCGACAATGGGGGTGAGTGAGTGAGGAGCTCGTCCAGGGCCTCATTACTCCGAACGAGAAGAAATGAGACATGGGGTCAGATCACCGCTGCTTGTCTACATCATCGTCTACGTATGTGTCTCGACGTCTCAGCCGTCAAATGGTTTTGGGACAGGCGACAGCAACCCCGCGAACACTTGGCTCTTGCGGAGAGAATGCCATCCGGATGCCCCCTCGCTGCCAAATGTCCCGTTAACTCTAAAATCGAGCCGTGGCAGCAGCTTGTCTTGCAACCTACCGTGTGCCATGTGCACCGCTTGGCGCATGCATGATCGTTCTGAAGCACGAGTGGTGTCACGGAAGACCAACCGACCGATGTGTGTTTGGTGCGGATTGTGCTTCAGGTTCGATTAATGCCGGTTGCGCATCCGATTTTCTTCAACCCCCTTACACCTCTCAACTGCCAGGCGTAGATCATCCAACACTGACCCGCCCCAAGTCACCAGGTGATGAGCGTTAAAAAGACAAGGGCACACGGCGAGGCGGTCAGATGTAAAAACTGACGGCTGGTCAAACACGAACATAAAAGTGCCACACAGTCTCGCAGTAAGACATAGCTGTGTATGTGTGCCTCTGTCTGTGTGCGTCATGTCTCTATCGTATGTCTTCAAAATCCCCGAGAGCTTATGTAAAGTGTAGCAAGCAACTGATGATCAACAGCAGCCCGAATTCCAGCCGGAGCACCCACCACATGGCAAACATGCTCATGGCTCATGGCGCTCACGAGTGCACCAAGACACTACGCAACTGCCGACCGCCTGAGCTCCGCGCACTATCATAGTAGGTTTCGTCGTAGTAACCCGACGGTAAGCTACAGCCACTCGGCACTTATTAAGGCGAAGGCGTAGCGTATGAACATTCGGGAAATCTGCTCAAGAAGAAAGCCTAGGTGCAGCGACAGCGTCTGCCACTGCCGGAGTTAGTCTTGCTGTCGCTTCTGAAGGCATCTCGAGACTCTCGGGAGGCAGCCATGTTGATGTAGTTAGTGTATGGATGATGGGTATGCACGGCGGCGGCACATCCCATGCCTTGCCCATGCCATCTGATGAAATGAACAATGATGTCGCCCTTCTCGAAATCCCGCCGCCAGCGCGCGCGCGCGTCTGGGCCAATGGCTGGTGCCCAGTACCGGTTTGACGGGCGTCACCAGCAACGTTCATTTGGCCTTGCGCGGCAGGGTCGCTGACCAGGATGCGGAGCCAAAAAGCGTAGTGCGTACAAAGATGTAGAAAGGATCTGTCGATCAGCACAGGGGCAACCCGCCCAACCCTTGGCTCTCATCCCATCAGCTTGCTTTTGGGAGCCGTCCAGCGTGTTGCGTGCTCCACCACCGCCACATCCTTCTGAGAGAGTGTGTGTGCCTTGTTGTTTGTTCTTCCTCCTCCAAGATTCTCTCTTACGGACCGAGGAGATGACGAAAGACTAGAGAATTCCGTCGCTCGCTCTGGGGGAAATGAGGCTCAAACATTAGAGCGAGACACTTGGAGAGGATGCGAGGAACGTGTGTCTTCAATAGCCATGAGTCTAGCTTCATCTTTCCGCCTTCGCCTCGCCTCGCATTTAACCGCTTCTTACGCCTCGCCTGTCCGCGGACGGCGGACATTGTCTATCCTTCAACGCTCGCTCTGCGTACTAACGAAATGCCACACACCCCTTGGCTGTGCCCCTAGAACGTCTGTGGAACGACAACCCCTGGAACCCTTGCCGTCCCTCGGCTGCGTTGAGATTTCCGAAAGTGGGGGAGACGAAGAAGAAGGACGACGTGGATGCACAGGCCCCAATTTGCTTTCCATGCGGTCGGCCGCTGGGAACAGCTTTATTAGCAATTCGGGGCCAGCTCCTCAGTGCTGCCCGCCTCGCATTGAATAGGCCCCGGCCAGCGAGATTTGGGCAATTCAACTTCATCACAACAACTAGGGCTTCCGATAGTGACGCGGACAATCTCGATTAGATCTGTCCTCGGCCCCAGAGAGGCGCCAGATTGTCCGGACTGAAGATGGCTAACCGAGAGTTTCGGCTAGAGCTGTGGCGGCGGACACGAACTTGGTATGTTCACTAGTCCGCACAGTCGGTCGGAGACAGCAACCAGACAGACAGATACACCGTAGACAGATACTGCATAGGCAGACATGCAGACGGTACAAGGACACGGAAAGACCCTCGCCTTTGGCCCCCAACTTGGCCACACAAACTTCTGACTAAGGGAACCAAGGCCCAGTTTACTGCAATCTACTGCGGCATGTCGTTCGATTCTTGATTGAACTCGAGAACAACTGACATGAACCCTCGCAACGTACAGAATTTAGCCTTCCTAATCAGTGAACGTTGCCTCCCTCATCCTTCTCCAACATATTTCCGGCCGGCAATCCCATTGGACGCCTCTCTCCAATCCTCCCGAAAGTTCCCTACGCTCACGGCAATGTCGTTCTCTACATGCGCACTAGGGAAGAAGAAGAGGGTGTGCGAAGCACCGTTCCCAGGCATGGGAAAGAAGCTGAGGCCCACGGGACAATCCTGTGATCTCCAGCCTCCGCGACGATCAGCCGGGACTCCCCTGCCCTGCGAGCACCGCTTCTTTGACTGGACTGGACGCGCCGCCCAACGGGGCCAGATACCACGCGAGAGCTGCAACCTCTTCTGAAAGCGTGCTAGACGACATCGGAGAACCGTGGTTTGAGTGGACGGTTGGGACCTGGAACCCGTTCTTTATCCATGACGCCAAATAAGGGCCCTTGTTCATGGGATCGCTGGCCGCGACTCGACTTTTTGCGTTGCTTCCATCACGCTGAGTCGGTGTCGTCGTGGTCGCTTGTCTATCAAACACGTACATTCGCACCGCCGATTCTCTTCGCGTTTTGGTCTGTTGTTGTTTCCTCTGCCGCTCGTGGCTAGACCTGCATTTACCCATCTTCCCTTTTCTTCTGCAATGTACCAGAGCCCGTAGCCCTCGTCTTGCAGCGTCTTGGCTTTTCTTGCCTCCCCTGTTCACCTCTCCCAGGCCTGTCAATAAATCGCAAGGCCCCATGCAGCGCTCCCCCAATCGATCGTCCATTCGGACGTCAAGAAAGGGCCCGGGGCCCGGGATGGAACTGCGGCACTGTCACTCGTTGCCATTTCCTTCTTCCTCCGCGTCCGTACTGACTCCTCTGGCTCTGCGTATGGACATCTCATTCGACGCCTACGGGCGTCATCATGGCCTGACACTGGCCGTTAGTCTGGTTCCCGTGCTTCCGCCCTCTTGGCTTCTCTTTGGGCTTGTTAGAATGGCCGCATCAGCCACAGCTCACGCGCTTTTTGGAGAGAGTCCATGGACCATCAGTCTTGTCCTGCCAGCGAACGGCAAATCCCAGCCCAGTGACACACAGACACACACCAACAAGCCCCTAGCCGCCCTAATCCTCCAACGTCGCTTGGTGGACAAACATTCCAGTCAACGACATGTTGTCTCTTCCTCCGACCCGGACCGGATGTTTCTGTCTCTCTCTCACTTGCCCCCCTCCTCCTCCTTACACCCACTGGACAGCCAGACCAAACGCCCATCATTTCCTTTGAATTGCAAAATGCATCCGTTTACAGAGTCTCAACGGGCGTCTTCGCGGTTGCCTTGCGCGGAGGAACGATGCCTGGGGTTCAGAAGCCTGAACTCACAATTTCTATTAATAACGCCCAGCAAGCAACAACCTGTCAATGCGATGAGATTACCCAATGTGGAATATGTCCGGGATGGGACGTCCAATCGTGTGTCTCTCTTGTTTATTTTGCTTTTTCTGAACTCTTTGTCTCTCCGAACTGTAACGCCAACGACGGTGATTCAGAGACTGAAGATCCAGGCTCCCTTTGCCATCTTTCCTATCTCACGTCCCCTTCTTTCCGCCTTCAATTTCGACAAAGTTAGGTCGAGATATTGGCGATGGATGCATCAATAGACCGGAGGAAGGGGGGAGGAAACACATTTGGGGGTGAGCGACACATCATTGCTGCTCCTGCGACAACCCATGGATGTCAATGACAAGCACATGCTGCTGCTGGCTCCCTGGGGGAAATGCCGCCTCTCGGGGAAGCGAAGCCAGCGAATGGAATGCAGACTCATCTGCAGGCCGTTGCAACCCTCATGCTCGACCGGTGCGCCTGTCGCCAATCTTCCAACGCATATTACCCGTGCCTATGGCCTGTGCCGTCCTCGGTGTGCGCCAGCTTGCAGGTAGAGGGGGTCAAGGTGAGCAAGCAGCTATCGACAGACAGGCAGACAGACAGATGCACGATGACCATCGGGGCGAGCCTGCGGTGCAACACGAGACAGTCGGAGGGACCCCGGCATGTCGGTTGTTGTTCCCCTCTGCTAAGGCGTGTCCAACGCGCAAGCCTGACGGAGGAGGGTAGGGAGCACGCTGCAAACTTAGCACGTCTGTCATGGCTGCTTCGTCACGGATGATGGATGTCACCAACACTCGGTACCCGCCGCTGTGCTGCTGCTTGCTGTTGTTGATCCTCTGCCCACCGCATCGGACACACCCAGCGAAGCAACCGTTGAAGACGGATGACCAGCGGGCCGCATATGCGTTAAGGCTTCGAGAGCTTATGACACGTACGGGAGCACCGCGCCCACCAATTGGGACCGGCCAAGATGCAGTTTGCATGCCAGCCCAACTGCACATCAGTGGGTAAACTACCACGCTTTCTTCGTTGTTCGGACTCTTGAGAGGACGTCCATTCTTTCTACGACGCAGCTTGCCTTGCCGCCTTCAGCGCCTGGGACGCGTATCGGGATAAAGAGAGTTGCAGACAGCATGACCAAAGTTCCCCTTCTGCGCTCAGCTGCCCGCCAGGCGAAACAGAAGAGCGTGTCCACCAACAAGGACGCAAATCCGCATAGCAAAATAAGCCTTGCTCATCTCTCTCGAACGACCTTACGAGTCGGACACCTGCGGGGAAGAAGCCAGGTTCAATACGATAAATTTAGGGATTCTCGCGGGCCTGGGAAACGTTGATGACTCGCAAGCCACATGGCGCGAGAGAAGGATGTCCCTGTTTGCGTCCAACGAGGGCTAGACAACCGTTTGGGAATTCCTCATAGTGTCAAGACAGGATGATCCCCCCTTCTTACGTCCCCAGCCCTGTCACCAGGAACGAAAGGCGGCTTGCGAAATGAGCGGCGCTCGCCCTTTCCTGCGCTATGAGTGGAACAGACACAGACAGAGCAGAGGAGGAGGACCAAAAAAAAATAAATAAAAAAGGAAGACCCCCGGCCCCCTGCTCCCTGCTTGCGTGGGAAATCCCTATATCCGCCTGTGCTAAGACAGCCCCGAAGTCCCGGGTTGCTTTTTTCCTTGACAGCTTTGTGACACACAACAACAACATACCACTACACAAACGCAATTTGCCAGGCAGGAATGGGCTTCCTGGCCGGCGAACGGACGCCGGATGCTTTTTTTACAATTCGATATTGCAACTCTGCCATCATATGTCAGCGCGGCCCGCCGCCCATGGGGGTTTTTAAGGAAGGTTGCGTTGCAAGTGTAACATGCCACGGGGCGGGCTGTTGGGTCGGGGCTTCATGGATGGCTTTCATTATCCGAGGCAGCTCTGTCCTGCGGAAACCTGCATTCAATCCTCTTAGCGGCATAGCCGCCTGCTGTGAGGAGGAGAAAAAGGAGGAAGGCCCCGTGGCATTCTCCAATATTGGAGGAGACGGATAGGGACTGGACGCCATGCGAGGCAAAGGCACAGCTCAAGCCGCGGCAGCAGCAGCAGCATTCGTTAGAAGCAGCAACCTGTACCGAGTTGTCGGGCGAGTTCCGGATATTGCCAATGCGCCTGCTGACAGAAAACCGGCTCCGAGTGGGCAAAAGGGCAAAGGCACGGCATCTCTTCGAGACAGAAGCAGAAGCTCATGCAGGTCGGACCCCCTCGAACTATCCCCAAATCGACAACTGCATCGCGGACATGGGTCCTTGCCTTGTCCTGCCTGTCCTGTCCCTCACCCCCGTTCCCATTTTCCCCTCAAAAGCAGAAAAGAACATCGCCCCCCCTGTGCCTGTGCCGCGTCCGCCTCTCTCTCTCACTGTTCGATGAGGGAGTGCATGTGCTTGACGTTACACGGGATGGAGTCACGGTGTCCACAGATCACCGTCCTTGATAATTACCTTGACGTCGTCCAAGCTGCGGACGAGGCTCCGCGAGTGCTCCGCGAGTACCGAGCCTTTGGAGCTCTTCTTCCCGGCAAGCGCTGGGAACAGGGGAGAATCAAGAAAATATTGGGTAAAATTGGAGTCGTTTGTGAGAGTTTCGACGGAGACGGCAGGGTCAAGAAAAGAGCGAGCAGAAGAAAAATTCCAAAAAGCGAGAGAAACCTTCCATTACGAACTCTCAACGTCTCCTCATCGGTGGGCTCCTCACGAGGGACACTAGCTGCTCAGTGGATAGATACTCCGCCATCCATGAACAGGAAGCCTGCCCACAGTTTCCTCGCCGCCGGGATCAGATAAATAGGGGTGATCCCAGCAGAGACACGTTCTCCGCGACCGTTTGTGGGCTGCAGAGTTACGTCGGCCGATACGTACTACGCAGCCCACAACGATACGATCACGACCGCAACCAAGGAAGAGGAGAAGGGGCCCGTCAACGGGCAGGCAAGATGGCGCCCTCTATCGAATTCTTGTATACTTCAAAGTAGCATGTATTCATGACACACAAATGGGAGGGCTCCGAGTCGAGCTTAACCTCGATCCGGTGTCCACTGACTGGCTCTCTTGTCCCTCTCCCCTCTCACCCCTGGCAAGGAAACACCGAGGCTGTGCTTGCATACGTATCGAAAATCGTGGGCCTGGGCCGACTGGGAGGACCGCGATTCAGAGGATCATTTCCAGGGATCTTGCAAATCGCAGCGTCCATCCCGATTCCCCGACGGTATTACCCCGAAAGAAACTCAGCGAGAGGGGGGTAAGATGAGCATGTACAGTGGGTGGGAACTGAGCAACCTGGGCAGTATCTCTACAACTTTGGTACAAAATCATGATGAGCAGAGGGGAAGAAGAAAAAGCGACAGGCAAGAAAAAAACCTTCCGAGGGAAAGGAAGAACGCTGCTGTGTCATGGTCGAACAAGGGTGGCGGGATCCAGCAATCTGGAGTTTCTGCCCATCCACCGCGCATGCTGTCATACCAAGTCCACTTGAAAGGGGAGAATCCCGGATGCTTTGAGAAAGTCGCTATTTCCAAGCAGAGGAAACAAGTGACGATCAGCATCCTTCGAGCCCTTTCATTCCGACCTCATTCCAGCAGATAGATGAATGAAGACTCGTCGGCCGGGCCAGGCTGGGCCATCTGCGCTCCGCTGACATCGACCATGCCTTTTCTTGTTCCCGCGTCTGCCCCGTCCCGGCGTCTCGCAAGATCTCGGCCGGTCTCGCATGTAACGTCCCTCCCGAACGGACCTTATTGCCGCCAGTCTCGCCAGAGGGCAAAACCGCGGCCTCTCTCTGTCCCAAATGCGCGGCACAGGTAGCACGGCACATGCTCAGCTCCCACGAGATCATGCGTGTACGTTACCCATTCATAAGCATCCACTAAGCTACCCAGAGACCGTTCTAAACGCTCTTGATCCTCCTGGCCGCCGTCAGCGGCCCTTGGCACAGGTAAATGTGGCACGATTCCACCGGCCAAGAGGAGCCACAGAGCAGGTCGCTCTGCATTAAAACCCCCCCTTTAAACTACACTATTTGGCCCCCCATCTCACTGAAGATCCCTGAATCCTCACGTTGAATGTCGACGCTACGGGGAGAAATATGGAGGGGGCCCAGGCTGTGGACAACCGCATATGCGCGCCGTACGTGCCGTACCAGAGATCACTGTGGATGATCACCAGCGCATGGCCAAGGGGGTGTGTGTGTGGGAGACGCCAGCCAGCACGTCAACGACGACAAACCTTCGCCCCCTCTTTGTTCCTCCTCATGCAGAGTCCTCATTACGCATCCAGCGGACCCTGCTGCTCTCCTATGTCGCTCGGTTCGGTGAAAATACTGAGGAGGGCCTTAGATATCGCTCATCCCCTTCCCTGATAGCAGCATAGCTTGGCCGTGAAGGGGATCCGCCGGTCTGCTTCAGGGCAAGACGTTAGTCCAGGAGGCTTTTTTTGCACTCAGGCCGAGACACATGACGGCAACGGCGGATGAGTAAGGCTTCATAGAGAGGGGGAGAAGAGAGGGGGGGGGGGGGGGGGGGCGTATATGGATCCCTCTGAAGATCAAAAGCCCACGATATGCAGCGGTGAAGTGAAATCCACCACACGGCACACGCACACACACACGAGAGAGAGAGCCAGACGGAATTCTCCTTGTGCTGGCTGGCAAATGTACCTCGCATCTGGACTGGTTGCGCCTTTCTGTCACATCTGTAACCTGTAGGGCCAGCGAGTAAAAATGTGACAGCCCACACTGCGATCTCGCAAATCTGCGTCGCCTCCAGACGAGGGAGGGGTGCGAAAGGTCCCTTCACCTCACCCTCTTGGTCGGCCCATTAACCACTTCCAGCATCGAGTCTCACTGCCGGCCGCGGTATTCGCTCGAAAACCAGAAGGGAAGGAGGTTGCTTTCGTACACTCTTCGCTCTGCCAACCTCCGTATCCGCGTGCTTCTAGATCTGCCCAATATACGACCGGAAACGACAGGAGGCGTACGCCTACAAGAGAACTCCCAGGTGGCACCGGGAAGTACAGAGTAGACTATCACTCTCTTGTCAACTGCCAAAGTATGTCTCAGGACTCAGGAATAGAGAAACAGCTTAAACAGCGGCTACTGCACAGAAGGAATCCCTTCCGTCGCGACGACCTTTCTCATCACGTTCCAATTCCCGCGCCCGCAGACGCCACAATCCGTCTCAAGCCTTCGACCTGTGAGTCTAGAAGGTCTTGGGACGAGGGCCCACGGCCAAAACGTTCGCAGGGCTGGGCGGAGAAAGGAGTCTAACGCTCCAAACGGGACATGGACGGATGCAAGGCGTGCGTGGTGGCATTTCCTACTGACGTTCTAATGGTCAGTCAGCAGCCACACGGCAACAAGCCGAAGGCGACGGGCATCTCGAACGGGCGGAACACGCGCCCATCAACGGCTGGATTTCGTCTAAGAACGTTCCCAATCTAGCCAGAAAGGCCTCCTCAGCCTCGACAACGGCCGTTCTCTCGCTTGTCTATGGCATGGCTTCAAGCCTCCCAAGCCATCAATGGCATGCAATGTTGCCTCCTCCTGCTCTAATCACACCTGAAAAGAGCCAAACACATAGCCGTACCGGAAAGCGCTACACGCCCCGAGATTAACATGCTCCCCGTGCTGCGGCGTAGCACCGCGGCGTTCCAAACATGCTGCCCGACCCCCTATGCACGTCCCGCGGCTGGTTGGTGATCCTCCTCCTCCTCCTCCTCCCTCAGCCAATGCCACCGTCCGGTATCCAGCCAGTCGAAATTCAGCCTCCCTTGAAGTCCCCCCGTCATCCAAATATCCGAATGGGATCGACCCGGAGAAGGGGGGTCACACGGTGCTCCAAGCTCGAGGGAGGCGGCTACGCGGCTGCGGGTTGCTTTTAGCCCCCCCGCACGATGCATCACGGCCGGACGGCCCTCCGTGTCTATTGTCTACATCCCTCTCGCCGTGTACAGCCTTCCCCAACAATCTCGGTGTGAGAATATTGATAAGAATGCCCATTCATACGGGCTCCGGGTTTGAGTCAAACCAACCGGTCAGCCATGTAATGTCTTCGTAAGCAAAACGATCGGGCAAGGGGCCCAGCTTTACCAAAACCCGGGGCAAAGAAAAGCAATCTCAGAGAGAGATAGAGAGGGCAGAAGACAGGAGGTTAGTTGGTCAGTTAGCGAGAGATAGTCAGCAATGCCGCAACATCGAAACAAGTAAACGTGTTTGTTTCGCTTGCTGGCTGGCCTCCGTGCCCTGGTTAGCTGCAGCCAGGAGCCTGCAACCTGCAGCCCGCCAGAGCCCGAGAAACGAACGTTAGGACGATCCCGCGCCGTCGGACGTCACTTCTGTTCTCGGTAGGGCCATCCGGGGAAAAAGAAACGATCAACAATGGTAATGTCTCGACTGCGCAGCAAAGCCCCCCGGCGGAACCTGGGCCAAAGCCGGGGCGGGGGGTGCGTTGCGGCGGGCAGCGGCCAGCCATTCTTTCTCTTCTCGCGGGCTTTGATCAGGTGCGACCAGCATGCTGCATTTCAATCCCCGGAATACGGCCAAGATTCTCAAGTCAAGTACGACATGCATGGGAAACCCTCCGCAGGGTGGTCTTGTTCGTTGTTGTGCCGTAATATGCTGTGGGATGACGATACGCGATGGCCACGTCCAAAGAGAGACAAGAGACAGAAAGCAGAGATACAGCCGCGTCGAGAAACGAGGTTGAAAAATGCGTTCTTCTAGCCGACCGTTGCGGGTTTCGCTGATCGACGTTCGGACTAGAAGCTCGTAGCGTCTTCGCGTGGCTTGAGACAATACGTTTGGGGTTCTCTTTTGGCTCGACCGTTTCCCTTCCTGGCGTCGATGAACCCTTACTTCTTAACGAACGGGTAAGTCAAGACTAGGAGAACTAAACCCAGCCATCGAGTCCAAGCGAGCATTCTTCCCTTTCCACGCCGTTGTCGATAACGACGCAAAGATTGATCCAGTGACGCCAGAGTCAAAAAAAGACCATGCGTGCAACGGCGGCAAGGGGATGGGAATGTGGACATGTCCCTTGCCTCATAGGACAATCTCGTTGCGGGTGAGACATTGAACTACATTCAAGACAATACACGCACAAGACACTCAAGACACAATACACGCCTCCCCAGACAGCAGCCCAACACACAAGCATGCCTTACCTTGGGTTGCCTTTTGTCGCCTTTCCTCCACACACACCAGAACCTAATCTCCAGAGTCCGAGGAAACAAGAATGAGGTACAATTTAGATCTCGCTCACAATCACGATGTGATAAATCTTGCTTCAACCATGCCCAATTTTTTCCCCGGCCCCAAGCCACCAGCCCTGTTGTGCTCCGGAATATGAGGCCTCACAACATTGGCGTTGGCTTTAGCTTAGAGACGGAAGCCCTTGTCTGACCTCGAACTTCTCTTGTAAGCCGTCAAGAACTAGTCCAACTTGGACAACCACCTCGTTAGCCCCATCAGATGTCTTGAAAGTCAACGACACTCGTAGAGATAGAGAGAGGAGTACCAGGTTCCGGCCCCAGCCGCGCCGAAGCACCGCCCGCCCGTCCGTCCGTCCGCCCGCCGCGCTGTGCCGTCTCTCAAAACACCCTCTCATCGCCAACCCCCTATGCCTTGCTTCCGCTGACACGGGAAAACACCGACTTTCTTCTTTCGGGGCTTTTCACAAAAGCGTCCCGCGTAGTGTTCCATTCCTGGGCACGGTCGTCGTTCTGAACAACACTCGTGGCACTCAAAAGCCTCAACCACCCAACCCCCGGTGCCCTTTCCATGCTTCTTGTGATCCCTCGTGCAGCACGCAGTAGCCTCCTTCCCCGTATGCACGAAGCGGCTAGCTCGCGGCGGGCAGAAACATGCTCAGAGGTTCCAGAAAGGTGAGAGGGGAGGGGGACAAGACGTAAGACAGCGCCAGCAAGCGAAGCGTGTGCGGTGCGCGCGTGGGAAAGAAGGAGGAAAAAGCAAACATATCAGAGCAACACCAAACCCAAAACCGCATAGGCCCCAACATCAAATGAGCTGATGAACGAACCATACTCGGCCAAGTGCCCCAGGTTCAGCTGAAATGCCGACACCAGACATCGAAAGAGAGATATAGAAACATGGTCCCCAAAAAAACCGTGCAGATATACCAGGGTGGCACGCCCCGTCATTGGACTTGGAAATGCCCTCAAAAACCTCACGTCCACCAGAGAATAAAGCAAGTATGCATCGGAGCAATAACCCTCAACCAGGTTGCGGTCCTCAGCTGTCAACACTGCACATCGGAAGTTACAAAACCCACAAGTCCAAGCGTCGTCAAAATACTTGTCGTTGATCATTGAGAGAGAGGCGTGCGCCCCATTCATTCCCCGTTTCCCTTCCGCTGCCCTCCCCGTGGGCCAACATCGAGGCTACTGCAGGCGAGAGGTGACGACGCCTCCATCACGCACGTCGTCGGTCTGTCTCAGCGCCATGGTGACGGGCGCAGCGGCGATCAGCGTGCCGGCCCCCCTTCCCACTCTCACATCTCACAAATCCCCTTTGCAACCGTCGTCGCCCTTTGCCTCTCTCTCACTCTGTGTCGCCGCCGCGTTCATTCGAAGCTAGCTAAACCACCAAGCTTCGCCGCTCAAGCCTTCGCGTGCAGTTCACGATGGACATGCGACTTAAGCGGCGCGGGAGGAGGAGGAGGAGGGCTTCCAAGACATGCAGTCCCGAGCCCCCAGCATCCGGGCGCGATCTCCAAAACCACATGCAAAAAGCCATGAGCTGAAAAGATAGACGACCCTCCTTCGCCAAACAGTCAATGAGATCATCATGAACCGCGCACACGCTGAAATCAGCACAGAGTCATAATAAACTCATGAGCTATATCAGACAAGGGCTCACTTTCCGTCCTCCCCGTTCCTGCTTACGAGCGGCTTACTTGAACATTTTCAACACAACGAAACTAAACCTCCTCTGCAAAAGCAAACATGTTCCGCATTCCATCATCACTCTCACTCATTTCACCCCCTCCCCTCACCCTACCCCTTCCTGCTGTAAAACAGTTCGTTCGCTCTCTCTGTCTGCCTGTCTCTCTCTTCCCAAAAAAGAAGCACTCCTCGCCGTTTGCTTCGTGTTGTCTCGGAGGACTTGCCATCTCGGAACGTCAAAATGTGACTGGCCGGGGTTTAATCGTCGATCATTGTTACGAGTCAAGGAGACAACATGGCGCCGTGACGTCTCTCAGCTTTACTTTTTCTTATGTGTATAGGTGTATACTTTCCCACGCGCGCGTGTGTGCTTGGGTGCATGTCTCTGGAGAAAACGGCATCTGGAATGTGATGGGGGTTACGTGATACCGATGGCTGGTCACATTCGTTTTGCGGGCTTTGAGTTTTGCGGCCGTTTTGTTTCTCTGTCTCTCTCTTGCGCTCGTTTTCGTTGTCTAGAAACAGCCACCAAACCCCGGATTGTCTCATAATGTCATGTGGCGAGGCGTTCTCGCTCTCTCCTCCTCCTCCTCTAGCAATGTGATTGGGTTGCTATCGGAAACAACGCACGCGGTCGTCGGGCAGGTTATTGCGTCGCGAGGATCTGCGGCTGCCGATGGCAACTATTGGCGGGCGCAATATCAAGCCGCATGCCATATCCAATACTTGGAGATCGGGCTATGCAGGAGTATTGCATTACGTGTCACCACCGCATGTGGCAGAGAGACATGAGACGTTTCTGGGAGACTGCTATTCAGGAGAGTAATAATAGCTATCGAGGGGGAAAGTGATAGTAGGATGACAGTAGTGCTAAGAACGGAGACAGCAAAGACAAAAGGACGACAACGATAACATCAATGAGGATGATAAAGGGAATCGTTTTACCATAGCTTACGAGTAGTGGTCCGCCCGGATAGCAAAAGTCATCTGGAAAGTAGGATATCTGTTCGTAATAAAACTACAACTGCAGTTCCCGTATGCAACATGTATGTACAAAGCAGCCAACAATCTACTCAAACGCCGTAAAACAACGTCTGCAATGTAAATGACACCCAGCCGAGTGCGGCAACACCGTCCCATCCCTTTCCAACACCTCCGAAAAAAAACTTCATCTTCATAAGTGTGCATGCCCAAGAGTCCCGTCTGGTCATCACCAGGACTCAAGGGCAGTCGTGTGTTATAAACACCCACAATTATCTCCAACGGAGCAATACTCCTCCATACTTTTTTCTTCGGTGCCGTCAGAACAAATGAGAGGGGTAATGAGGTAATGAACAACAAATGAATGACCCGTGTGAATGCTATGGTATCTTCGCCACCCAACGCTCATGTAATGCCAAAAGGAAAAGAATCTTAGACTCTGGCCATGGGCTTGCGTCGCACCAGGAACGGACTGGGCATCTCGTCCCGCTCAGGATCCCACACCGCGGCCGGCTCGCCGCCGCTGGATCGTCGGTCCGCAATGCGGTCCTTGAACGCCCGCTTAGGGCTGATGTTCTCGCCGCCAGACAGGACAGCAGAGAGAGGGCGACCGCCTGCGCGAGCCTGCTGGAGCTCAACGAGGGTTCTGCCCTTGATGTTGTTCTTCGCCGCAACCTTACCAAGGGGCTCCTGATCCTTCTTGGTAGAGTTCTTGCGGGAAAGACCGCCGGGGGATTCGCTGCCGTTGGCGGCCGACGCCAAGTTCGACGCCGAAGGGATCTTACTCAGACGGCGGTTGGGGGATGGGCACCGCTCGCGCAGGCCACGGCCCAGGTCGGGGTTCGAAGCCATGTTAGGCAGAGCAGGCAGCGTTTTGTTTTGGTTCGATGCTGTCGAAGAAGCCTGGGGCTTGACGCGAGTAATAGGGACAGACTTTTGAGAGGTAAGAACCGGGCGGTTCTTGGACGTGAAAGGGTTCTGTCGCGACTTGATGTTGCGAGTAGGGGAGGGGACGATGTCCTCGTCGTCGGAATCGATGCTAATGGTGTCGCGAGCCAGGTCCCAGACAGGGTCCTCGGAGGCAGCTTTCGATGAGAAGAGGTTACCGGTGTTAGCGTTAGGTACCTTGGTGGCCGCATTCCGTCGGGGGGAGAGGGACAGGGAAGCGATGGCAATAGGTGAAGGAGACGCCATCTCGATGTCCATGGGAGTTCCCATGCCGCCGACGAACATGGTCTGCGCTCGGCCGAATGGGGTGCGAGTAACCTTCTTCAACTCGTTGCTTGCGACGGGGCTTTCCGTCGAGATATCGGTAAGGTCTGTGGAGGATGAGAACTCCTCGTCGCCACTGGCGTTGCCAACGGATGATCTGGGGTAGTCAGACTTCGTCTGGGACGTGGCAAGGTCTTGAGCCTGGGCCGACTCGGTGGCCTTCTTCAGAAGCTCGGCCTCAACGCGGGCCTGCACCTCACTCTCGAATCGCTTGCGGAGGGCCTCAATCTCCTGGTTGATCTGACGATCGATCTCCAGGCGCGCCTTGACCTCCCACTCTCTGCGCAAAGAGGCGTCGACCTCCTGCTTAACGGAGGCCTTGTCAGCCTCAAACGCGGCAATCTTCTCCTGCAGGTCCTTTTCGCGGCGTGCAAACGAATCCTCCTTGGTCTTGATGACCTTGTTGAGCTCGACAACTTCCCTCTCCTTCCTCATCAGACGGACGACGGGGAGGTTGAGCAGCTGAGCAGTGTCGGGGCGGTGATCAGGGTTGACTCTCAGGCAGTCCTTGATGCAGCCCATGAGCTCGCTGGAATAGCAGCTGGGCAGCGGTGAGACCTTGCCCTCCTTGATCTTCTGCACCAGCTGGAAGTGCGACTTGGCGTTGAACGGGGGCTCTCTCGCGCAGAGCTCGTAGATGATGCATCCCAATGACCAGATGTCGGACTTGAGGGTGTACTTCTCGGCGGCGCAAATCTCGGGCGACATGTAGAAGGGAGTCCCGACGTAGGTCGAAGCGAAGTCGTGGGACTGGATCATCTTGGACAGGCCAAAGTCGCCAAGCTTCACGGAGTTGTCTTCTCCCAGGAAGACTGCACAAATGCGATTAGTCAACTTAGAAGAGACTGGGTGGCCTGGCAACACGTACCATTCTCGGGCTTCAGATCGCGATGCAGGATAGTCATGGTGCCAGGCGGCGTCTTGGGCTTCGAAGCCGTGCTGAAGAGACCCAGGACATTGCTGCCAACCTCGGGAGGGTCGATGCCGTAGTGGCATCTGTAGAGTGCAGTAACCAGCTGCGAAAAGATGCTCCAGACGAAAGACTCTTGCGCGCGCTGTCCCTTGACAGCCAAATCCCTGATGACCCGGCCGAGATCGCCATTGCCGCAGTACTCCATGTAGAGGTGGAGGTCCTGAGTTGACTTGAGGTGCTCGCGATGGTAGTAGCCTACGATGTTCTGGTGGCGGAGGGTCGAGAGGATCTGGAATTCGGCGTGAAGCTGCTCGCGCTCCTTCTGCGACATCTTGAGGTAGCTAATTTCCTTGCGACACATGACGAGGCCGTCCTGCTTCCGTCGCACCTTCCGGATGATGCCAAAGGAGCCATGACCTATTTGTGTTTTTGTCAGTTGGGAGCTCTCCGGAAGAAGCTGCAGAGCTTTGTGAATGGGCGTGCATACCGATTTTCTCCAGCACCTCGTACTTTTCCGCCTCTGAAGTCATCTTGGACACAACGCGCAATAAATTTGATTAAAAGAAACGGTTCTTTGTATCCATAGAAGAGGAGAGGCAATTGGAAGCGACGACGCAAGACCTGCTGTGGTTAGTATCGAGATTGGTGGTGGTGTTGAACGGGAAGAGCTGCACTTCTGAAGTCAAAGCTGTGAACTTGGGTGCACGGCAAGGTAGGTCGACTAACAGGGCCCGTCTGGGCTCGGTAAACAATCTGGGTCCTGCTGGGGCGGGTGCCATGGCAACCACGCTAGTGTCGGAGGGCGGATAATCCAGCCGCCTATCGATAAAGCGAGCATATCCCTGTAGAGGGGTTCAATGGTGGGGCAGCGGTAGCAGTGGTGATGCACCAACTGGAAGGCACAGAGAAGGCATCACGTAAGGGAATCAGTGGCCCGTGCGGAGGCGACCTTGAATGGAGATATCGGACTTGTCTGTGACATCCTCATTGTCCTCATTGCCCTGGGTGCAATTCTGAGGTTTTTCAGTTCTTCCTTGCATAATTGCTGGTGTTTCCTTGGGTTACTTCTTTTTTGTCCCGGTATAGAGAGGCTGTGTCTTTATCCAGTAATCAGCAGACATGGTGCTCCGGAAAGATGAACTTGAAACACAGCTCAAGAATGAAAATGAATTGATCAAGAGCGGCGTCCTGAAGGAGGATAACCCCCTCGACCAGTCGACCGAGTTTGAGGCGTTCCTCCTAGCCTGCAGACGGGGTGATCTGAAAACATGTCAGGAGCTGATCTCGGCCGGGGTAAACATCAATGGCAAGGACCGCTTTGACTACACGCCCTTGATCATTGTAAGCTAAGCCCGTAACCCCCCCCCCAGCCGGGAAAGAGGCGTCGCTCGGATGTCACTGACGATAGGTGTCAAGGCCAGTCTGTGTGGCCATCTCGAGCTTGTCCAGCTCCTTCTGGAATCCGGTGAGCCTCTTCCTCCTTCCGCATTTGGAAAGAGAATGCCGTGGCTGAGTTGAGACCATCAGGTGCCCTGGCGGAGAGGAACACATTCCAAGGCGAGCGGTGCATCTACAACGCCCTCAACGACAGGATACGAAACCTTCTGCTGGAGTACGACTACTCCAAATCAACAGATCCGCTTCAACCATGGGCCGGCCACATCACAACCCTGCTCACAAAATCTGTGCCCCGGACGGCAGACATCAGCTTAATCGCGGCCTCGCAGTCGTTCGAGCTTCACAAGTTCCTCCTCGCGGCGCGGACGCCCTACTTCCGCAAGAAGCTCGCCGATGCGCCTGAAAGAGTAAAGTACGAGCTCCCGGCAACCATCCCCGTGGAGTCCTTCCAGGTCGCGCTGCGCTACCTGTACCTCGGCGAGGTGCCAAGGGATCTGGTCGATGCCCGGAGCACTGTGACGGAGGAGGACGTTCTCATCGGCGTTGATAAGCTCAGCGACTACCTTGAGATCGAGCAGCTGTGGGAGGCAATTCTCGCCGGGAACGACCGCCGGCTCGCTCGTCAACGGTACCAGGATGAGGTGCAGCGCGCCCAGCGCCAGGTTGAGCAGTTCTACCGGGAAAAGGTCCTCGGCCACAAGATGGTCGTCGAGACGAGGCGCGTAAACGACATCAAGTGGCGCCATGACAACTCCATCTTCGCAGACTGCCTCCTCTGCGCACACGAGCCAGAGGGTGAAGACGGCGCCGACGGCGACGACACCGAGGAGACCGAAACCGTCGCCAACCACATCGGCATCCCCCTCGGCCCGGCACCCAACGGCGACGGCGGCAAGCCCGCAAAGAAACCCAGGCGCTCCGTCGTCTACCCCGTGCACAAAGCCATCCTCATCCGCAGCCCCTACTTCGAGACCATGTTCTCGAGCGAGTTCAAGGAGGCCCAGGACTCGGAGCACCTGCACGTCGTCACCGTCGACTGCAACCCGGACGTGCTCGAGATCGTGCTCACATTCCTCTACACCGAAAAGGTCGACTGCCCGCTCGAGCTCGCCCTGGACCTGCTCTACACCGCCGACATCTTGTTCCTCGACAAGCTCAAGACGAAGGCGGCGCAGGCCATCAGCACGCTCGGCAGCGGCACCAGCAACGCGCTCATCGACCGCACCCACGGCGAAGGGGAGGAGGAGGAGATGGAGCCCATCAACATCTACGATGTGATCCACGCCGCGTGGGACCTGCGCGTGCAGCGGCTGGAAGAGTTCGCGGCGCGGTACCTGGCACACCGGCTGGAGGATTACATTGACGAGCCCGACTTTGCGGAGTTGATCAACGAGAGTGCGTCGCGCATCAAGAATCGTCAGGAGACGGATACTATTGAGCTGCTTGACGACATCCGGTATTACCTCGGCGAACGGTTCCGTCTGCGGTTCGAAGACGCCAATCTGGAGGACATGATGGATGAGCAGGGCGAGATCGACGCTGCCATGGCCGAGACGATTGCGGCGCAGAGCGAGCAGGTCGATGGGAAGGGTGAGCCTGTGCCTGTTCAGGCGAAGAAGGATGAGGTGCCGGTTCAGAATGGCGACGGGGAGGGCGTGAAGACACTGGGCGGCGAGATGGCGGAAGACGAATTCGCATCGGACGCCATCAACTACCAGATTCTCCTGGGCAAGATTGACGTAATGCTTGATCGTCTCAAGCTGGATGCATAGACGGTTAACTAGAAGCCTTAGACGGTAGAGACAAATTGCATCCTAACTTGGATGATTAAAGGTATCTGACCTTTGCGAGGTGCTACTTAAGTCTAGTGATGGCCTTGCTACTAACACATCTACAAGAATGCGTGATCTTCTCCTGCCACCTAGAAACTGACGCGTACAACTTTTCTCCCATTTCTGGCAATCCATGCAACCCTTACAAACGCCAACCGTCAAGTAACGAAAATAAGACAACAACCCCTCTGGTATCTCTCAAGCCCTCACATCACTTCAGCCGGGCCCATCGAACCATCGTCAAGGAAACTGCGCACAGTACTACGCTCCGCCTCCTTGCGCAGCTTCCTCTCCACCGCCGCGTCCTTGATCAGCCGCTCCCGCTCGAGCATCTTGTTCGCGTCGTCCGCCAGCAGCTTCTGCAGGTGCTTCACGTCCCTAGTGTGCATGGAGAACCAGCCCGAGTGCGTCTTGCAGCGCTTCTTGTCGCAGATGTTCCGGTCGTCGCCCGTCAGGCGGCTGCCGGCGTCCAGCTTGCCCGTCTTGAAGATCTTCTTGGCCGACTCGTCCGTCTCGAGCCAGTGCGCGAACGGCCCCACGACGCCGACCTGGTCGAGCCGGAAGTCGTACCCGCACGCGGCGTCCTCAAGCTGCTTGGCCGCGATGAGCTCCTTCCGCCGATCGTTAGCCATGTCCAGGAGCTGCAGCATCTTCGTGCAGAGCACCGTCTGCTCGCCCATGCTGTAGCGGTCGGCGGCGGAGGCCTTGAGGATGGCCTCCTCCTCCTCCGTCAGGATGCCGGGGGCGAGAGCCTTACCCTTTGTATCAGAACTCTCAACTGCGGAAAAGTGTCAGCGGGCTGCAGCCATTTAGGACTACGGGGTTGGGTGTATATACATACCTCCAGTAGCTGGTGTGGTGAAGGGCTTGGTGCTGATCCTGAACTTGCCGTCTGGGCCGACGCCGGCGAGACTACTATTCAAGACGGCGATCAACTCAGACTGACCCTCGAGTTCGCGGGGATCCTTGGCCTTCCTCTTGGGCTTAGGCGCCGCTGCGATCATCATCTCCCACCACAGCTGGCTGTGCTCTTCGGAGCAGAAAGCCGTCGCCTGGCCAGCCTCGTCCTTCCTGATGGCCTTTTTGCAGGAGGGTAAGCTGCACTTGAGCTTGAAAATAGAGACGATCTTCTTGCTCTCGTCCCTGCAGTTGGGGCAGACAAATCTGTGGATGAGGTTCTCACCCACGTCCTTGTCAATGCCGACACACTCTCCGTGAAACCAGTCCTCACAAATATCGCATGCTATCATGAATCTGTGGTCGTCTGGCCCGCGGCAGATGCAGTAGGGGCCATTGTCAGATTCATCCAGCTCCTCCGTATTATGGTCATGGTCAGGTTCGTCCTGGGTGGTGGAGGCGGTGTCCGACTGCTTCTTAGTCTTTGCACTCTTTGAGGGGCCGCTTCCCTTGAGTCTCTTTGGCGTTTTCTTGACAGTCGCGGTTCCCCTCTTTTTGTTTGCAATCTTTTGAGGCTCCGTTGGCTTTTCTGTGGTCTCCATGATGGTGTTGGTGAGGTGGGGCGCGGGTGAGGGGGGATCTGCTGTCGTTGTTTGGGTTGAGGAAGGAGGGTGACTGATGCCTGACGGAAGTGTGGCAGATTTTGCCTCGGGGTTTGGTTGTTGTGGAGGTGCTGATTGAGATGTTCCTTGTGAAGAAGATGTGTGCTGGGCTGGCACGTCTTTCATCTCATGGTCCTCATTTTGGCGGTCATTGACCTTCTGGTCCACATCTGAGTCCATAGCTCACAGTACTTTGTGACCTTTCTCCGATGAATGATGATGAGAATCCAAGTCGAAATGGGTATGATACTGATGAAGTTGAAGTCAGCATCTGATGAATGACTTTATTTGGTGAATTGGCAGAGTATGTGGGATGTTGAAGATGGATGAAGGACGCAGCAACACTCTGGAGTCCCCAGGCTTCTTCTCAGTGACCCATATTTCCTCGGTAAGATTCTCGGTGTACACTAGCAACCTGACCTGAGCGCTCTCGCTGGAGCGCCCCGACAGTTGATCCGGGTATCGATTTCTGGAGCTCACCGAGAGCTTTTCGATCTTACGATTTCGAGGTTCGACCCAAGGGCTGCAACATCCCAGAAACGACCCCATTGCCAATTGACGAACTCCCGATTCGCCTCTCGCCATGTCGCACGCAACAGCCACCTCGCGGCTGTGGAAGTCCCTCCTATCCACGCCCTCCCGACAATGCCGACGATGCATCTCCCAAGCGGCGATTCCTAAGCAGACCCGGCCGACTGCCGCACCGACCATGTTCCAGACGAGGCCTGCCCCGGCGCAAAGGAGGACGAAGACGTACAAGACCGTGGAGGAGGCAAAGAGCAGATATAGAGCGGGAGTAAGGCGCAACCCATGGTTTTAGTGCTGGGATAAGACGGGACGGCAGCTAATGACGGTGTCGAACAGCCCTTTTCATGGAAAGCCGGCCTTCTGTTCGTGGGAACCGGCGCCGGCTTGACGTGGTACTTTGAGCACGAGAAGCAGCGCATGGAGCGCAAGCGCATCGCCGAGGCGACCAAGGGTATCGGCCGGCCCAAGGTTGGAGGCGATTTCTCGTTGATCGACCAGGACGGCAATAAGTTCACCAGCGATGACATGAAGGGCCGCTACGCATTGGTAAACCTCCACCCCACCTCAAGACTCGACTACCAAACCAAAACGTAGCTAACATGCGACCTCTCTCAGGTCTACTTTGGCTTCTCGCACTGCCCCGACATCTGCCCCGACGAGCTCGATAAGATGGCGCAAATGTTCGACCTCGTCGAGGAGAAGCGGCCCGGCTCCGTGATCCCCCTCTTCATCACCTGCGACCCGGAGCGCGACACCCCCGAGGTGCTCAAGGAGTACCTCTCCGAGTTCCACCCCAAGTTCATCGGCCTGACGGGCACCTACGACGAGATCAAGGCCATGTGCAAGCTGTACCGCGTCTACTTCAGCACCCCGCAGCACGTCAAGCCCGGACAGGACTACCTGGTGGACCACAGCATATACTTCTACCTGATGGACCCCGAGGGCGACTTCGTGGAGGCCCTGGGTCGCCAGCACTCGCCGTCGGCCGCGGCCAAGATCATCCTGGACCACATGAAGGACTGGACGGGCGAGTGGAAGAAGGAGTAAAGCGTGGAGGGGAGAGACCAACAGAAGACACAAAAACGGAGACGCAGGTATTGGCCTGGAATGTGTAATATGTACCACTAGCTGTCTATGGGCATAGAATCTTGAGCAATCGGCTCCGAGACCACTCAATCACTGTAATACCATCACAACAAAAGCATGTTGAAGCCACAGTGCGTATTGGCATTGCGCCTGAGATGCGGCCGTGGCGGTGCGCTTGAAGCTTTGTAGTACTTCAGAACAATCTCTGTCAAGTTTTCAACGGAGAAGATAACGGCATCCATTCTACCTAGCTTCTATTATCGACTGAAAGTGTTCAAATGCCCAAGGCTATTCCGAAGACCTGGACATGGTACCCCGCGCGGTCTCGCTCTTATCACCAGCGAAGTGGCCTACCACACACGTACGTCGAATTAAGAACCACCAGACACTTGCAGTTGCAATGGCAATTCTCCGGAAGAAAAGCCTCACAGATGTAGCCAAGCCTTCCAGAAGCGTATCACGTCAACGAAGAGCGTTGCAATCTCCAAGCTCTCGATGCACCGCACCCCGCCGCCGCCCGCTGCAGCCCCCGGGTCTCGCCACTAAAATTAGCGGGGTGGAGTTTTGCGACAGGGGGTCCCGTCGCGTCGCAGGGGATGGCGGGGGTGATTGGGAGGAAGCTCAACGTACCGGGCAGCTTACCTATCTATCCAGCAAGCAACTTCGGCCAACGTTCACTCACCAAACTTCAACCTCCATATACTTTTTTTCGTCCCAACTATGCGGGGTATTGCACGTCGTTGATTTTGGCAGGAAACTCTAGGACAATGAGGCAGGCGATTAGGGTTAGCAGCGGCCTTGGAAGGCTGGCGAGACCGTTCGGGAGCTCAAGCTCGCAAGCTCCGTTCAGGGTTGCGTCTGCTAGTACAGCCGTCCATGAGAGAGGATTCGCGAGTTTTAGGAAGACGGCGTCACGGCCTGTTGCTAGGGAGGTGTGCAGGGTGGCGGGATCACGTCGGAGCTTCAGCAGCAAGAAGCGCGTTTTTGAGGCCGGCGAGACACCGTCTTTTGCCTTTGCGTTTGAGTGAGTCAACAACCCGCCGGGCTTCGAGATATGAGTCTCGCCTGTCATGGACAAGACACTCAACTAATGATGATCACAGCATCGACGGCGTCTTGCTGCACGTGGCCAAGCCCATCCCCGGGGCGGCCGAGTCACTACAGTTCCTCAACGACAACAACATCCCCTTCATTCTCCTCACTAACGGCGGAGGCAAGCCCGAGGCCGTCCGCGTGCAGGACCTCAGCGACAAGCTTGGCGTGCAGCTGTCGGTTGATAACTTTGTCCAGTCACACACCCCGTTCCAGGAGCTGGTGCAAGGCCCTGAGGGTCTCGGCGACAAGACCATCTTCCTGACGGGCGCGGACGCCAAGAAGTGCCGAGAGATTGCAAAGCTGTGAGTTCTTGATACGTCAGAAGAACTTGAATTTGCAATGCTGACGATAGCGCAGGTACGGCTTCAAGAACGTGGTTACCCCGGCAGACATCATCAGCGCGCACCCCGACGTCTTCCCCTTTGAGCGCCTAATGAAGCAGGTCTACGCCGAGACGGCGGAGCCGCTGCCAAAGCCGATCCACAGCGGCAACATGCGCGACGCGGACGCGCTCAAGATCGACGCCATGTTCGTCTTCAACGACCCGCGCGACTGGGCGCTCGACATCCAGATCATCACGGACCTGCTCCTCTCGCGCGACGGCATCCTGGGGACGTACTCGTCCAAGAACGGCGACAAGGCGCTGCCCAACCGCGGGTGGCAGCAGGACGGGCAGCCACCGCTCATCTTCTCGAACGCGGACCTGTTCTGGTCGACGACGTACCACCAGCCGAGGTTCGGGCAGGGGGCGTTCCAGGCGGCCGTGGCCGGGGTGTGGTCCGAGGTGTCGGGCGGGGTGGAGCTGCAGCGGACGGTGTTTGGCAAGCCGTTTGCGACGACGTACAAGTATGCGGAGCGGGTGCTCAACGCGCATCGTCAGGCGTTGCTGGGGAAGCAGGGCGGGCAAGGGTCTTCTGCGCCGTTGAAGACGGTTTACATGGTGGGCGATAACCCGGAAAGCGATATCAGGGGAGCCAACGACTTTAGCAGCAAAGAGACGGAATGGGCATCGGTGCTGGTCAAGACGGGCGTCTGGAGCCAGGAGAGGGGGGCGCCGACGCACACGCCCAAGATGATTGTGGATGATGTCAAGCGGGCGGTTGAGTGGGCGCTGAAGAGGGAGGGAAGGCCAGTCAACATTTAGAAGTCTGTACCTTGGTCTGCAGTCTGTGGACAGTCTGTAGTTGGAATAACGAATTGGACAAGAAAGTAAACATCAGACGGCGTATACAACGAAGTGGCTGAGGTATCCAGGCTTTTGCTGTGCCACAAGTGACGAGACGGAGGGAGGCGCGTGGTCAAATGTCAAACGGTGATTGACCAGTGAATTGCTGGTCAGATCTGGCCGTGGTTGGCTTAGACTTGGGTTGATGTTTCGCAGGATGCTGTGTGGTCGGGACTCGCTGCAGTACGTCACATGCAAAGAAACCAAGCAGGTCGAGGCAAGGGTCGGGAGCTCCCGACTGGACGGCAGGGTCCAATTGACGTCACGGCCTGCCATCGGTGACTGTCCAATTGTCCAAGATAGCGTGGCGTTGGGCTGAGGCGTCGTCTGCCTTGTTGGAGTGTGGTTGGGGGCGACCTGTCAAACGAATGACTGGCCATGCACCATCTTTTTGTTGGTGTTGAAGACCATCGCCAGATGCCTCGGTGTGTGCGACGATTAGGATAGCAACGACTTGCATGACCCTGAGCTCTCGAGTCGAGTCTGGCTGGGCCCTGTCGTGGGCGGAAGCAGGGGTGTGCTGAGGGGATGCTTGGAACGCGATGGAATTTCTGTGGTGCAGCAGCAGCAACTTTGCAGGCCTCAGCACTGGGACGAGAGAGATTGATGAGAGCACAGATGGAAGCTGAAGTGGGCCCCACCACATGCACCTGACCGGCGCAAATCTGAACTCCACCGCCTTGTGTTACCCCTCCACTGAGTGCTGCTGCCGGGTACCTATGAGCTCCCCCTCCCCTTGCCTTCTCCCCACGGCTCGGTCACCAAACAGTCAATGGCCCACGAGACTGCCCAAACCTGTCCGAATAATGAGGCGATGAATGGCTGGAGCTGGGGGACGGGAGACGAGCAGGAGGACCCGGGTCTCGGTCATTCCTCCCCCTCCTCCCCTGCGCCTGCTTGGCTTGGTAGCCGATGCAAGCTGCAGTCCTCTTGTTCTGGTAAAAGTCCCTGGGGTCCTTTTCTGGTTCTTGGGAAAAATGCGACCTTGTCTTTTTTTTCTGCATCCAACCTCGCACCACACGACAACTTTCCATTTTGCTGCGGGCACACATTTCGACGCCACCTCTGTCTGTCTGTCTGTTTGCCTGCCTGTCCATCTTCGTCTGAACCTCCTACGCGGCCTCAGACCAGTTCCAGTTCCAAAGCACCAATAACTTCGTACCTTACATGCTTGCTTTGGCTGTCATCCTTTCCAACTCTTGATCGACAAACCCTGCGCAACACGCAACTGTCGCCTTCGCCAACAACTTAGCCGCTGCGCCCATCATCCCATCCGTCTTATTCCTCCTCGCGCCCCAAGCTACACACCTACGCTGTATTACCTTACCCCAATAGCGCAGCGCCCCGTTATCCGTCACAAGCCAGAAAGGTACATCCCTAGCCGGGGGGCCCATCCCGTTCTTGCTGCCCCACGAGCCCCTCGTTGGTTCTGCTCCGATAAGACATTCTATCGTCCCTGATCTGTCTGCCCCGAGCGCCAGCCGCAATCTGTCACCTCTCACCTCACCGCACCACACACGAGACAATCTTCCATATTCCTCACCGACGACTGCTTCCGGCACCTCGTTCCGCCCCAGAGACGTTGTGTCTCTCTGACCGAGCCACTAGCACAACGCGCACAACAGTAATCCTACCCTGGAGACCCTTGTCCTCATAAAAGTCGCCTGTCGCTGTCGCGTGCCCTCGTCGCCACAATGTCCTCCTCCTCTTCTTCGCTGCATCTCAACGGCTTGCCTCTGCGCTCAGCCTTGAAAACAGACGACGAAACGGACAAGTCCTCCTCAGTCGCAAGTCCCGGCAAAGGTTAGTCTTGAACATTCGCCTCCTCCGTCATAACCTGAAATCATACAGGCCCGGCATCTACATCAAGTGGTATCGTGCTGCCCTCATGGGAATAAGAGAGGGCTCACGTCGATGTCTTTGGCGACCAGCTGCGGCGACCTCTCACTCAATGTTTGCCCGGGTCACTCAATGACGCTTCGCGCCTGTTTGCATCATACCTACCACCGACAAGGCTTGATGGACCGGTATCGTCGCTGGGCTTGTGATGTAATGAGCCAAGACTTGCTAACACCCTTACAGTCGTCCAAATCGCTGAGCCAGAGGCTGAGACTGTAGCTGCTCCCAGTGCTGAGCACCAGGCTCATCACAAGAGACAATACGCCGCCAACATGGCCAAGAGACTGACTGGCCGTCTGCCCTCTTTTTCCGAGTCCTCATCCCGCTCGTCCCCGGTCCTGGAGCCTGTTCAATCTCCCGAGGAAATCGCCGCCTCCCAGCAGCATCAGCACCAGCACCGCCATGGCCAAAGACATTTGTACCAGAGCCAGAAGCTACTGGCTCAACTGAGCGACTGGCTTGAGCACGAAAAGAAAAAGAAGGCTACTCGCAAGAGCAAGACTTCTCCTCGCCGCCGCTCTCCCCAGTCAAAGACCAAAACTGAAGCTCAAGCTGAGCCTGCGCCCCAGGCAGCCCCGCGCTCCCGATCTGACTCTATCGACTCTGACTCCAGCGACGTGTCATTCGACAGACTGCAAAAGATCATTGACGAAAGTATGGCGTCCTTGGGCATTAGCTCTGTTCCCCAGTCGGGCCCCAGACTTGGTAGACGCACCTCCGGCCGCCTCAAGAAGTCCATCTCGCGCAGCATGCTTCATAGGACGGCAAGCTCCGATACTGACTACATCGACGGTGACGTTGTTGTTCCCACCTGCGATGCCGTCCTGGACAACTCAAAGACTCTCAGCTACAATGCGGGCAAGAGCACCGACGACCTGTCCCTCGGCGGCAAGGTGGACGACAAGGAGAAGGCCTGGGCGATCTTCAAGAATGAAATCGTTCGCCTCGCACACACGCTCAGGATCAAGGGCTGGAGAAGAGTTCCGCTGGACTGCGGCAACCGCCTTTCCGTTCAGCGCTTGAGTGGAGCGCTCACCAACGCCGTATACGTGGTTTCGCCTCCCACGGATCTGGATGACGCTGCCTCTGGCAGAAAGCCTCCCCCGAAGCTCCTCCTCCGAATCTACGGCCTTGAGCACTTGATCGATCGTGAAAATGAGCTCAGCGTGCTCCGTCGATTGGCACGTAAGAAGATTGGCCCAAGACTCCTCGGATGCTTCACAAACGGCCGTTTCGAGCAATACTTCAACTCGATCACTCTCACACCTAAGGATCTGCGAGAGCCAGACACGTCAAGGCAGATTGCCAAGCGTATGAGAGAACTTCACGATGGCATCGACGTCTTGGAGAAGGAGAAAAATGAAGGTGCTGCAGTGTTCAAGAACTGGGATACTTGGCTCGGTAACGTCGAGAAGAAGATCCTCGCTCTCGACGAAGACGTCCGCCGCGGATCCAGCGTCTTCTCGGGCCAGGGCTACGTCTGCGGCGTGGAATGGGCACAGTTCAAGGCTCTGTACGAGAGGTACCGCGAGCTGGTCGTCAAGGCCTACAAAGGTTCCCAAGGAATCCGTGAGCGTCTCGTCTTTGCCCACAACGACGTAAGTACACTCGACGCCCCTCTCTCCCGTTCACAACTGACACAGATAAGACACAATATGGCAATATTCTCCGTATGCGTCCGGACGATGAAAAGTCCCCTCTCCTCCAACCAGCAAACGAACACAAGCAGCTTATCGTCATCGACTTCGAATACGCCGCAGCCAATGTCCCAGGCCTCGAGTTTGCCAACCACTTCACAGAATGGGCCTACGACTACCACTACGAAGCCGCACCCTATCTTTGCAACACGGCCCGCTACCCGACAATCCAGGAGCAGCGCCGCTTCCTCAAAGCGTACGTCGAGCACCGGCCGCAGTACCCCCACGGCGGCGCCTCCACCCCTCGTCTCGCACCCGCCGATGGCGCTCCTGTAGGCAGCACCACGCCGGCTCTCCTCCCTACCACCTCGTCCAGCTCCATTGTCGAGTTCATGCTCGACGCCCGCGTGCCCCCGGGACACTGGAAGGAAGAAGAGCGCCGCGCAGATGAGGCCATCGAAGAGGAGGTTAAGGAGCTCTATGAGGAGACCCGCCTCTGGCGCGGTATCAATAGCGCGCAGTGGGTCGCCTGGGGTATCATTCAGGCCAAGGTCCCCGGGTTCGAGTCGCCCGAGGAGAAGGAGCAGCAGGAGAAGCAGGCGCAGAACGAGGCGGCGGCCGCTGCGGGCGACGAGGCCGCCAAGGCGGAGTGTCAGGCCGCTGCGGAGGCGGAGGCTGAGGCTGGAGACGAATACGACTACCTCAGCTACGCCCAGGAGCGGGCCTTCTTCTTCCTAGGCGACTGTGTCCTGATGGGTATCATCAAAAAGGAGGAGTTCCCGGAGGATGTGCAGGCCCGCCTCAAGGTTGTTGACTTTTAAGCTTATAACTATTCTCATCGGGACGCTTAAAGCCCGCGTTATTCAATAAAAATATCAATGTTCAAAGACGGATGAATCAAGTGCCGTGTGTCGATGCTTCTGTCGCCATAATTGCAATGTTGGGATATATCATTGCTCACTATTTAATCCTTCGACTTGCGTATTACGTCTGGCGAGATCCCATGTAGCAAAAAGCCAACACGTGTATGTGGGCTGCTAAACATGTCAGCGGGAGAGTATGAAGACAAACCCGACTTTCTAGTTCCCGTTTTGATTTACGCAAGCATTGGGCAATGAAGACGATGGTGAGGGCGATAATGGCGACGAGGACAACGTGTCAGTCCAGTCCAGCCCAGCATACATCTTTCCATCTTGCATGTGATGGGTATGCTCGAGTCAGGGACTTCACTCACATTGTTAGACTGAGCACTCGACTTTCACGAAATGCGGAATGCAGAGCTCACAAGTCAGGTATGATTTCGGTGAAAGGGTAGTTCTTGTGCCATTATTACTTCACAATACATTGTATCTACAAAAAGCAGCCACCCTGGCTGCATGCCTATGCGGCGTCTAGCCCATCTTGTTGTATCTCTCCCGGGCTTTGTCTTGCACCGTGTTCACGTATTCGGCATAGCTGTTCTTCGTCTTGCGCTGGGCCAACTCCGCCGCATCGCCCAAGTTACCGCCCTCTGCACCGAGACCAACGCCTTCCTGGTACGCGTGTGTCGCAATCACCTCGGTGCGTCCGTCGGCGTTGGCGCCCAAGCCCTGACCGGTGCTCCAGCCCATCTTGGCCAACATCCCTGCGCCCTTGGACGGCTGCGGAGGCGGAGTCTTCTCGGCGGGTGCGCGAGACGGCTTGTCCTCTCTTCGCGCAGGCTTCGTGTTCTGAGCCAAAGGTTTGGGTTTGGATGGCTGGTTGAAGACCTCTCTGCGTTCCTTCGCACGGTCGCGATATTGAGGGCCCGACTCTTCGTTCTTAGGCTGTTCCTCGGTCTGCTTCGACATTCTCTTGTCGCGGGCGGCAATACGGGGCTTGGCAGCCTTGACCTTTTCCTCGTCTGACATGGCATTTTTGTGGTTTCTTGACTTCTCATGAGTGTTGAGGTCGTCCAGAGACTTGTACTTCATCATGCATAGTAGACAGCACACCTTTTCCCTGTCGACGTATGATACTGTCGGCGAAGCAGGCTGCTCGGGGCTTACAGCACCAGTCGAAGTAGGGGCCGTCGACAGTTCCGCCGAATGTGATGTCGCGGGCGGGGCAGGGTTGGACAGACTCGCTCCTGTCAGCGAAATCTTGATAGGGCCAGTCGAAATGGCATTGGCCCCAGACAAAGATATCTTGACTGGTGCGCGCTCTTCCGCGCTGCCGTCACCATCGGCAGCGTCTGCAGGCTTTTTGCCTTCATGGATTTCGTCGTGTCGTCTCTGCCAAAATGCCATCTGCCCCGCCATTGGTGCGGACTTTTTCGTAGCTGCAGATGCAAGGCTTCCTTCCGCCTTGCGCTTCTTGGTCTTCTTCGCCTCATCATTCGCATCCGTCTTGTCGTTGCTGGATGTACCTCCTGGAGGTGTCTCAGTGATGACCTTCTCACTGGGAAACGCATGGGGCTCCCAGTATTTGACTCGAATGGCTGGGTTGAAAAGTGGGTTAAACGAGATGTGTTCGATGGCGCGCGTGACGTCTCTCATTTCAGGTACGAATACACCCAGATGGATGGTCGATACCGTGACTGGCTTCCCGGCGATGGTGAACTCGCGCATCATCTTGAACTTTTGCATGGCGGCAAGAGCATCTTCGACCGTCCAGAACTCGGCAAATCCAAAATTGAATGATTCGTTCGTGTCTTGATCTCGCATCAAAAAGATGCGATGCAGCGAGCCAGGCTTCGCGCCATACCCCGATGCATCGCCAGTTGGCGCCGTGGACTTCAGCTTCGGTGGTTCTCCAGAGTTCTTTGGCGCCGCGGGCTTTTGCGCCAGTTCCAGCTTTGCAGCACCAGCGGCAAGCACGTCTTCCGTGACAGAGCCCGCAAGTGGAAAGAACACCAGAATCTGGGATGGCGTGTCAGCTGCATCGCTTTCGCCGGTCAGGAGGTGACGGTATTGAGACGGGTCTGTCACGATCAGTTTTGGGCACTCAGCAGCATGTCGACATTATATCAAAAATACCTGTTGGTGGGCCGCCGCAGTTCTTGCAGCGATTCCTGGTGGAATAGTTGGAGAACTCGCAATTCGGGCAAGTCCAGTTCGGGGCATACCCAGCCTTGCTTTCCCGTTCGCCGTCGTCACGGTTCCTCGCGTAGTGTATGTACATTGAGGTCATGCCATCGGCATCACCGTCAACCATGCCTGCGAAGTCAAGCATGAGCTTGGGATAGTGCTCCTTGACGAATTCGACCGCCTGGTCAACCTGCTCAAACTGCACGAAAGCACGTCGCTGGCCTGTTACGTGTCAGCAAGGGAGAAATCGTGTCTTGGCAGCTAGACTGTCTTACCTCGGCCAGATGGAACTCGAACTTCAACCGAAGGGTATTGCGATAAATCCGTTTGTCTGAACAGACAGTCCTTAACGTCTTCCAATGACAGGCCCGTGGGCAAACCCTCGAGGATCACAGTATCACTCGGATTACCAGCTTGTCGAAGAGGCGATGCAGAACGATCGCGACGAGAATAACGACCTGGGCTGCCACCTGGAGAGGGGGAAAAATGACGAAAATCCTCGTCAGGACCACGTCGGGCATCATCGCGGCGAGGGCCATCGTCGTGGTAAGGGCGAGAGTAGCCCCGGCCACCTCGATCGTAACGACGTGATCCGCGGTCGTCGCCGTCATATGGGTGAAGTATCTCAGGGTCTTCATCACGGCGATCCAAATGGTCATCCCCACGACCGCCTTGATCTCTCGATCCAGGACGTGGCTGGTAGGCCTCACGCGCCGATCCATTGTAGTAGCGGTCGTCTCTGGCGCGGTATTCTTCTTCTTCTCGGCCACGATCACGGTCCCGATCCCGGTAGCGGGTCTCCTCGTCGTCGTAGGACAGCTCGTGGTGGTTATTCCTGGGTGGAGATCTAGAATAGTCTCGTCGGCCCGTGGGAAAGTTAGCGGAAGCTCAAACCAGCCAGATGTTCTGCAGATGGTCATGTCCTCCGCAGGCTCAGCTTAGTTTCTTTACCCTGCCGCGTGCGATAGGCGTCGTTGTTTGGATATTGCTGGTGATCTCTCGGAGGGGATCTTCGTCGGTCGTGAGGTCCCCTCTCCCTCGAGCGATAGGTGTCCTCGTACATGTTCGCGGATCGCAGGATGGGGCGTGGGTGCAATGCGAACTCGGGAGCGCAGGATGCGTTCGGTGTTGGTCGTTTCGGAAGGAAAGAGCAGAAAAGCGGAAGAAGACGAAGAGGGAGGAAACGGGGGTTGAAAAAGGCAAGGCGCGGCACCGACCCCAAGAGGCAGCGACGAGACCGTGCCTTGTGATTCCGTCGGGTGTTCGGCGCGACCAGGATGCGTTCCTGAGTTTGCAAGAAACAGAAACAGAACGGTGAGGTTGAAGAAGGGACGATCCACCAAGAAGCTCAACCCTTGCGTGCCAGTGGTGTGCTGTGGCTGCAGCCAGGTGCCACCACCTTCCCTTGCCTGACCTTATCTTTAAGGTAAAATGCTTCGAGGCTCAATTGGAACACTGTTCTGCTTAGTAAAGCGGGGTTCGATAAGCTTGTTGGATTGTTGATCTGTGCTTCACTCACTCCAATATCGTCAGTACGTACCCTAAGGTCTCCCTCTCGCCCTGTGGTCACTCATTCAGCATCTCCAAGGGCATTAATTCGGTCGTCAAGAGTAGACTTTGTCAACGCAAGATCTGCCGATTTTATTGATGAATGCTAGAGATCCCTCATCGAGTGACATTATCGGCTGTGAAACCTGATATCCTTTCCAGCACCAGCAGGTCGTACAAGAGACAGACAAGCGCTCTCAATCGGCGCTACTGTGGCTTTTGACCCCGCCATTCTACGATCTCCTAGCGGCCGGGCTACCGAGCGAACTCGCACTTCAACCAACTTCAAGGGCACGGAAATACTCACCAGAAATCCAAATCAACGCCTATTCATCTCATCGATTCGTCATGGACTCTCAAGATCAAGGTCCTTGGGAGGTGGCGGAGAACAGCTGCTACGTCGCACTCACGTACGACCTCCTCGATGCTGCGGTCATCATGAACCGGGTGCGCTCACCACAGGCCGGCGCCATTGTCCTCTTCTCCGGCACCACGCGCGACACATTTGGCGACAAACCTGTCAAAGAGCTGCAGTACAGCGCGTATACGCCCCTCGCCCTTCGCACAATGATGTCCATCGCCAAGTCCATCCTTCAGAAGCACGGTCTCAAGGGCGTCGCCATGATCCATCGGCTCGGCACCGTTCCCATTGGAGAGGAGAGCATCCTCATAGCAGTGTCCTCGCCGCACCGGCAGGCAGCGTGGAGAGCCGGAGAGGAGGCCCTGGAAGAATGCAAGGCCAAGGTCGAAGTCTGGAAAAGGGAAGAGTTTCATGGTGAGGAGGGCGTATGGAGGGCAAACCGGGACGGCATCGCGGGCCAAAAGGTCGCCAACGAGCAGAATCCGGATGCTGCGCCGCCCCCTGCGTCTCTCGGCCCAAATTGCTGAAGCTGGATATCGAACCCCACCTACACGCTCAACCGGGCGACGGATCTAGAGTTAATTAGGCTGTTGGCTTCGGACATCGACTGCAAAATACGAAGTAAGCCCCAGCTTCATACCCGGCTCCGTTTTCTTTCAAAAAACATGGTCAGCTCGGCGCCTGCCGAAACATGCGAGGTCTATGAAATCATTGGTTACGATAGGGGCTCTCCAGAGTGCCAATGTTATTGAGAGGGCAGTGCAGAACCAACAACCATCAACAGCATTTCGAACCGGTCTATGATGAACATCATCGCATCCTTCCTGTCGTCTTGGCAATCAGGAAGTGCAAAATAAGGCTCTTTCAGGGGAACAAGGAAATTCAGTCGGTTTAAGGATACAATCAGGTGGATTGAATCAAGCATGTTGGTGGAATAATCATGCGGTTGAAGCTTGACCCGCCTCGCCCTCCACCATCGTCTTTCGCGAGCGCTGTGCCGCTCATGCGCGCCGACATGATACGAACAACCAGCCTTCGCTGCCAGGATTCGGACAATCCAGGCAGACGCATTTGGACTCGTGGGTCATCTGGTAGCCGACTTGTACAGCCAGCCAGCCTGGTCGAACTTCTCACCTTGTGGAGTTCGTGATCACTTCTTTCCCTTCTTTCACCTCAGCCTGTCGTGGCAAGGTTGCAGTGAACTATCGCAACGATGGCTGAAAAGTCAATCTACCAAGTCAATCAAGCCGAAAAGATGTCGGCTCGTGAAATAGACCACGGGCCAGAAGTCATACCGGATCAATACTACCACCCCAAGACACCAATATCCCCCACATACAACGTGGACGAGAACAAACACTACCCTCAGCAACCACAACAGCCTGTAAATACAGAAAGGAGGATATGTGGTTTGCGGAGGACGAGTTTCTTTCTCTTTGTCGTCCTCGCAGCAGTCGTCATCGCAGCATCAGTGGGCGGAGGCGTTGGCGGCTCGTTGGCGGTTTTGCGCATGAAAGAGTGAGCAATTTCTACACACTTACACGCCCAGAGCCTGGAGTCTAACACAAGAAATCTAGGCAAACCCAAGCAGAAGTACAAGCGAGTGCCGCTGCCAAAGCGACAGCGACGGATTCGCCAGTGGCATCGAGCACAGTAACGAGCGTCCCCGCGACGGTCACAAACACTCCGACGACGGGTTCGACGCAAACCACAGCAAACGCTGCCAGCATTTCCATCCCGACAACAGGTCTGGTGACGACAGGAGACCTACAGATCAATTGCCCGAATTTGACGGGCAGGACGATGTCTGTGACCGTGGGAGGAGTCAAGTCAAACTACGACACCGAGTGCAATGTCGACTACACGGGTGACGATGTCGATGTCATGGCATTAGTATCGTACACGCTGGACACCTGCATCATGGCTTGCTCCTCATACAACAAGAATATCAACGGCACCAGCGAGAGGTGTATCGGAGTGCAGTTCAACGGGGTGATCGACATCATGACGAAGAATTACGGCGGAAATTGTTTTCTGAAGAAGAACACTGGCACGAAGGAAACGACAACCGAAACATCAACATCGATTATCAAGAAGTATAATATGCATTTAGCGGCTATGCTGAGTTAATGGAAATCCTTCTGAACACAATGAGGGACCGGGATGGGGGCTTCGGGCGTTGTTTGGGTCAGGTCATGAATGACACTTGCTGGGCTTAATGATATCACACAAATACCATGCAATTTCTTATAACATCTCAAACGAGACAAAGATATCAAGGCGGATCGCACCTCCTGACTCAAAGTAGAGTTCTTGAGGCGCACCGGTGAAGCGGAGGAACCGCAAGGAGGACGTGACTAAGCAGATTGGTGTTGAGTTTAATCTGCCACCCCTGGACCCTGGGCATTTCCCGCTCCTTCTTCCTCATCTAACGCGAACCAAAACTGCCACCGATACGCACCTGACAAGAATGTGGCATCCACCAGCCTAACTTTGACAGGAACGCCGCTGGTCCCAGCTTTCATGTCAATCATGATTTCGAAGGCTCTCTCCCTGTGTGTTTTCCCGTCAAGCGTCCTCGGCACGGATGCCACGGCTGAGCCTCACCCGGCGAGGCGACCTGTCAGGTGTTTCCCAGCCAAGCGAAAGCTGAGGACCTAATGAGGATGTGCTGTGCCTCTCTAACCACCTCGGGTTGGCGCGACATTTCAATCTCTCCAATCTGGGCCCCAGATGCCTCGTAGGTGGCGCGACCATTTGCTGCAAGTTTTAGCCCGAAAGAAAGATGCACTTAGCCCTGCTGGGCGCTCAGCTCTAGGGGCGCTACCCCATAATCACGGCTGAATCCACAGTCCGCCCGACGAATGCTCTGACGAGACTGAAAAAGGCATGCGACCCGGCCTTTCTGCGCCGTTGGTTCTGGCTCCGGCGGGATCCCTTGCGTTTGCTTCTTCGTTGTTGAACCTTCAGGAAGCTGCCACGCATGTAGCGTTGATTGCCCGGATACCCCAACATCTCCAACATCACTGCAATCGAGCTTCTCCGCACTGCTTGCTGCGGGGGTGGAGCTGCCACAGGGACCAGCCATCACATCTTCTGGGCTAGCTACGCGGCCTTTGGACCTTGACGAGATTGCCAGACAACCACGATGAGGTTTTCAAGAGCTGTGTCCTTTGCGGCGTTGGCGGATGTGGCGGCTTCTCAATTGGTGGTTTCAACCGACTTCAAGAGGGTCTCGTTTCCTCCGGATCTGGTGCAAATCACCCGCCGCGATACTTTCGATGTCACGGCCATCAACAATCTCACCGGCGGTGGCTACTATTCCGAAGTCGAGGTCGGCACGCCAGGCCAAAAAATGCTCATGCATCTGGACACGGGCAGCAGTGATACCTGGGTGGTAGACAAACAGGCGGACCTCTGCAACAGCCCACGCCTGCAAAGAACGTACGGCACTGGTTGCACTAGCACCTTTGACACGACCAAGAGCTCCACCTACGAGCTTGTCACAAGGAATGGCTTCGATATCACCTACCTCGATGCCAGGAACATCCAGGGCGACTACATCTCGGATACAGTGGACATCAACGGGAAGAAGGTGTCGAGCCAGCAGCTGGGCTTGGCCATTCAGACGGTTAAGGGATCTGGCTTGATGGGTCTGGGTTTCTCGACGGGCGTGTCCACAAGACGGAGTTATCCCACGATTCTCGACAACATGGTTTCACAGAAGTTGATCGGCCGTAAAGCCTTCAGTCTATGGCTGGTATGAAGCTCCAATGTGTTTGAAGGACGGCCATGCTAACGGCAGTTCAGAACGACCTGTCTTCGTCAGAAGGGACGTTGCTCTTCGGTGGCATCGACACTGAGAAGTACATTGGATCCCTCACAACACTGCCCCTGGTCGATGACTACCACTCCGAGCGTATCACCAGCTACAGCGTCGCCATGACCGGCGTCTCCCTCGAAACACCCGACGGAAAGATGACAGAGTTGGCTGCGGAAAACTTCAATGCTTCCACCGTCCTTGATTCCGGCTCAACGGTCTGTCTGCTTCCTGACAGGATCGTCAACCAAATTTGGGAGAAATATGATGTCATTGACGCCGGCTACGGCTTCGTGGACTGCAAGTGGAGGGGACCCGACGGCGAAAACCACTTCCTTGACTTCGAGTTCAGCGGTGTCACGATTCGAGTACCCCTCGAGGAGATGGTTCTTGACAACCTCGACCCGATCATGGATCAGCTGGAAGGACTGCTTCCGTTCGATAATCCGTGCATGTTCGGTATTCAGAGCAATTCGGCTTTCGACATCAACAGCAGCAGGTTCGCTCTTTTGGGCGACACGTTCCTGCGAAGCGCGTACGTGGTGTACGACGAGACCAATCAGCAAGTCGGCATTGCACAAGCAAACTTGAACTCGACACGCTCCAATGTCATTGAGTTGCGCGCAGACGAGACCGCCTTGCCAACGGCCACTGGCGTGGCCAGTCAAGTATCAACTGCAGCCCCGACACGGACAGCCAGTGGAAGTACGGGCGGGAGCGGAGGCGGAGGGAGGGAATCGGGCTCGGGCGCGACATCAATTTTGGCCACGCCTACACCGAGCGCAACCGAGAATGCTGCTTCGCGGCCAGGCATGGCACCTTTGGGGTTCGATGGAACCATTGTGGCAGCACTTACATCCGTCTTCGCCATTCTTGGCGCGGCGCTTTTAGCAGTCTAAGCTGAGAACGCGAATAACTTAATGTATAATACTAATATCCTTACAGAGCAATGAATTGATCATGGCCAGAAGCATAAGCAAACGTCTCACCAGAGTGCCCTTTCTGCTACATCTTAGTCTGGTGTAATGACATGATTCAGGTCTATGTGAAGCTCAAAGCGCAGTGGTAGAGTTCGAGCCTTCAACGGCTACCTCACAAAACTGTGGAGCGGGTACACCCGATGGGGAAATTTTTTTCATGCACTTTTCGTCACCCGTCCCGATCGGCCGGCTTTTCACCTCACATCTCATCCCGAACTCGGCATCAACGACCCGTTGACTCATTTCAAGGACCTCTCAGGCTTCTTTCATATTAGGCGTCCAGGCCAATTCCTTCTAGATCACCCTTTCTCCCAATCTCACTCACTGAGCTTCCCCCAGTCCATCTTGGCTCTCTGCCCCTCCATTACCACTCCAAAAGTCGACTTACCCCTCCACCCCACCACATCCCAGACCAACAACAGCAGCAGCAACAATGGCGAGCATCACCTCCGTCGACTTGACGGGCCTCAAGAAGATCGGCCAGGGCAAGGTCCGCGATGTCTTCGAGGTCGACGACAAGACCCTCCTCTTCGTCGCCTCGGACAGAGTCTCTGCCTTTGACGTCGTCATGCAGAACGGCATCCCCGACAAGGGCGCCATTCTCACCCACGCCTCGGTGAGCTCAGCAACAAACCCGCGACTTGCCGAATTCACCGTCGAGCCCCTCCGCTGACCAAAAACTTTTTTTCTGATGCCAGGCCCACTGGTTCAAGGTGCTGACGGACCGCGTCCCCGGCCTCAAGACCCACTTCATCACCCTCGACCCTCCGGCCGGCCTCCCCGCCGCCGACGCCGCCCTCATCAAGAACCGGGCCATGCAGGTCCGCCGTCTCAAGGTCGTCCCCCTGGAGGCCATCGGTTTGTAGAAAGTCGTCTCTCACTCACAAACATCACGATTAACAAAATCATAGTCCGCGGCTACATCACCGGCTCCGCCTGGAACGAGTACAAGTCCAAGGGCACCGTCCACGGCATCGCCGTGCCCGCCGGCATGCAGCAGTCCGAGGCTTTCCCCACGCCGCTCTACACGCCGAGTACCAAGGCCGAGCAGGGCGAGCACGACGAGAACATCCACCCGGACGAGGCGCGGCGGCTCGTCGGCGCCAAGGTGGCCGACCGCGTCGAGGAGCTCGCGCTGCAGCTATACGCCGCGGCGCGCGACTACGCCAAGGAGCGCGGCATCATCCTCGCCGACACCAAGTTCGAGTTCGGCGTCGACCCCGACACGGAGGAGATTGTGCTCGTCGACGAGGTGCTCACGCCCGACAGCAGCCGCTACTGGCCCGCCGACAAGTACGAGGTCGGCCGCGACCAGGAGAGCTTCGACAAGCAGTTCATCCGCAACTGGCTGATTGAGAAGGGGCTCAAGGGCAAGGACGGCGTGAAGCTGCCTGAGGAGGTGTGTTTGGCCACGGCGGAGAAGTACAAGGATGTGTTTGTGAAGTTGGTTGGGAAGAGCTTTGATGAGGTTGTTGCGCAGGCGTAGGGTGGGTTTTGACGAGTCTTTTCGAGTTTTGAGGGATGCGATGTTACCAGTGAATTAGGATAAACAAAAAATACCTGGGAATTGATCCATCCTGTGGAGCATTTTGGAGTACCGATTCCTGGTCATCAAGAGCTGACGAGTGAGCGATGCCAAGGCGGATGCCACCCATGGAGGCTGTTTGGTGGAGATCGGCTGTGTCGATGGCTGATGCTGCGTGAGGCCTGAAATTCAGGTAGCCGGGTCCACCATTCCGACCAACGTTGGGCCAGGCAAGCTCGCAAGGCAGCCGCAGTGCGAACCAAGTTGAGTACCTTAGGTGCGAATCACTTGACGCCAGCCCTCCTTGTGGCGCCATTCCTCTTGTCGCAAGTCTCCTTTGGATGCTTTGTCTCTCTTGTATTATTAGTTCTGGTACAGAGGTATACGGTAAAACTCTTGAAAGCGTGTTACCTTCGATACCGGCCCAAGAAGCATTCAGAGTGAGACACTCAAGTCGTCACTACCCAGACCGTGCCGAAGTACCACACTTATAATCATTCAGGGTTAGTGTGCGTAGGTGCTCTGCATACGATTGTAATATCACTCTAGATTAGATAACAGGGAGTGGGAAACAAAGTAACAGTCGCCAGCCTCTCTTGACGCTAGTCCCTTTCTTGACGCAAATACAAGAGAAGCTTGAGGCACTCTTACGACGAAGACGCCGCTCTTGACACTAGACGCTTGAGACACTCTTGACTGTTCCTACACCCTACTTCTACTTCATGTTAGCACGCCTACCATGCCTAACTTGACACTACATGCTTGAGAGGCTGTTGACTTTGCCCACACCCTCCCACCCCCGTCATGCCTCTCTCGCGCACCCCCCCCACCCCGACGGTCGCTAGTCCTGCCCTTGACGCAAGTTCTCTTGCCTCAACTCTTCGCTAATCATCTTCTCCTCAGCTTGGTTTTTTTTGGGTTATAAGACGGCCACGACTTCGGTTGAATCGATAGCCAACCATGCCTTCCAAACTGAACAGGAGTAACACGTGTGCTGGAACTCGAATGCCAATTCGCGCATTGTTGATTATCCTCCAAAATGTTCGATCGTAAGTCTGATTCCCACGATAGTCGCTCTCATTCCACTGCTTTTTCATCCCAACTTTCCCGGTATACTTTGATTGCAATTATCGGTCGCCTTCATCACAACCAAACAACTCGGCGAGTAATCGGAGCACGATGCCGGATACTGGTTTCCCTGATATCACACTGATTTGGTACCAATGTTTTCGAATTAGATTTTGATAATAGTGTCAGAGCTGCCCGCAGCGGTGGCGATCACTGGGACTACTCAACCACTGGAGGACCAATCATGGAAAATTCTACTTGTTACTACGTCAAAGGGGAATCCCGCAGTATCGTCCATCTTCCCGAGACGGAGACTTCTGCGTCGAATCCTCTCTCACAGAGGTTCTTGAATCAGATAATCACTGATGGTGGTGCCGCCGCCCACCGCCACGATAACAATGGGAATAGTCTAGACGCAGAACTACAAGCGATGGTCAGCAGCACACCAACTGGGGACCAATACAATTCTCGTAAGCGTTTTCTGTCTCATGATTCTCAAGCATCGCAGCATGGATCGCCCGTACGCAAGTCTGACGACGTACCCTTCATTGCCCCAGGAATCCTTCAAAAGCGTCATCACTTGCGCACAAAAAGGAAAGAAGCAGTTGTCAGAAAAGAGACGCGCCGAGAGCATTCTGTTGAGAGCGTCTCAGACGGCGGTAGCCTTGAAGTCGATGACGATCTCAGACAGCCATCGCTTCGAGACAGGAGATTCCACAAGGAAAACTCCCCGGGAGATACAACGCGTCTTCTCGCCTGCCCATTCCATAAACAAGCCTCAGGAACAAACAGTAACAGGTGCAAGTCCGCGGCTTATCAAACCATTCATCGTCTCAAGTAAGTCTGTTCATCACACCCTTCATCTTTCGGAACCAGGCGATTCAAATATGGTCCAGGGAGCATCTCTACAGGAGGCACCAGCAACAGCCATACTGCTTCCGATGCGGCAGGACTTTCCTACATCCTAAAGATGTGGAGGCGCACCTTAGTCGTCCAGAAGGAATATGTGACCTCGTCCGTGGCGTTTCTGTGGAAGGGCTCACCGCCGAGCAAATACAAAAGTTGAAAAGCAAAAAGCGGAAGCCTGGTGTCACAACCGACGAAGAAAAGTGGCACGAAATATTCAAGATCGTGTTCCCAGATGCAACGAACCGCCCGGATCCATGTGAGCTGATCCGTTTCGTCCTTATCTGATTTGTTTCCGAGAATTAACTTACAACGTGTAGATTATTGTCAGACCGATGTCGATAGCATTTGTCGTCGTATTTTGTCAGAGCTCGAAGAACGCATTCCAACGATGCTAGAGCCTCTTTTTGGGCCTTTGGAAGGACACAAACGACAAAAGGTTCTAGATACGTTTGAGAGTTTCTTCGCGGAGAGAATGTATCAAAGCAGACAGGGAGAAGCGCTTCCCAAGAACGACCAAGATATCCCATGCGAAATCGTTACCCCAGAGTCGGTGGGACACAATCCAGGAGCTCAACGCTCTCTTGCGCGGAAACTTCGGAAGGACGGAGATATACCGGTGTTGCTGACAGCTTCAATCACCACAAACACTGTCAAACCTTGGCAATCAAGTGCGCTCCAGGAAGAACTTGAGTGCAGAATCTTCAGTCCGCCAAATGAAATCACATTCGGAAACATACCGACAGAGAATGAGGATGTCATTGGCATCGACACTGGCAAGGGAGTTCGTCCAAACGAGGGTACCAGTGCCGCAGGCCCATCGAGTGGTCGCCGTGTTGGTTTTGCGAATGGCACACATGGCTTCGTCTCTTTACATGATTCGAATAGCCTGTTGAAGGCTGATGGAGCCTCTGTAGAGTTTGACTTCGACGACTTCCTAAAGGACTGGGAAGGGCAAAGCCCCTCTGGGCCCGCCAGTGGGGCGACTTCTCACTTCCATACTTGATAGTCTAAACTAGTCAAGGGGTTGGAAAGGCAATCTGTGGCGGGAAGCTGCAGGAAAAGGCAAAGTGTAATGGCACAATAAGCAGTCGTCCGGTTGAGTTTTGGGTAGTCTTCTCGCGATGATTCCTTGCCCTTGGGCAGATGAAATTGTTGTTCAAGTAGCAAAGATGGGAAATGAATCACAGCTGGTGAAGTAATAATCACAATCAGAGAAATCATGCCGGCGTTTGAACCTCACATCTTCGACGCTCCGAGTTTCTGACAAATGAACCAAATGCAAAGATGGCTTTGTGGTTGTTGTCAGTTCGAGCGCATGGGTTGAGTGCTCGCATGTTGTTTCCTCCCCTCCAGTTCTAGATGTTGAGAAGCCTCTCGCATTCCTTCTCCTCCGTCTCTCTCTCCTAATGGGTACAGCATTCTCACGAATTAGAGAGCGGGGTAACTGAGGTCTAGAAAGCAGTCTGAATTCTCGGCGGTTCCTTGAAAACCCTCACCATTCAATGATCACTCAGTTGCCGTATGGCTGGCGGCAGTAAAACGCTCACAGCCTGATCGCTTGAGTGAGCCGAGCCCTTCTCAGTTAGTAAACGACCGCCTGAACATTGATTTTCCCACATACTTATTCTGGACCTTTTCCTACGCCAGTCACTGACAATTGGCAGCAAAAGGGTCCGTCGACCCAATTCGAACTACTCCAATGATGGGCTGCATTCGGTTGAATAAAGAGCTAAGGGTTGTTCATCGCGGGCTGCGAAAAGCCAGGGATGCATGCAAGGATGCATGCCGAATGAGTCAATGGCGGGCTGAGCAGGTTCGTGAGATGAGCACAGCCCCAGTTAGTAAGTCGACACTGATGTGCGGCGAATGTCGAATATCATTCAGCCTCAAACAATGTTACAACGCTGGCAACCACTTTAACTACAAGTCAGAATGAGCACGAAGTCTTTTACTTCAACATCTCACGTTGCGCCCATCACCCAACCTTCGTGATCATTCTTTGTCCACCAGTCAAGTACACGCATCAGCCGAACCCTGGAAAGATGGAGAATCTGATGCCATACGGCAGATACAAGCAGCGATCTCACGAGACATGTCGTGAGAGGCACCTTGTAGAACTCGAGAACAACCCTACGCAACCGTCTATCGTGTTGCTAGGAGATTCTATGATCGAACGCATGATCACAACTGGCCTATCTCCGAGCTTCGACCCATGGCCCTCCACAACTATGATCAGCGACGAAATCATGGCTCAGCAACAGCCACAGACTTCTTCGGCTAAGCCTGCACGGTTACAGGGCGTCTTTAACGCCGGCGTAGGCGGCGACAAGTTCGAAAATGTCATCTATCGACTTACCGGCTCATCAGACCCCTCGAGGCCCCTGGGTAGTCTGCTGGATGCCCTTCGGAACCGCAACGTCAAATTGTGGGTGCTACATGTGGGCACAAACAACCTACATCCCAAGCGCGGGTTGAGAGAATTCGATCTAGCTCTACTTCGCTTGATCGTCGAGGCTCTGCTCGAAATGGGCGGGAAGATACTGCTTGTCGGGCTCTTCAGGAGGAAGGATATCAGTGACGAATTGGTGGTGAAAGCGAATAAGGCCTATCTTGCGCTCGTTCAACAATTACAAGAGGAAGGATCAGATCGGATAGAGTTTCTGGAGCCACCCTTGGTTGATAAGGATGAGTGTCTGGTAGATCATGTTCATCTCAACGAGAAGGGTTATCAAATCTGGTCCGAGGTTCTGTTTGGGGCAGTCACGAATATTGTGAAACAATGAGCTTTTAAAATCAAATCTTCAGTAATTTTTATTACCCATTTGCAAGGATGTTTGCCGGTACTACCGAATGAGATTGAGACACAAGGGGCCATCAGAGGTCACTGTGAGCTCCTCCATTCCTTCCTTTCAACTGTGACATGGAAGACATTCAGTCATGCCAGTTGCCTGAGATTGAACGGCGAGATTCTTATCGTTGTAGGGACGTAGGAATTGTCCCAAATCTACGCCGCGCGACTATCCCATAACCCCTTAAATCTGGAGGTCTTCCCCAACAATTCCCTCGGGTCTCCAACCTCCACAACTCTCCCCTCATGCATAACAACAACGACATCATATCCGACGATGGCTTCCAACCGATGAGCAACTTCCACAACAGTAATCCCCTTAAATTCCTCCATCACCACTCTCCTAACCTCCTCATCAGTCCCATGATCAACATTACTCGTCGCCTCGTCCAACAACACCACCTGTCCATGCTTCAACACCGCTCTCGCAAGACAAAACAGCTGCTTCTGTCCGGCTGAAAGCCCCGCCTCCAACATTTCCGCATTAAGTCCGCCTCGCGGCTCCAGGGCGTCCCAGATACGAGTCTTGCGGAGGACGTCGATGAGGTCTGCGTCAGGGGTGTGGCCTGTGGGATCGATGTTGTCACGGACTGTGCCGGGCAAAAGGACGGGATCTTGAGGGAGGGTTGTAAGAGACTTGCGAATTTTGTTCCGAGAAATGGTGGTCAGAGATTCGGAGTCAATGGATAGAGTGCCGTTGGGGTCGGTGTCAAGAAGACGGAGGAGGGTCAGGAGGAGGGAAGATTTGCCGCTACCCGAGCGGCCGCAGATGCCGACTTTCTGACCAGGCTGGATTGCAAGAGTCACGTCTCGTACGACAGGATCAGTTTCGTCGCTGGTGAGAAATGAACGTCAGTGGATAATCTGAAACGGAGGAAGAGGGAATAATGCGGACCTGTAAGCAGCAGTGACGCTGCCAATTTCAATCTTGCCGTTCTCTGGCCAAGACGAAGGGGGCGTGTCTTTCTCGCACTCTCGGTCTTCGCGAGGGGTGTGCTCAATGAAGTACTTGAGCCTTGTAATAGCCCCCAAGCTCGTCTCCAGCATAGTCCACATCTCGATGAATTCAGCAAGCGTCCGGTTGAAGCTGATGATGTTGACCATTGCCAGACCGATGGCGCCTTTGGTAGTAGTGTTATTAAAGTGCAATGCGAAAGCAACCAGGCAAAGCGCCATTCCTGCAACGAAGAGATCCAGGACGACATTAAGCCAGCGCTGTACACAGAAGAAGAGATAGTACGGCCTCTGCGATGCGTCCAGTAGAGTCTGGCTCTCGCGCAGCATGGCCGGACGCCAGGAGAAGGCGCGGAGTGTGGGCAGGCCGGCGAGAACCTCGGTAAAGTGAGTGAATAGAGGAGATTTGGCTTCGAGGTCGATGTGACGGAGCTGACGGGAGGTGCGGAGATAGTATTTCTGGAGGAGGTAGAGGGCCATGAAGGAAGGGGGGATGAGGGCGGCAAAGTAGGATGCGCCGGAGGCGATGATAGCTGTTTCGGCAATGACGAGGAGGAAGGTGTGGAGGGTTGCAAAGGCGGACATGGGAAGGCGGTGGTCTATGAGGGTCATGTCTTGACTGAATCTGTTGAGGGTCACGCCGCTATCTGTTGTCGTGAAGAAGACCAGAGGGGCACTGTAGCAGTTGTTAGTTGAGTGTGATGAGAGGAGATCTGGGTACATACGCGAGGACAGCGTCTAGGAGCATCTGGTGGAGATGACGTGCGGATCGAGGAACCACGGTGAGCATCCAGAAACTTGAGTTATTAGCATCAAATTTCACAAGAAAATGAAGACAAACTTACCTCAAGGAGACGGCGTTCATGACGAGATAGAGCAAAGCGAACATGAGGTAGATACCGAAGTACATGGCCGGACGTTCGTTCGTGCCCTCTTCTGTCCACACTCGCAGCCAAATCTCTGTAATCGAGATGTCAGCAAGCCTCACGATAGAAATTTGCATAGTTGAAGGACACTTACGGGGAAGCTTGGTAAAGCCCACGTACAAAACGACCATGAATATGAAGGGACCTAACATCCGCCACCCGATGGAGCTGAAGTAGAGCTTATAGACCTCGGTGTCACCGGTCTGTCTCGTGAGCTGTGCCTCGGTGACCCTGGCATTAGTTGGTACTGGAGCCTCTACTTTGATGGTCTTCGCTTCATCTTCGGTCGGCTCTTCGGCATCATGATCGTCGTCTTCTGCAAGCTCCTTGCCCTTGACGTCCTGAGCGAGATGACCCCACACAGACCGTGGTACGGAGTCGAAAGCGATCTGGCTACGGATAATGGTACCATCTTCGATCATAGTGATGCAATCAGCAGCATGAAGGAAGTTCACTAAATGCATGTTAGTCTATAGTTAGTATGGCCTGTGAGAAGACTTACCATGGTTGGTGGCAAGGAGCACGGTCATGCCAGCCTGTCGAAGAAGACCACTAGGCCCTAACAGGCGTTGAAACACCGCTTTTGAGGTTTTATTGTCAAGACCACTGAAGACGTCGTCAAGAAGCAGCAGTTTTTTTCGAGAGTATACAGCGCGAGCGAGTGCCTGGAAGTCCGTGAGCCACGATGGAATAACGCCGCAGAGCCTAACTTACCACTCGTTGTTTTTGCCCACCACTCAAAGCCACCCCGCCAGTGCCGACAAGAGTCTCCTCAGCTTTGGGAAACAGAGCAATGTCCTGGTCCAGGCTGCATGCGCGGACAACCGCCGAGAACCAAGCGGCATCATAAGGGACTTGGCCGATGATGTTGTCCTTGACGGAAATATTGCGCAGCCAGGCGGCTTGGTCGCAGAATGCAACGGAAGAGGTGTGTAGAGTCACGGTGCCGGAAGAGATCACCAACTCGCCGAGTATACCTTTGAGGAGAGAAGACTTGCCACAACCAACACGGCCAACAAGCATGGAGATGGAGCCCTTCTTCAGCACAAGTGAGACTTCCCTTAGGATCTCGGTGCCGTCTTTCAAAGTGAACTTCGCTTCGTTTATGCTGACAAGTGGCTTGCCCAGTTCGATGGATGCCGGTCTGAGAGTCGTAGCTCTAAATGACTGCAACTCGACCGCATTGCTAGCCGAGACTTGATGCCTTGGGGTCAGGGGTTGCAAGTCTGACCCGTGCAGGCTGGGAGGCAGCCGCGCAGAGTCCAGCGAGGACTTCTCAGAGTTGGTCAAGATCTCCCGCCGGTCTTCGAGTTCGTCCAAGAGAAGGAACTCCTGGATCCGGGTAAAGCAGCCAAGAGCACCCACGAGCTGAATGATGGAAACGATCAACTTCATAAAGGGGGCAGACACGAGAACGATAATCGACAGGGCAGTGAAGGCCTCGGCTATGCTCAAGCCTTGTTCGGCCCGAGTCCAGAAGACGGCGGCGGCGATGATGACCACGGGTGTGATCTGATCGGCGGCTCCGACTGGAAATGTGGTGTCAGTTGCCAGATTACTAGAATTGAGGTGAAAAGGTCTTACCAATCACACTGAGAAAAGTGATAAGAACTCTGAACTTGACGGAGAGCTTCAGCTCCGTGATGCGAAACTTTTGCACTATGCTGGAGAAATGGTCGGCGAGACCCATCATCTTGACACCCTTGATCTGGTTCAGCAGTGATGATGTGATTGAGATACGCTTCTGAACACCTTCGTTCCACGCAACACGAGCCGGGGCCATGCGCGCAGATAACTTTGTGGTAACCGCAGTACAGACTTTACGTTCGTTAGCAGCGGCTTGGGAAATGACGAGATGAGAATTTACTCACGGAGCCCGGGGATGAGAAGGAGGAAGCAAGGTGGTCCGACTTGACGGTACAGGAGGTAGATCCCAATTGGAAGCTCAACAACCGCAGGCCAGATATCATGGATGAAAGTCAAAGACACTGCGATATTCTCGATGTCGACACTCATCAACGTGACTGGCGCGGAGTCTTTGATCGCCGACGCGTCTAGGTCCAAGGTTTTCTTGAAGATGAGCGACACGAGTCCGCCGCGGAAGAGGGTTACGAGCTGGAATGTCATGTGCTGGTACCAGCATCGAGATATCTATGGCTGTTAGCCTATGATGCGTAAGGGATAGATGAAAGACCCACGGCAAGTCCGACGTAGATGCAAGCCGTAGCGCCGACCAGGCCGGCAGCTACGTTCCTTGAGTCCTCCCCCCAAGGGCTGCCGACGAAGTTGACTATGCGGTTGACGAGCAGCGGTTGAGCGAACGTGAAGCCCGCGAACAAAAGACGGGGCAAAACACCAGCAAGGAAGGTGATTTTGTATGCCCAGAACGTGCTGATGACCAAGCTCCATTTGCTATCCTTCTTACCTATGCAATGTTAGATGGCATCTGTAGATGTAACGGCGTTACGCACTTGTAGCCCACGCTCTGTCTAGCATGCCAAGCAGGCGCGCCGAGTCAAATTTGGGGTCAATGGCACCCAGATCTTCAAGACCGATGAGAAGCCTGAAGCCCTGGAAGAATAACGAATTGAGCCACCAGAAGAGACTTCTGCTGACGACACCGGTAGTGGACTCAACGGCAACATCTTTCTCACTGCTGGCCAAAAGAACTCGCTTGGGAGTCTCTTCAAGAGCGAGAACGACCACCTTGACTACCAAAGAGGCAGTAAAGACGCCCGCGACCGTGCTCAGACCGTCTCTGAGCCATAGTGTTCTGGCTTGCGCGATGTCGAGGACGATGGTAAGAAACAGATACAGGCCGATGAGTACCGAAGGCCTGATGGAACGCTTGTGCTCCGTGTAAGATAGGGCACCGAGGGCGATTGCTTCGATCAAGCCCAGCGCGCTTTCTGCGACCGAGGTGCGAGCTCTGGGTGTTGATGGTATGGACCATAGTGCTATGAGAACGATCTGGAGGCATAGGAGTACAGAAATTGCGACCTTCACGAATTAGCTCATTATACGGAACCTGATTTGCCGTGGAATTTGATATTACCAGCTTCAACCACAGCAGCTTTCCTGCTCGAACGCGGATGTCATTGCGACGTAACCAGGTGATGCGAACCGGAGCAAGGATGATGAGAAGGGCGGTGGGCAGGATGGACAATATGCTCTGCTCAAAGAGTACGGTGAAGTCAAAGTAGCCATTGACCTGCGGGCCGAAATAATTGTCGGCGTCGCTCATGATGCCAGTCACGCTCAGAGGCTGCGTGACTTACACTTGGGAAATGGTCAGAAACATAGCATGCGCTGGAAAAGCGCGTTGCGACCAAGCAGATAACCAACGCTTTTGCGAAACACGAGGTTCTTATCCATTCGCCAAGTTATCAGTCGCACCCCCTGGCGCAGGAATCCAGCTTCCTATTTGAGCGCGCTGATGCTGACAGGAGGCACAGTGTCCCAACTGCAGTTGACAGCAGTGACCGATTCGTCCAATAATACATCGTTAATTGACAGTGAGAGACACGCGTACCGCTGGGTTCGGTTCAAATAGTGACGGTTGGTGCTTCTTGTTCACTTATCAGCGGCCGTTGGGGTCTTGGTATTTGTGCTTCAATGAATGAACATCTTGGAGACGAGTCTTGGAATCGCACATCGCTCTAGCAACCTGCTGTTGTGTGCATGTATCATGTATCCTTGGGTTGATTGTCTTCTCGGCGCCATGAACTAATACTAGTAATACCAACTCTAGAGAGGAATCTCAAATGAAGAATGGCATTCAGATACTGCACGAAGACCTGCGAGCAGGCCGACACCATGACGTGACCAGGAGAGGCATCGCGCAATAATCTCGCTGGCGTTGAGACTTCCACAACGAAGGCCTGTAGCCCTAGCGGTTCAATCATCCCTACCGATCCCATCTGTCATAGCCCTGACGTTTCTATTGGCCTCATTGGCCTCAAGCACCCCTTCGCCCCGAGGCCGACTCATAAATACCTCGACGGTCTGGCTATCATTCAAAAACCTGAATCTTGATTTCACGAATGGACCGACACGTGTGACTCACGCCCAGACTTGATGGCCCTAAGAGGTCTTTTGGAAGATTTATCAGAGTATTGAAGGCCTACACTAAATATCTCCTATTGCTCTGTGTCCCTCTCAAGACAGCAACACGCACCAAAATGATGGATATTGACGAGCCTTCGCCTAGAAACGAGTGTTCCGTGGAATCGCCCCGTGCCCAGGCTTTCCAACGATTCCCCCAACTCCCTCCGGCCATTCGACGAATGATATGGAAAGAGTTCTACCTCATCCCGCGCCAATTCCTCGCGCATTGGGAGGGCTACGAGGATCTTGTAGGAAACGACACCATCTTATTATCTTGGGATTTAGCCCCCGTCGCCCCAGGCCACAACTGGAACGCGAAGAGTTACTACTACTCCATCGACAACACCATTGATCGTATGTCGAGGTCCGTGGCTCGCGGCCTTCGCAAGCGGTTTGGCTTTCCTATGTATTGTCGCAAGGGCCTAGACCCCTGGTCGACCTCGCAACCACCTGAGCAGGGCCTGAGGTCGGACGTCATGATCAACTGGGAGGTGGACTTTATAAACCTAAACAAGGAGACTCCTCAAGTGGACATGATCGACGACTTACCGCATCTTCAGTGGCTCAGATACGTCGAGAACATCGTCGTTGAAACGTGGTTCAGCGAGTGTAAGTCAATCATCGAGAACATGAACGGGCTCACATCAGAGAACAAGTGGCTGCTGGAGATGAGGCACTGGCTTCCAAACCTCAAACTCATACAGCGTGAGTTCACCAACAGGGCGCCAGTCGTTCTCAACGAATGGGCATTTTTCCAGACAAGCTATCTACTTCGTGAGGCAGAAGATACCCCGCCGAGCTGGAGGCATACAAGGCAAGTTGCGACTGACCTCCATTGGCAATCCTGGATTTCTTCGCCCAAGACACCTCAGTGGACTTATTTTCTAGAGAGATTACAGAGCACTGGTGTCGAAGTTCGAGATGTGATGTCGCAGGACATCGGGTTGTATGACGAGGTGTTGGGCAGTAGAAGACTTTTTCAAGGGTTCGGGCAAATCGAGGCGAAGGAATGGGACTCATGAGATATCGACATTGCGACGCCATTCCCCCTTACGTGGGCTACTCCACGTTTACCCAATACATAGTGCCTGTCCATGTAGTACTTTACGAGTAGTTTAATCAGTACCATCTGAGAATGAAATAAAATAACAAGAAAATACTATTCGTGTAGTTTGCTGGCGTAGACCCTCCAATCGTCACAGACTCGAACGCATCTGTGACGGCAAGGACATGAAGAAGTAGCCGTATCTACCTTTTCCCCACAACACCCGCAACTTTCAAACCACCATCCTTTGTCCGTGTCCTCCCAGACTCAGCTTCTTCCAGCGCAAGTCTAGCTCCCTTGCCAAGCACCTTCTCGCGATGCCATTGTCCGACAAACATACCCTCCGGATCAGCCGCGTTCCTCACGGACCGCCACTCCCTCAGCTCCCTACCGTAAAAGTCCTCCACCGCCTCGCTCGCAAGAAAGTTCTTGGCCCAATGCGGCTTGCCCCCGAGATCCTCCATCAGCCACTCAAAGGCCTCGTAGTACCGCGCTCGGCAGGGCGGGTCCATGAGGTACAGCGTCGGCCCATCGGGGGAGGTCGGGTCGAGGTACGGCCGCACGTTGGAAGTCAGGGTCGTATCGCTCACGCGCACCTCGACCGGTGCGTGAACGTAAAGGCCTTTGGCCGAGAAGGGGATATTGTGGGGAACGTAATCCGGGTCCGACGGTGTTAGGTGGTTTAGCCACGATGATAGACGGCGGAGGGCTTCGGGACCCCGTTCGAGCGGGATGGCCCACTCGTTGACGAACTGGGAGTAGAGGCAGTTCATGAGCAGGGCCTTGCGGCTGGGTTGGACGGCGGATATGGTCGAGCCGTTGGAGAAGCCGTATTGCATGCCAAAGACGAACCACTCAACCATAGGCAGGATCCGCGGCACATATTGCGCCAAGTATAGCAGGTTGTGGTAAACGTAGTATCCCAACGCGCCGTCGTAGTTCCTCCTTGGTGGCTCGACAAGTTTCTCGTCCGTCTTGTCCGCCCTCCAGACCACTGCTCTCCTGGTGTACGGGAACCACCACACGCGAACGAACTCGCTTTGCGTCCACAGGTCCTTCTTCCACGCGTTCAGCATCTTGACGTCTGTATCGATGGTCTGCGTCCACCGCAGGGTGAAGGAGCGCACGGCGCGGAAAGTTATTTCGGTGATGATGCCGAGCGCGCCGAGCGACAGCAGCGCGGCGCGGAAGAGCGCGGGGTTCTCATCGTGCGAGCATATCTCGGTCTTGCCGTTGGCGAGGGTGATCTTCAGCGCCAGCACGTCTTCGGACATGAGCCCGTGGAAGAGGCTGCTGCCGTGGGTGCCCGTCGAGATGGCGCCGGCGATGGACTGCTGGTTGATGCTGCCGAGGTTCGGCATGGCCAGGCCGTGGCGCTCGAGCTCATCGCAGAGGGCGTACAGGCGGATGCCGCTCTGGATGACCGCCAGGCCCGAGGACTTGTCCACGGACAGGATGCGGTTGTAGTTGTCGAGGTTGACCAGCCAGCTTGAGGTGCAGGTGATGTTGGATGGCGAGTGGCCGCAGCCGGTGGTCACGATGCGACGGCGGCATTTGCGCGCGAGGTTCACCACCTTTTCGATCTCGGCGAGGGACTCGGGCTGGATGTAAAGCTCCGGCAGGGAGTAGAAGGTCTTGGCCCATGTGTGGTGGACGTGGTTGGGACGCGCGCGAAAGGACACGTCGTTGGAGCTCTTGTCGAGCTCTTCAAGGATGGTAGGGTCCATGGCCCCGGGTGTAGGAAAGGCCAATCCTGGTTGAGGTCGAATCTGTCCGTTTCTTGCTTTCTGTGCGACTTGATGGCTCAGAGATACTTCACTAGGCTGTCCACGTTCATCAAGGTTGGCGCCCTAGGTCAACTCGGCGCTCGGCGCATTCGGACAACCGTGGAAGCAGCACAGGTAGATGAAGGACGCATGGCTAGTGAGGGAGAAGACGGAATGTGCTAAATTTCTACCCCAGAACCGCGCGGTTGGTGTAGGCAAGGGCTGGAAAGAGACGGGATGGAACATTAATAAAAGGGTCTCTCAGTCCGGTACCGTTTTAGCCCGACGAGCTCTTCGATATCTGGATGGTCGCGTCATCGAGTTGCTGTTTGCGACATGTGGATGCGCCGATAAGCTAGGGCCGACCACGCTAAGCCCACAGCTTCTTCCCCAAGCTGTACAGCTGTCCGCGGGGTGCATTCCGCTGAGCTGGAATCCCTGCACCGACCAAGTCGAGGGAAGCTCCGAGACGTACCGTTCGTCGTTCTGTGCATTTTTCAACCTCGTCGCAGTGCTTCATGCATTCTCGCGTATGTGAATGATATCTAAAAATCAACGTAAATTGTATTGTAATACAGTCTCTCATACTTAAGCTGAATCCCCACAGCTACCAGATTCCAGGTCGCTGCCACTCGACAGATATACCCAGCACACAACCAAACCACACAACGAAAGGAAAATGCCCTCAGATTAGCTCTCTTATTGTTCTCACGGACAACGGCCGATGGGCTCCGCCAAAGTGACTGGATGTACCCTCGTGCTGTCTGCAAATTTGGCTTTTCGGACTCTGGGTCATCACCGGGCAATTCCGAATTCCTCGCTGCGCAGCCACTGGGCGAGCAGTTCTGAGATCTGTCTTCCGTTAGCGTGTCTTCAACAGCGCACGAGGTTGAACCTACCGGCCAGCTCCGATTGAAAACTATGTATGTGCTGTCATGCGCATGGTCGAGGCAAGCCGCAACCCCAAGAGGAGCCACAACCGTTAGCCGACGACCTTGCTTCTAGACGTGTTGCATTTTGTCGGTCATTGCGGCGCGTGGTCTCAGAACGTGAGCATGCCTAGAAGAGAAACGCAACGAATTGTTTCCAGACTGGGGGAACCCCAGCTGGTGCCTGCTCAGATCTCTGTTCTTGGTGCTGGTCCCGTCACCAAATGGAGGGTTTCGTTAGACCACACCGTTTGGCGATCCCATAACCTTGTGAGAGTTGTCATCAGCGCAGACGATATTCTGAAAGCAGGAAGGGGATGAAAACGGTAGCTTGCTCGAAAAGTAGTACAGTGATCAGGGACAGAAACGATGTTGACGATCTCAGGCGCATCGGAGTATGCTGCTTCCCGCTTGGGAGACAGCCACTCAGCGAACAAGAAAGGACACGCGCTGGATCAGAATCGCTTCGTGAAAAGGAATGAAAAGGTTGGAGTGATGACATGGCTGGAATGAAGCTCTCCAGCTGTCGCCGACCGAGTGCGTTGATCTAGAATCAAATGGTCAGTCTTGGGGCTCTGCGATGGCAGCGATCCAAGCGTAGGCTGGATGGCGAAACTGCCAGGACGGCCGACGAAAAGCATTGTGCGACAAGCTCAAACATCTGAACTGCCTCGTAAATTCTCACGAGGCGCGCGACGTTTCGTTGTCAGAAAGTCTGGCAGAAGATGGAGGTGGATTGCCTTCGGTTGGTTGCGCAAAAGAAGAAGGCACGCGACTGGACGCGACGAGCTTACGGGCTTGACCCACAGTGTGATACCCACCAACATACACAGTTCTACACACTGTACCCACCACCTAGGCAAGAACGGAGAGACAGAGAAAGGGGCATGTGCATGCTCTGTTGAAGTTTCACTAGGTTTTGATATTTGGACATGAAATCATGATCAAGTGATATTCCATCTTCTAAAGTCTATCCTTCTCCGCTTCGGCAGCCTCTTGCAGCCTCGCCTCGACCCTGGCAACCACCTCGGCGTCGTACAAGTCCTCCAGGTTCTTCTCGCCGTTGAGATACTCCTTCTCGTGGCGGAGAGCCTCGTCCCTCGTCATGCAGACCAGGTCGCGGAACCGGATGTTGGTCCACTTCTGCTGCTCGGAGCCCTCACCAATGACGAGCTTCGTCTTGCCCTCAGGCCTCTTCCACCGCACGAGCACGAGCCTGTTGATGAGACCGGTAACGGCGCTGCGGCCCTTCCAGAGCTCTTCGGTCAAGAAAGCGGCATCACCGAGAGAGACAGGAACGCGGATGCCCATGGATGCTTCGACGCCGTCTCGGTGCTTCACGAGGCGGGTCTCGGAGCCCTGGACGAAGCCGACGATGTCGCCGTAGAGCTTGTCACGGTTCTTCGCTGGGACGTAGTCAAGGGGGTATCCTAGCTCATTGTTAGTCATGGTCTTGAAGTAGAGTGATGGCTTCGTACCTGAGATGCTGAGAATAACGTGGTTTGCGACGATGTATCCAAAAACGGCGGGCATGGTTCCAAGAACGGGGAGGATTCGCACTCTGAAGCTGGGAAGAACGCTGAGATCGCCAACGGTGCCCTTCTTGAACTCCTCCTCGGAGAGAGGCAGCAGAGCGGCCTTGCCTTCGGCTGCCACCTCGTTGGAGTACACAACGGGAATACCACTAGTCACACCAAGCAGCTTCAGCTTCCTGCGCGTAGCCCTCGAGAGACCGTCGTCGGTGCTGGCGCCGATGTCCGCAACGTTGATACGAGTAGGATCACCCTTGGCCCCGGCGCCCATGCTGGAAATAACAGGAATCTGGTGGTCATGGCAGTACTTGAGCAGGGCAACCTTTGTGTCAATGTTGTCGATGGCGTCCACCACGAAGTCGGGCTTCTGGCCGTCCTCGGCCCACGGCGCGAGCAGCTCGGCGGCGACGTCCTTCTCGAACTTTTGGTTCTTGAGCTCGAAGCGGGCCCACGGGGTGATGGCGATCAGGCGGCGGTAGAGACACTGGACCTTGGGGATGCCAACGTCCGCGAGGGTGGCGACGGCGTGGCGGTTGAGGGAGCTGAGTGTGACCTGGTCGAAGTCGATGAGACGGATCTTGGAGACGCCGGAGCGGGCGAGGGCGGCGGTGCAGTGGGAGCCGACGCCGCCGACGCCCACGACGACGACGAAGGCGGAGCGCAGCTTGCGGAGGCCGTCGTCCTTAAGGAAGACGCGGTTGCGGGCGAGTTGTTCCAGGATCAGTTCTTCGTCGAAGTCGCCGGCTTGGGCGCGACGGGCCAGGGCTTGGTTGCGGGCATCCTCCTTGTCAACAGGGGGAGAGGCGCCGCCGTATGAGGTGAGCTTTTGGACATTGAGTTAAGTCGTGAGGTTCACAAATGGAGTGGGGTTGACTTTACGTTTCCAGATGAGTCGATGGGGGCGGGGATGGACTTTTTGAGGTCATGAATTCGTTCTTCTCGTTCGAACGCTTGGTAGCCAAAAATGAGACATGCTACTGTCGCGCCGGATAGCAGCGCTGTAGCTGCTAGTTGTATGTGCGGGTTTGACGCCGCTTTTGAAAAAAGTGAAGACATTTTATACTCGTATGCTCATGATGAAAAAAGATAAAAGGGGGTTCCTGGCGAGATTCGCTTGAGGAGAACGATTGAGACGGCCAGAAACCGAGCCAGTCTTACCTTCTATCAAATAGGTTGACCCTCTCGGAGTAGCAATTGGGTCTCAATCGTGAAAATCAAATGTTGCACCATCATCAGCGAGCAAGGTCAAAAAACGGATTTTCGGTCAATGGCCAATCAGATGGGACTAAAGTGTCCCGCGTCAGCGGGACGGGCACGGACGGACCTTCCACCCCCACTGCTCCCCCCAGATTTCAATGGCACAACCAGATAAGGGCAGCTCCAAGATTTGACGATAGCAGCAAATCAATCGCAACACCAAAGTCAACCCCACGATTCCGACCTCGCGAACTCACCCCCCATGATTGACACCCTCATTTGAACATCACACAAGGCCCCGCAGCAGCCGAAAATGCGCCAACGCCTCGCCCTCCGCCGGATCTTCCTCCAGAGGCTGTTCCGCCTGCAACAAACCACCCGCCCCTTCACAAGCAACACCGCCCTCACCGCGCGCAGCAGCACCACACGCCCCCAGCTGCCCTTCCTCACGATACCCGTCGCCAACCGCCCCCGTGCGCGCTACTTCACCACGGAGAAGAAGCGATGGCTGCGCTGGGAAGGCAGCCTCTTCCTGCGCTACAACATCTCCATCTGGGGAGGCGCCGCCTGCGTCCTCGCCATCGTCTTTCTCCTCAACCAGGAGGCGCTCGAGAAGGAGTTCCCGACGCCGCATGAGTGGTCCATCCGCACGCGCATGTGGATCCGCGGGGCCAAGAGCGCGGCCGTCAACCCGCACCTGAGGAACGTCGACTGGGCCGAGGTCATCATCTCGTGCAGGGAGGCGGTGAACATATTGGAGGATGTAGAACGCGACGGCAAGGGGATCAGGGAGCTTCTGGACGAGCCGCTGTCGATTGACGGGCTGGGCGCCGCTGGCAAGGATGTGTCGGCCAAGAGCGAGGAGTGGCGGCGGGGATACTACGAGGTTTTGATGCTGATGGCGGAAGGCCAGGAACAGATGGACGGATGGGTAAAGGATCGAGCGAGCAACCGTGTGTTTCCTCCAGAGATGGTCATCGGACCGTCAAATCCGCATCCGAAGCCGATCCCCCACGGGGTCGACAAGGCGCCCAGAGAGGAGGACTGTGAGGTCGCCTTCGAGCCGGCGGAGAACACCTACCTGCGCATCCTGACAACGAAGGGCTTCACGAACCGCCAGAAGATGGACGCTGCGCTGGCATATGCGTCATTCCTCGACTTCAAGAGCATGCCCGATGCAGCGGAGAAGATGTACCAATGGGCCCTGGCTCTGGCCACCGAGACGGCCTCCGCCTCGCTGGTTGACGGACGCACATACACCATCAACGACAAGACGACACCGCCTTCTCAGAACGTGCTGACCGTCCTGACGTCGATCGCCACGCACAAGGCGAGGAGCGGCGACGTCAGCGCCGCGCTGCCCATCTTCATCTCCGTCCTCCGCGCCCGCCGCGCCCTCCCCACGACGCCTCTGCCGGGCCAGGAGCGCCCGCAAGAGGTTCCCACGTCTCTGTGGCAGAGAGTCTGGAACGCCGCCGCGGCGCCAAAGTACCCGCCCACGCCTGACGACGGCTCCCGCCCGCCCTGGAGGCATTACAAGGAGCTTTGCGAGGAGGCCAGTCTGAACCTGTACATCGGCGAGATCCTGTTCGCGACGAAGGACGCCAAGGCGAACCGCGAGGAGGGCCTGGCTTGGACGAGAGACGCTGTTGACCTTGCTGAGGAGCAGCTCCGCAAGGTCGGCACCGTTGGCGGCGACAGGGAGGCTCGCCAGACGTGCCGCGAGTGCTTGGGTGTTGGGCTGGAAAACTGGTCTGCGATGGTGGCGAAGCTTGCCAAAGAGGAGGAGGCGAAGAAGAATGCCGCGCCTACTAAGTCTACGTTCGGTTTCTGGAGCGAGGCCAAGACGGTTGATGGAAGGTGGGCTGCGGAACAAGACGTTGTCACGGAGAGGATACGCCGCACTAGGGAGCTCCTGGTTAATGTCGAGCCGCCTGCTGCTGGGCTTGCATCATTGCTTCGGGCGTAAGGCCTTTGGGCACTGTATAATATTGTTCAAAACATCACACACTCAAAATGCAGAGCAATGATACCAAGAAATTCGATTCCCTATCTATGCCTTGTGACGGTGTACTGCAGCTTTGCAGAGAGCAGATGAGCACCGCCGGCTGAGCCCCAAAATACTCTATTTGTGGGAGTTGGATGCTGCACTGTTCCATGCGTCCCCTCAATAACAGCCTTCTATCTGAGAACACACTCCATCACTCCTCCCCTCCTCATGTGTAGTATTGTCCTTTAGTGCGAGGAAGTCCATGCATGTGCCCGCCCTGGCCTACGGACATGCCAGGTGGAAAGCTTTAGACCGCGATAGGAGCTGGAGCTGCACGACCTGAAATATCCTAGCGTTCAGCTCTCTGCAACAACTGCTCCTCGTCGCCGTCGCCGTTGTTGGTTCCGAGCTGCTTCTGGACCTGGGCCTCCATGTGAAGCTCCAGCTCCTCGAGGGCCTTGGCTTGCTCGGCAACCTCCTTTGGCACAGCGTATCCGATGCTGGGCTTCGCATACTCCGGCATTTGTTCCCACATTTTGTCGAAGCTGGATGTGGTCGCGGCCCACTCCTCGTCGGTGGGCATGGCCGGGTTGACGGGAACGATTTCAGGGTGGCGGTAATCAGGTCCTGCCTTGGCGACTTCTTCAAGCCAGGCGAGAATCGGGACGCGGCTGGTGATGAACATCAACTCAATGTAGTAGACCTCGCCAGAAGAGAAGACAGTGCAGCCATGTTGGGTGAAGGAGGCCGTGTTGGGGTTGCCACCAGGCTTCGCAACGGGCGTCATGGCGGCAGCCTCATCCGTAATGTAGGCTCGGCCGCGGCGGACGAGGAGATCCTTGAGGGGCTCGTGGGAAAGCTCGTCGGCGCTGGTGCTGCAGCCGATGACCGAAAGTGTGTTGGTTCTCTTGCCGATAGCATCGAAGGTGACAGGGCTGTCGAGGGCCTTCATGATGTGGTCAGCGCTCAGACCGACGCCAATGATGTCGAGGGAGGCAGTCGCAGCGGTGATGGCGGGAACGGCCTCGTCGAGGACGTATTGAATGTGCGCCAGCGGATGCTCGTTCTTGGGGATGGCATGAACCTTGGGGTTGTGAGCGCGGCCGTGGTGGACCATGCTTGCCATCGGAACAGCACAGGCTGAGACGGGGCTCAGAGGCTTCTGTCCCTCGGGCCACCACCACAGCTCGCCGGCGTTGGCAAGAATGATTCCAGGAGGAGAAGCATCGGTGGCAGAGGACCGCTGCTTGAGTAGCTCCCGGACGATAGAGACCATGCTGCCCTTGTTGATTCCGCCAGATCTATTGGCGACACGAAGAGCCACATTGCCGAGATCCTGGCAAGGCTCGCCGAAAATGACGACGACGCGGGAGGCAGTGGAAAGATTGGCGCTGGTGAAGATGGGCACGTGGGGAGAAGTAGCCGGGGTGCCCAGAGGAAGGAGCGTCTTGCTCATGCCGAGATTCTCGAGGCGCTCGTGGACGACATCGCGGATGGCCTCTGTGACCAGGTTAGTAAAGCTGGCAGGAAGTGGACTGCAATGGTACTTGCCATTGAAGTGAAAACGTTGACGGTCGTTGACGCGCTCGTTCTTGGTAAGGAAGTACTTGAAGTAGAAGCTGGGGTCTCCGATCTTGTGAATCTCATCATCGGTGTCGATGAAGTAGCTGCTGGTGTTAGCTTCAGCTGAGCGAAAGCAAAGGAAGGCGCTCACCCAAGCTTCTTGATGTCCGAGGGGAACACAGGGTCCTCGGGCAGTGCAGACCAGCGGCGACGGAACATGACGGCGAGTGGCGATGATGAGCTTGAGGTGGTCTGGTTAAGTCAGAAAGAAGTCCGGCTGACCTCGAGATTGTTGAGGTTGCCTTGTGAAGGGGAAAAGAGGGAGAAGATCCGAGGAATCACAGATTAGAAAATATGAGAAAATATGGGAAAGAACTGGCGGAGGACTTGGTTGGTTTGTTTGGTGCCCCGAAAGTGTGACGGAAGGTGAAAGTGAAAGTGTGGTTGATCGGGTTGTTGTTTGTAGAGGAACATGGAAGCAGGAGGCCGCTTTGTGTAGATATACCTTATCCAGTCGACAAGCAGCAAACGGGAAGTCACAGGCCAGGCCGCTCCTTCTCCAGAAACCTTTGGAGACCAACAGGAAACTGCAAACAATCACATACCCGGAACAAATGGGAGTTGTGCATCTTTACATGTTTTGGTATCTGTACATATCCTTCTCAGATCCGGGAAGCTGCGACCAAAACGCCAAGCCTTCTTCGTCTGTACGTCGCTTAAACTTGATTGAAGTTGACTTCGTTTTGAAGAGCTTCTAAATCATGTTTGTATTGTACACAGGCGCTTTCGTGCCATAATCGTCGAATCGTCTCCTTCCACCGGCCCTTTACCAACTGGCCCTCTTCACACCAGGCAGGTTGCCCTCGTAGGCCTGCATACGGAAGTTGAACTGCGACTGCGTTAGCACCTTTGCCTTCGTGCCCAGAATTCGCCATCTTTTCAACATACCCTCGTCATCTTAAAGTCACGGAAGACACCCCTTGACTTGCCTCCCAGTATGCAGCGGTTGCGGATCTGAGTCGAGCGGGTGTAGGAGTGCATCTGCGACAGCTGAAGCTGCGCCTCGGCGCGCACGCGGGGAGGGAGGGTCGCGTTGCGGATGATGTGGCGGAGAGCTTGCCTGCAGCGATCGCAAATGTCAGTCCTGTGGTCTGCGCAATTTCGACGGTGCTCGGTGATGCTCACCTCTCGGGCTCGTGCTCCATGAAGACCTGGCGCTTGGTGTGGTCACGAATCGTCCGGATGTTGACGAAACAGCCCAGGTCGAGCTTCTTGGCACGGAACATTGACATTTTGGCGGCGTTGGTGGAATTGGGCGACGACGATGTCGATAGACGTGATGTTCGAGAAGTTCAGTAGAGAGCTCGCAGAATTGAAGATCCGTCACGTGGTGCCGCTGCGAGTGCTTATCTTATCAGTCACCGACAGCTCACCGAACACGGGTAGCCCAAGCAGTCTGCGGAGAAATTCAATGCTACCCAAGCGCGAAGGTATTAACCAATCATTCAAGGGACGCAATGCGAACGACGAATGGTACGCACACTTGGTCTTATAAGGCAACCGCTAGTATTGTGAAGCGATTGAGATGTGACGGAAATGATTCTGGTATTGGAATAGCCATTGACCCCCGAAACGCCAGCCGTCGTCGCAGTCTATATCTAGACGTCCAACAGAAATACAAGTACACCACCACATCGTCTCCAGAATATCCTTTTCCCCTCGGCGAATTATCAGATTTGTTGTTGTACGCAGAAGAGCAGAGCGCCGCGCCATATTGCTATAATTGGTCCAAGAGCTTCTGCCGTCTCCTATTGATCAACTCTTCTTGCACCTCCTCCAACGTCGGCAACACCCAGCCCTTGCCGTCCCCTGCGTCGCCTGGCAGTGGCTCCCAATCTTCTGGTGCTTGCTGCTTTCCTGACCTTGCCATGTGTTCAAATGCTTCCTCCTCCTTGGCAGCTTCGTAGGCGAGCAAGTCCTTGTCCTCCTCATCTGGGGCGTAGCCATAGTACGCCGCATCGACCTGTTTCCGCAGGTCTTCCCTCGTCTCAAGAGGTCTCTCGTCGCTTGCTTTCGCTTTTGCGGCCTCGAATAGCTCCTTCACTCCTGGCAGGTCTCGTGCGCGTCCAAAGTAGCGGTAGCCTTTGCCGCCGCCGGGTATCTCACGTCCTTGCTCGTCGTAAATCTTGCCGCCTCCGCGCATGTAATTCGGTCCCCCCAGATTTCGTATTTGCACCTCCCACACGTACTTCTCCCGCATGAGCTTGTTGATCTCGTCGTTGAGGTCGCGGATTTGGTAGTCGCTAAGGGCCGGGTCTTGGATCTTGGAGACCTTGCGCGAGATCTCCTTGAGCACTTGACCACGCCATTTTTCGCAGGAGGGTATCGAGTCGACTTCGGTGATTACTCTTGGCCGCCTTGTTCTGCCAATGTCGATGATTCCGAGGTCTGCAGCCTGTGCCTCTCTGAAGCGAAACAGCATAGACTGCGCCTTCTCCGAATTTCGCGCCTGCAAATCACGTTAGCCCTCTAGTGTTGCGTGTAAAAATACTGTGATAACCTACCATCTTGACAGCTTTGGGGCCGGAGAGGCGTCGGATTTCCTGGAATGAGAATCAGGTTGGCGCTGGAGGTAGAAGTCGCGGAGGAGCAGTTGATGCAACTTTCCATTGAAGGTAATGCGCCAACCTCTCCACGAAGCACAGGCCACCCTGCACCCAATCAGCCAACGGCTTAGGTACTTTGGTGGGGCTAAGCTGCCCGCGCTGCTGTATCCGTACTGAACAGGGTGACGTTCAAGCTAAATAGTACATCTGAACATTTCTGGAGCTATCAACAGCTCGCGCGACTTCAGACCAGCCCCACGATGCGCCTTCCGACGCTGCTTCTCGCAGCCTCATCTCTGGTAGGCGCGGTGTTCGTCGACGAAGTCGGCGACATCGACTACCACCATGAACTTATCGGCGTGCCTCAGGTCGAGACGACCTTCTTCCACAAGCCCAGGAAGGACGACAAGGCTTCTCTCCTGTACTCCCTGAGCGACGTTGGCGTTGTTGGAGCCGTCAACCCGAGCAATGGCGCCGTTGTATGGCGTCAGTTCCTCACTGGAAACATCACGAACGGCGGTGGACATCTGCGAGCGGCCAAGGGCGAGGACTGGGTGGTCTCTGCGTATGGCAACACCGTGCAGGCTTGGAACGCCATGTCGGGCAGAAGCGTGTGGTGGACCGATTTCACGGGCGACATAAGGGATTTGGAGGTCATGGAGCTGACAGAGAACGGGCGCAAAGACGTGCTGGCGCTTTTTGAGGAGGAGGATGGATCTTCGACCCTGAGACGGCTCAATGGAAAGGATGGAAGCGTCGTATTCGAGTTCCACGATACGAGCAAGACCGTCCCCCTTCAAGTGTCGAACAACATCGAAAAGATCTTCGTGGTCAGCCTTTATGGTTCTGCCAACTCCTACGGCATTCGTGTATCAGTCCATGACACTGTTGATGGCCGGCGCGTTGACGACATCAGCCTTGGCTCGAAGGGCGACGTCCAGACCAAGGAGGATCTCCTGCTCGTTGGTGCCAACTCAGCCTCTCCCATCATTGCCTGGACCGATGCTGCGCACTCGAAGCTCAAAGTCAACGTCCTTGGTACCAAGACCAAGCAGGAGTTTCCTCTGCCTGCTGACACTCTCGAGGTGGCCATCCATGCCCCTCATCACCTCCAGTCTGAGCCGCATTTCCTGGTTCACAGCAGGACGAAGGCTGGCAACAAGGGCGAGGTTTACCATGTCAACATCAAGAACAACGCCATCACCAGGGACCACGAACTTCCTCTATTGCCAGGCCTTGGCGCGTTCTCCACCAGCTCCGAGGGCGCCAACGTCTGGTTCACGCGCATTACCGAGGAGGAGGTTATCCTGACATCTTCCAGCTCTCATGCCATCTTGGGCCGTTGGCCATACAAGGCCGGCACCGAAAGCGTCTCTGCTATACACGCCGTTTCGGAAGTTATCAAGAAGGCTGGCGACAACTTCGCCGTCCGATGCGCCGCCGTCACCACTTCAGATGATTGGCTGCTTGTTCGTAACGGCGAACAGGCTTGGAGCCGCCCTGAAGGTCTGACTGGTGGTGTCGCAGCCGCCTTTGCTGAGATTCCCGAGAGCGAGGATCTGGCCAAGACCCTCGAGGCCGAGGCTCACAGCAGCATTCTGTCCGCCTACATTCACCGTGTCACCCGCCACATCGACGACCTTGCCTACCTACCTGACTACCTCGCCTCAATCCCTCAACGTCTTGTCAGCAGCATCACCGGGGCCGAAGTCTCCAAGACTGAAGGCCTCTCTCGCGATGCCTTCGGTTTCAACAAGTTGGTTGTTCTGGCCACCCGTCGCGGCAAGCTCTTCGGCCTTGACGTTGGCAAGCATGGCAAGGTCATCTGGAAGCTTGACGCTTTCAAGATCCCCTGCGGGTCTTCCTGGGACGTAAAGGGCATCTTTGTCGAGGATGCCAAGTCCCACGTCACTGTTCGCGGCTTCCACGGTGAATACGTCGTCGCCAAAACCGATACCGGTAAGATGGTTGATGTCATGCCCGAGGGTTCCTGGGCGCAAACCCAGGCTGCCGCTATTGTGGACAGCCCATCTGGCCCGTGGCTTGCCCCGGTTGGTATCGGCGGTGCCATCGGCGATATTCCTGCTGCTTGGGCTCCTAAGCAGACTGTTGTCGTCCGTGGAACAAACGGCGAGCTCAAAGGACTTGCTTACATCAACGAGGACGGCACTGCCAAGGAGCAAGTCGCCTGGGAGTTTACACCACCGGCCGGGTATGAGATCGTCAACATTGCTACCCGACCTGTCCATGACCCTATTGCGTCTATTGGCAGGGTTCTCGGTGATAGAAAGGTCAGATACAAGTACTTGAACCCGAACACCATCGTGGTCTCTACGGTCAACGCCGCCAAGTCGACTCTCAGCGTGTCTCTGCTCGACTCGGTTTCCGGAGAGGTCCTGCACTCTACTTCTTACGAGGGTGTTGACACCGACAAGAACGTCGAGTGTACCCTCTCTGAGAACTGGTTTGTGTGCACTTTCTTCGGCGAGTACGCCCTGAAGGACGACGCCGGACAGCCCCAATCTGGCCAGTCCCTCAAGGGCTACCAGATCGTCGTCTCGGACTTGTACGAAAGTGACTACGCCAACGACCGCGGCCCGCTTGGCGATGCTGCTAACTTCTCCTCCACCGACCCCGTTGAGACCCCCACCGGTGCTCCTCTTCCCTCCGTCATTAGCCAGGCTTGGATTTTGTCAGCTCCCTTGGCTGCTCTGGCCGTCACCCAGACCAGGCAGGGCATCACCAGCCGCCATGTTCTCGGCTACCTACCACAGTCTCACGCCATCGTGGGCTTGCCTCGCCAACTTCTGGAGCCGCGTCGCCCTGTCGGACGTGACCCTACCCCCGCCGAGATGGAGGCCGAGGGCTTGGTCAGATACCACCCGGCCTTGGAGATCGACCCCAGACAGGTCATCACCCACCAGCGCGATGTCATCGGCATCCAGAAGATCATCACTTCTCCCACAATTGTCGAGAGCACCAGTCTGATCTTCTCCTTCGGTGTTGATGTATTCGGCACCCGCGCCACCCCCAGCTTTGCCTTTGACATCCTCGGAAAGGGCTTCAACAAGATTAGCCTGATTTCGACCGTGCTTGCCCTCACCGTCGGTGTTGCTGTATTGGGCCCCATTGTGAGTAAAACCCAAGCCTAGGCACGCATGATTTTGACTAACACTATGCAGGTCCGCAAGAAGCAGACAAACATGAGATGGGCATAAATAGTGTATGATATGATATGATATGATATAATAAAGTCTTACGAGTTTGAGTCACCGGTCTGCCCCTTCTTGTTCGTCTCGCTGCTTCACCTCAATGACTTGAGTCCGTGGGGCATTAGTGACCTGTGAGAAGTAAAGTGTCAAGTTGCTGGGTAGGTACATGGCGCTCGCGAGTCCGGACGTGCCCCGGAATAGTAGCCTCGGCCCTCATTGCATCCGTACATTCACAAGTAGTGATTTCGAGATAGAAGCCTCTTTTCGAGCTTCATCCTGTGAGTCCAAGATGGCGATGGCTTGTGTGCCTGTAGCTTACCCTCGCCAGCCTCTCATCTCGAAGGCCATCACGCTCGCCGCCACGATACTACACCCCCCATCAGTCGACGTGTTCATCGCAGGAGGCTCTTATCCACTTACGCTGACATGAAGTTTCTTCGGGCTTGTCAATAGGGGCGAGATTTGAGTCAACACATAGGGGTTTGTGCCATGCTCATTCATGCATGAATGTTCCTCGCGGCGACTTTCGCCATGCGCAGGGACATATCACCCATGCTCCCTGAGATAGATTACTGACTTAGAGCGAAGATAGTCTGGAATTCGGATGGTTCTTCTTGAAGACAGGCCGGAGAGTTGAGACTTCCCGTGTAGAGTCTAGAGCCGTGTCATTGGTGCGAAGATATAAGGGCATCTCGTCGCGCTTACACATCAAGGCCCAACTGAAGGTCAGAATCACAAGTCTGGGCCGGCAACCATTTCGCAACCGAGTAGAACGACGTTCATCGTGCCATGGTATGTTTTGTTTGAAAGCGTCTACAGGATAGCACGTGTTCCGTCTCAATTTTCCCAACAGACATCGATAAGCTATTGTGGATTGAAGTCCCCGAAGCGCTCGTCACCGTGAAGTCCTGCTGGGTATGCTCTGGCGATCAAGGGTCGGATCTTGGGCGTCAGACGGTGGACAGACAACGTTGAAGTGGATGTAAAGAGGTCTATTATGTGGAAAATATCTTTGAGCGAGTAACCTGATCAGCGTAGCAAGCGCTGCTGTAAGTGAAGTTATTCACAGTCGCAGGCAATGGTATTTACAAGACACGTCTAATTGGCTATCCGACAGTGGATGCTTGAGTAAACAACGGTATTATGATCTCCAGCTTGAGACCTTATCTTTCACTGTGTACAACAACTAAGAGTGATATCAATCATTCACTTCCCCCATTTCGCGTTCGTGAAACTTCCAGGGACATCTCGTGCTTCCCACGAGTCTCTTGGAAACCCCACTTAGTCCGTCATCGGGGATCACCGGGAGGGCTCGAGATCCTAGTCTCTCATGGACGTGTAGGCCACCCGTTCTGTAGATGAACTAAGCTCAAACAGATCTCCGCTTGCCAGGACTGGACGGAAGAGCACACTGGCTCCGCTCATCCTTCATCCCATCTCGCTGACCACATCGTCGTGGTCGCCCGAGACTGACCGACGTAGCATGCATGTCGAAACCTTGTCTCCATGGCCCAATCTTTTCGGGGACACCACCGGCCCCGCCAGAATTCTTCAACGGGTTTCGGCGAAGGCAGACGATGATACCATGATCCTGGACTGTAGCACTCTTGGGTCCTGTCCCCCGTCTTCTACTCGCACTACCCTCAGCCTTCATATTACCTCACCTTCGAAGATCTTCCCCGACGCCTAGAATGTCTTCCATGCCTTATTCGAGCGTCATTCAAGAACCTCTATGGTTACCGACGGGATCTACATGAAAGGCAACTTTGTCGCACATCGTGGCCCCAATCGAAGGCATACACCTTCTTTCTTGCCGCGTTACCCGCACTTTTACTATCAGGCAATTGGAATTTGATGTTGTGCCTTACCGATATGGCATTTACACGCGAGCCAAGCCAATGTTGGGTCACGATAGCATCATACGACACCAAGATGCATACTTAGGCCGGTTGCCTTCTCATCCTGCATGAAGGCTTTCGACTTTCCACTTGAAGTCCTGGCGAAGATAACTCGAGGATGATGGATTTAGGGGGGCTCTCTCAACACAAAGACCTTGCAGCCATTTACATTGCGGCAATCAGGGATTAGAAATGCAGTATAGCGGGCGTTGCTTCATGTTGGGCCTCAATATGTATGAAAGAGCCACTCTGCCGTCATTGTTGGTCTAATCAACTACACCCAAATGCTGGCACTGAACTGTGCGGCACAATGAAAGTGGAAACTTTCTACCAGAAGTATCGACCAACGCTTTCCCAACTACATTGGTCTTGCAGTTGACAGCGAGGTTGGGAACTGGCGGGGGAATCAGCCTAACACGGTTAATTAGCGGTGAAGAAATCAACCTTACCAGGCGGCCGCAGCGTTTGCACATTGAGCAAGCGTCCCCGCCAACCCGCGATGAGCTACTCTAGGACCATTGAGTTTGGAAAAGTAGGATCATGTGCTCAAATATCAATGCTACGGCCCGTGCCTTGGCCCCCAAGGCATTGATTTGGGTTCACCGCTCTCACACAGCTATTGTGGTGTTAAGGTCCCTAGTCGTTTGTGCAAGGATAGGGGGGTATGCTGCTCGTTACGACTCTGGGCTCACCGACACTCACCGCAAAACTCATACACCGACGAACCAAGAGACAGCAAAGTGAAGAGATTTCCAGTAGGCAGCTAAAACATCTGCACTTCTGCCTTGTTTGAAAGACATTGGAAGAAGCACATCGTATCCCGAAGTGCTTCCTTCCGCAATCCTCCGACGTCAGACGGCTTCAGCTCCGTAGCTACGCCTTCTTCCGGGAACTGGGTGTCCGAGGATCTTTTGTGAATCCTGTCATCCACAGAAAGCCGCGATCGGAAGAGAGCTACAACGAGCTGAGATGCGCGTGCGACGAAGGCATCTGGTTCACAGCGTCCCAGGTTAAGCGTCTGGCATCTGACGAGAGCCACCTTCATCAATAGAGTTTGTAAGACATCCGGTTTCTCTGTGTCTAGCAATGCTCGCACAGGCCATGGTTCATGCCGTATCACAGCATCATTGTGCGGAATGCCGAGGTGATGCGCTGGAGAATGTTGTGCACGATTCTATATGAGACGTCGCGCAGGACCATGATCGTTCGATGTTCCGCTGGTGCCGTGATACAGATTTCATCTACCAGTTGTCAGCTGCGCTTCAATCCTTGCGACATGTCGAGAAATCTCCATAAAGAGTAGGAAGGAAGAAGCCTCGACCTCAATTCTTTCTAGGGTGAGGGTTGCCTTGTTGTTGATCGCAGCTAAAGGCGTTTCTTGTCGCAACCGAGGGACTGAGTCTCACGACAGATCCTTCTCGAACTCCTTAGGATCCAGCTTCAACATGCTGCTGCCTGAAACGTCCCCGCTTCGAGCAGGGAACATCCCACCCACCGAGAACTGAACGAAAACGACGATACCTACAACAAGGCATCCACTGTCTTACGAAGTGTGCGCGTTGCCTCTCCTTCTGTTGGATGTCGATGTCTGTCTACGAGAGAGGCGGACGTTGCCTTTGGAGACGATCGTAGGCTCACAAGCTCAGAGCGATGGTGACGATGATCCAGCTGTCCGTGTTGCGGAGCCATGTTGACGAGGACAGAAATCGTGTGTCCATGCAGCCTTAGAAAGTTGCCAGGGTCACCAGGGCCCGACCCGTCCGTACCGTTGCGAATGCCACCTCGTGGATGAACCAGTGCTTTGGACAATTCTTCTTCGTTTGTTTCAGAAGACTAGTAAGCCTGCATCAAACTCTCAAACTGGGCTCCGTCCGCCTCATTATCCCATCTTAGCCCACGTCTGCAGTAGTGAGCCCGCTTGATAGGTTAGCAGCAGCCCCCTCGCCAAAGTTTCATTCGCTGCGAGAGCTGGCTAAGAAATGGGGGCCTCAATTTTGGTATAGAATGGACCCAATAACCAAGTTCGCCGTCAGCATCACAGCTTAGTGAGAAACGCGCGCAATGGACATCATGTCGCCGGTATTCGCTCAAAGATCTTAGGATTACAGCCCTATTTCAAATCTGCTGCCCTCGTGACCCGCTCATCTAGGATCAATCTTCGTGTAGTCAGTTGCCACGATGCAAGGCAACTTCAAGGCGATTTCAGCTGCAATACGTGGCAGACGTAGTCTTGCCAACAGTGTTGGCGCCCGACATTATCGGGATGATGTTTTTGGGCTGCTTCAGGAGAAGGCTATGCGGACTGGAGGGTGGGATGGCATTCAATATGCAATAAGAGAATTGGTTGAATAAAGCCGAGTCGGGCACTGATGACGATAACGAAGGTTCGGAGAGGAGGTTGAAACATACGGTTGTAAGCCACTTCTCATGCGGAGATAATGGTCATCTGGCCTCGTAGATCAACCGGTGTGTTGCGCGTCGAACTGAGGAAACGTGTACGACCTCGGTGAGTATGGTAAGGTGACACCCGGTGAAGAACTTGGCAACCCTATTCGTGAGGTCCCTAGGCATTGGCTGACGAGATTCATACCAAAGTGCAGAGCCTGTGTAGCAGGATATATATTCATCCAAGACGCGACATGTCGGATGTGCTAAAAAGTGCTGCATGTATAGTAGAGGTATGTCCTCCGGGGCGACGACTGTGACGCGCTTATCTGCAGGCTCCGGCGCCCGGTTATCCGATCAGTATAAGGGGCGCCGGCGGCGTCGGCCGGGAAATGCGGGTACACGTCCATCCCGGTGTTCGCAGGTAACACGGCATATACTCAACGAATAAATGTGATACAAACACAATATGTAAGGCACACATCTTCTTAAATGGAAAAAGGGAATTGGCAAAGTGCAATCACGCGCTGAAATCGCGTTGAAACCGTCCTTCGCAGGACTAGCTTTGTTTTCTCTTCTGCAGGCAGCCTACGGTCACGGCCGAATCTCGAATTTTGAATGTCTGGCATATTTCTCTCGATATCAGGTCCTGTGCCGCGAGGACGAGAGCTCCGGTTCGTTGACCATGTGCTGCCGCATTCAGGGCGGAGCCACAGTTGACTCCAATACGAGTACGCAGACCGTACGAAAATGGACAGGTGTGATATAAAAAAAGAAAGCGCACAGTATCATCGCCGTCCACACCAACCCCTGTTCACATTCGCTCTAACTTGCAACACCACGAATTCCTTTCCCAAAGCTGAATCCTTTGATGTTCTGGATTACGCCAGGCAACGAGGCGGAGCACTAAATAAAGGGGGCGACGGATCTAAAATGCTGAGAAGCAAATTTGTCGGTAGTGAACCGCAGCCTTTGAAGCATGACTTTGAAACTGTGGTGGCCAATTGAAACGTTGCAAACGCGTAAACTTGGTTGGCTTGGGCCTGGGATGCCGACAAAATGCCATGTGCCGCGCGCTAACGGGCCATCGCCAGCCTAACAGCTCCTCAAAGACGAGCTGAATGGAATTGTTTGCTAGGCATCCATCGCCTGCCTTCTAGGCAGGTTGGCTGGTTGCAAATATACGACACTGGTGTTATCAGGGGACCCCGCAAGACGACGAGGCTGCCAGGGATGGAATGCAATGGATACCATTCACTGGGTTTCGTTGATCAAGACAAATAGAGGCAGCTGATGGAACTCGACCCGAATTCCAGACGTCTCGGCCCCCCTTGGTGAATGGTGACATGAGATGCAAGGAGATTGACGTCGGTGTGGTTTTCACGCCGCAATTGCTAGTATCCTTGCACTTGCAATCGATCGGGTAGCCGCTGTGCCTAGCACAAGGCTGATCTTGTTGGACCCGAAAGGGATAATATTGGCTTCTAACGCCCGCAAATGCTTTGTAAATTCCGGTGTGAATGGTATTTTCGGACACGGCTTCGTTCCCGATGGGTTGGCGACAGCGAACCCAAACATTCGGAGCCAAACAATGCATACCGGCGCTGGCCAGACTGCGAGCTTTGTTCCAGGGCAATGTGCTTGATCGTCACCCCCTGACAGAGCTTGATCTTCCTTGCGTCTCAACCGCATGTGAAGATACAAGTATCGGATGTAAATTACAAGTCGTGCTTGCTGGATGCCTGGCCAGTCCATCTAACTGCCTGGCTGCCTTCTGGGCGAGTTTACGCATTCGGCTCCAGCAATAGATCTCCCGACAAAGCTCGGATGCGTTATAGGCAGCATTCGTTTCGGTGTGGCTTCGAGGCCGGGTTTCGGTATCGTTCAAGAAAGGGGGTCGATTATCACTTCGAAACAGGTGATTAAGGCAGTCGTTCGGTATGGATTATTGCGAAAGCGATCGGTCTGCTGGACGAGGAGGCAAGACAAGGCAGTATTCATCTGCGCATGGGGTTCGAGAACGGACGAGAGTGTGAAGATTCGATCATGATATCTGCTCCTGACAAGGTGACAGTCAGAAACAGGTGACGTTTGGGAATACTCAGTCGGACGTCGGTAGGAGATTTCGAGATCACCTGGACTTCCCCAAACTTCGTTCGGATTGGCTTGATGTCGCAGAAAAAATCGGGCGATTTGTGGCGGGCAGAAATTCTGTCTCTTTGGAGGTCGGGGCAGCAAGGAGGGTTCGAGGGCACCCCAACGGAGCAGAAGCAGTCCAGAACAGGAGACGTCAAATGACACTTTTCGTGGTATGATACTGAATTATTAGTTGATCCAGCTTGACCGTGGGGTGACGCGCTCTGGAAAGAGTGCGTCATGGCAAGAAATTCATGACGGACAACGGAATGAACCTAGCCTAACCGTCAAGTCGGCCTCGGATGACTTGTTCATACGGAGGTGGACCCACTTTGTGTGAAAGGTTGCCTCATCCGCGGTTCGCCGTGGAACCTGGGCATGACTTTACGTCATGTTTTTTGAACGTCAGATATCTAATTCCTACAATGATTGAAAGCCAAGGATAACATGAAGACTCGCGAGTTTGTTAAAATTCTTGTCGGCTGAAGAAAAAATCAAGTTGAAGAAAGCATTAGTTTTACCAGCCAGAATTTGCGGGATACGGGCGACGTTACATGGAAGGATTCTTGATTACTTGCATGCAGAACCGCGGCTAGCCATTTCAGATCTAACGAAGTGGGCCTCCATCTGAACCTCACTCTTCCGGGACATCCACAATCTAAACCCGAATCCAAATATCACAAAAACATCTTACAATCAATATAAGCAGCTATTGAGTAGAGTTAACTACAATTAGTTTAGAAACATAAAAAGAAAGACATACCGAGTGAGGAGAAGAATTCATTCGACCAGAACATCGAAATAGTTCTAATATCTGAGCAGATGCGGAACGCCCGAAGGAGATAACACAACGGTGAACATGGAGGTGAGGGTAACCGCAAAGTTGATAAAGATTATTACAGTAGAAACGATTAGAAATTAGCATTTATACATAGGGATAATACAATGGAACAAAGCTTATCGTTGATAAGGCAGCACTCTGCTAGAATAGCCATGAAAGGTTTATCAAAATACGAAGTTTGTAGAAAGGTCAAAGATTGTGAAATTCAACCAACCTGGAATTTGTCCCATTATAATCGAGACATGACGGAAGTTGACACTACACATTAATGAGATTGCAAGTAACATATTCCACATACTCTGGCGGCGAGGTCACGCAACTAGATTCATTTGGCCCGCAGTCACCTATAATATTATAGTACTTTTTGTATAAAAACAATGAACAACCAGTTGGAACTACGATATCGAGACTTGTAGTCCATGGTTTAATTTTTCGAACGTTGGGAGCTTGACGGTCGTTCATTGGCGCACCCTGTTGTGTCTTGAACCGACCAACGATGATTCATGAACGCCACGCTTCAAATCCATATGTCATGTGTAAGAGCAGGATTGGATAGCACCTCGAGTTTGAAGCCTCAAAGGTCGAGACACACTACACCAAACGCTTTTCATCGGCATATGGATTAGACACAAAAGTTCGATGCTCAGACTAGGCAGAATTTGCCGCGTCTCAAGCCTTGAAGTTGCCTGGTCGACAGTATCAGGCTTCCAGAGCGAGCCAAAGGTCAATGGAGACTCAACTTTGCCTTGATACCTAGCGCTCAAAAGTGGCTGACACTTGTCAGCCTTAGGTACTTTCAGTCAGCCTTCAATGAGATAGCCTCAGGAAAACCTCTAGTCTCAGGAAAACCTGAGTATCTGCAAGGTTCTTTTTATGAGGCCTAAATGGCGGGTTAAATCTAGGTGACAACTTTCAACTTCTCGGTCTGACTGTGTTCAAAAGAAGTGACCGACCCAATGAGAAATAATACCGAGTGACGCCTTGTGATGGTCCTTTCCAATGAGACGCCTCATGAGGCTTTAAAGTGGCGATGCTCACGAAAGAATTCACCATCTGGCGAGATGATTCCGAGATGATTCACGATTAGATCATTAGATGGGGCACGCCACTCACCAAATGGATCCCTTAGTACTTTCATGTAAGATCCGGCTTTGATATTCAGGCAAATAAGGCATTTATGCGTAATGATAGGCAACAGTCAGTTGCCTCCAGCCTCGCGACCCGAATATTTCAATTCCGTCGAGCATGAATTTCAAGTAACAGCAGATCTGAAAGCTCAACGAAGATTTCGGTGAAGGCACCAGCGGGATGTATGCAGCCGGGACGACCATTCACCAATGGGCTGGAGAATCGTGGTCATTTCAGGGAAGACAAATTTCCATAACGCTAATAACTGCTGCTTTAGGATACAGCTTTGTGATAGCGTGACCTGCCGCCGCCTACCGATTGGAGTCGAGGACTTCTTCGATGGCAGCCTGCAAACAGCATCCACCAGTAGACTCTTGTACAGTTGAGGCAGAGGCCAACCACCAACTTTCCAGATCCTGGTCACGAGGCAAAAATTTCGATGCGAATGAAAGCTGATATACCCATGTCAGCATGGCCTTGTATGGCACACGCCTTGTCTCGGCGGGTTGCCTTCAGCAAGTTCCATCGTGAATTCGTGTGCACATCCCCCGTGGCTGAAAACCATGATGAAGGGCCCGCCTAGTGAGTCAGGCTTCCGAGCCCGGCCTTCCACTCAAGCCCCGGAATTGAGATATCCTGAGCGGAGCGAGCATGTAATCTTGCCACATTGCTGCGTCTGTGAAAATCATCAGCGCTGTTGAGTCGGAGTTGCGGTCGAGGACGATGAATTGGTTCGTCTCAATACGAACTAGAACCACTTGGCTTAACCGTCTCGGCACAATGCTGCTGCGGACGGTACATACCCAACATGGTCACATCTCCATTTGCCTTCATCTAGATGCTTCTTCGAATTAAAATATTGCCTCTTACAGCTATTCAGCCCGGAAGAAAAGATTTCAGCTGCAATGATCTTCTTCGTGTTCCGGTCCAGCCGCATGTCGGCGAAGCCGATTGACTGATCGCTGTGGCTGTGTACTAGGGATGTATGTAGAAGCTGTGGCGACCGCCACCTGCCAAGTTCGGCACTGGGAAGCCCTCTTTGGGATGGCAAAACCTTTTGGTCCTGCTGTCTGCAAATTGAAGAAGGGAAAACTCCATCGTTCTCAAGATTGAAAGATTTCAATGCAGTGTACTTCTTCGCCAGTGGAGAAGAACAGACCGCGAGCAGTGTTCAGTGCAGCTGCGCCAGGGCTCCAAATTGAGCTAGCGATGTCCCAGGGCCACTTGAACCCCGGATCTTCTGTGCAAAAGCTTCCTGGAAAGAACCAAGGTAGTCGGTCTGGTATTCTTGGGACCACATGTGATGGGTAACACCGAAATCTGCATCACTAGTGCCTCGCCTGATTGCGTAGAGGAAAGATCTTGAGGAAAGGAACAAGCCTGAGACCCAGTAATCATACTGGAATGGAGAGAAGTCAGTGATTTGAATTTTGGACGGGAAAATGGACCGGATATACACGGTCTTAAGCAGGACACTCGCTGGTTTTGTATGCTGCATGACCGCAGCATGTAAGACACAGATGGATGGAAGATTTTGTAATACTCATCATCTGACCGAGCAAATGCAACCCTCCCGCACATTTGAAATATGCACTTTCGATGGAAGCGTTGAATGTTTATAAGCACGCAGCGCAGAAAGAACGCAATCGTCATTGACTATTTGAGGAAATTATTTCGACCCAACCACCCGATGCCAGATGATGCATACACATGTCCAGTGGAAAATGCCAGGCTGGCGCGACACTGAAGCCAATATTAGGTGCTCCGAAGGCTCAAAATGGCTGGCTCTCAGCCGTCCAGATGGCCCGGGCGGCCCCGCCACCAGCCTGTAGATTTTTGCCAGCACAACGCCCCCATACACTGGCGGCATGGATTTCTGAGCTATCGGAATAGAAAATGCAGAGTTGGGCCTGTGTGCAGCGAAACAGGTTCAAACTGATTTGGTCTGAGAATTGTAAGGCTGGAGGCGGAGAGCAAGGAACACTTATAGTTCTTTCGTAGGGCTTGCTGAGGAGGAGGGAGAAGTGAGGGAATGACGGGGCGGGCTCAGAGACCCTGACGAGCCTAGGAGCTTGAAGAGCCGCATACTGCATAGCAGTGCGCGGACCAAATAAGGCAACCGAGCTAACCTGGTACATACGGGCCCGGTGCATACCATGCTAGAGCCTACCTACCTAGGCAGTGGTGGTTCGCGACCCTACCAACACTTTCAAAGAGGAGACGTAAGATCTCAGCCTGTTCGCCTGCCACTGACTTTTCGTACCTTGAGGTTCGCCATTCGTGTCATTGTCCGCTTCAAGAAAACAAGTGCGGGAACTGGCTACACTTATAGACCAGCGTTTATGTCCTGGAAGACATTTTTGACCTCGTCTCAATTAACTTAGAGGGAAAATCATTTGCCCGACGCTTTGGCACAAATCCCGCTTTAATCGATCTTGCAAGCGTCACGCACACGTCGCCCGCGAGGAACCAAATATGTCCGACAACAAGACGTTATCCAGCCAAAGGGCGGATACCCCGAGAACAGATATCGACAAATTAATTATTGGCTCGAGACGCCAGAAAACGGACCAAAAACGAAGATGTCCTGCTTGTTTGAAGCTGTTACCTCCCTCGATCAGGGAGGAAGAAGTGAAAAGACACGTCGAGGAAAATCACAGCGACGAGACGGACAAACCAGGTTTAATAAAGAAAATATTATCACAGTACGTCACTCGTCAACAGAGCCGCATGTTCAAGAACTAATCCACGCACCTGCAGACTTAAAGACCGACGCGAACCCCTGACACAAGCCTTAACCTCCCAACCCACCGGTACCAATCCCGCACCCGATCTATCCCAATCGGTGTCCAAGACGGCCGTTGCTCCCGATGTCGAACCTCCTGTACCCGAGTCAAGCGGGGATGGGGATAATCGAGGAAGGTTGAAGAGTCCTGCCTCGAATCGAAGCCTAAAAAGGGATCACGACGAATCATCTCTGCCCCCCAAGCGTAGTCGAGCTCGTGCACCAATACCAACGGCCAACACCCGTACGTCTGATAATGACTTTCGGAGAGATCCCGGGCAGAAGGCTGGAAAGCTATGGTCTCCTGAAGAAGAGCCTTTGAAACGAAAAGACACCACCGAGTCACCTCGACCACCTACGGCTAGGTCCTTCGAACCTCGCAGTCCTGAGGTTGACCAAACAGAAGTCTTGATAAAGCAGCCGGAAACGCGGCCGATATCCCAGGAACAATTAGTTGCTGAAGTCAAGGGTATATATGCTGGGCTTGTCATGGTTGAAAGCAAATGCATCGAGGTTGATAATGCTCAAAGTTCAACAACAGAATCAAGTCCGAAGCTCAACAATGAGCAATGGCAAGCCCTTATCGCTCTACATCGGACCTTATTACACGAGCATCATGACTTCTTTCTGGCATCACAGCATCCGTCTGCCAGCCCTGCATTGAGGCGGCTCGCAAGCAAGTACGCAATGCCTGCTCGGATGTGGAGGCATGGAATTCATAGTTTCCTTGAGCTTCTGCGGCACCGTCTCCCCGCATCGTTAGAGCATATGTTGACCTTCATCTATCTGGCATATTCTATGATGGCACTGCTCTATGAGACGGTGCCCACGTTTGAAGACACTTGGATTGAATGTTTAGGAGATCTTGGGAGATATCGGTAAGCAAGCAATATTCAACAGAAGGTCTTCATGTGACAAAGCTGAGAGACACGGATTCTGACTTCGCATACAGTATGGCAATTGAGGATGATGATTTGAAAGACCGCGAGGTTTGGACTTCTGTTAGTAGGCACTGGTATTCAAAGGCAAGCGACAAAGCACCTACAACAGGTCGGTTGTATCATCATTTGGCAATCCTTGCGCGACCAAATGCGCTTCAACAGCTCTTCTACTACACCAAGAGCTTGTGTGTTCCGATCCCCTTTCTTTCAGCCCGCGAGAGCATCATGACTCTGTTTGAGCCTCATCTCAACGGATCGCCAACACGGCTCCAAGAGATCGATGCCGCCTTCGTCCGAGCCCACGGCATCCTCTTCTCCGGCCGCAATCAAGAACAATTCGCACCCTCCGTTGATGAGTTCATTGGTAGTCTCGATAACCACATTGGACGTACCACGCGACGATGGATGGAGAGCGGTTACTACATCGGCATCGCCCTAGGATGCTCCCTTTTGGAGTATGGCAGCGAATCTAACGTCATTATGCGTACGATCAAGTCAGGAGCACGCACCGACGAACCAGATACGGCAATGCAGGGCGTTGAAGCCGCCGCCCCATCCCAGAAGTTTCTTGATGCCCTCGACTTCGCCTGCCGCACGCACGATGTCGTCTTTCGCCGCTTCGGTGACCCCAGCGTCACCCCGTATCTTCACGTCACCCTCTCCTTCCTTCATCATCTTTCAAAATTCCCCGTCGCCATGGCTCATATCGAGTCCAAGATCCCCTGGAAGCTCATCTCACTCATGCTCAACACTCTGGTCGGCACTTGCTCACGTTTTGACAAGATTGAGGGTGAGACCTTTCCCCGAAACGAGAAGGAAAGCCCACGCCCGCTACCCGACGATTTCGCCCAGCGTGGTCTTCTCTGGGTGGAGAAGTACTACCCGGCTGACTGGTTTACCGCCGCGAAGATCGATGACGAAGAGAAGTATTTTGAAGTAGCGTCTATGATGGAAGAGAGGCAGGACCGTTGTCTCTGGCTTGGAGTTCGTTTGGCCTCGACAGGCGCGTGGCTTACCTACGATAAGAACCTGAGACAGTTCAGCGTCGCATCACGATATGCTGTTGAGATTGCCAACTTGCCGACGGTTTCGGAAACAGATAGTGGTACACCGACACAACCCAATACATTGGGAAGCCGAGATGACGGCGATGTGGACATTCCGGATGCCCCTATTGAGTAGGGCATCCCGGATGTGAAGCATGGAGCTAGGCTGCATGCTTTATATCACATTGCACTGCCGAGTGTGACCATGGTTCTCACCCGTGTAACAACAATGCACAGCATTGGCGTCTATAGTCTTCTGCTACCGACTCTCTTGGGTGCATCCAGCCCAGGCTTTATATGTAAAGTCTGGATTGGGTGGTTGGGCCGATTTCAGGCTACACAATCATGAAGAGAGTTTGGGGAGAAGCCACCTGTGCTGCACTCAGTACCTTGCCAGACAAGGTTATAGACGCCGCTGTGAACTTCACCAACAGCACATAGGTTGTTCCAGTAAATATTAGTGATGGTGCATTTGCAAGGCGCATAACAGCATTGGGAATAGGGTACACCGTACACAGAGCCTTGCCTCTCACCAGGCGGGTTCAAAACTAACTCACGGCGTTAGGGGCATGCATTTTTGGATTGCAGCGTTGTCGCTTGGTTTATCAACCAGTCCCATTTGATACCATAATAGACGAATCAAATTTCTATGTTCATAAGAGTGTGCCAACCGCTTTCGTGCTTTTGCCTATGGAGGTCCCGCAGGCGGCAAGGGGTCTTATGTTTCACTGGGTTGCCGAGAACCACGAGTCCCGAGTAGAACTGAGCTGATTGAGACTACTTTATGCTATCCATATCATGATAACGACAGTATATGTCAATAAAATGTACTGAGTCATTGTCAATTAAGAAATATGTACGGTGTTTAAGAAGGGTCCAACCAGAAGCGTCGAACCCAGTGCCTGTTTGTAAATGGAGCCCAGGAGCTTAAATAGTTGACTGACGGAAGATTGTGTAGATGTCTGTGTAGATATCCAAGAAAACGAATTAAAGCTTCACAGCTCAGTTAAACATCGTACAGTTCATCCTCTTTCAGAAGTCTGTTTCGTCGCGTGCCCGCCCGCCCATGCGCCAATGGTCTAGCAGAACAACATGCAGTCCTTCTTGATCAACTCAAGAAGCATATTACTCAGTACCGACAAGTCGAGGATTGACAACTCATGATGATGAATTCGAGCCATATCGTCACGCTCTGTACCATCAGTTGAGCCTATGACTTAACGTCAGAGTCTTGGGCAAAAGGTCACAGAAGGTCAAGAAATCACTTAAACTCCCATGGCGGCGCCGCGGCGGGCTCAACTTAGGGGGTTTAAAACTATTAAGAGCCTTTCATTTTGTAACTGTGTAGATAGAGAAGAACATGAATTCATATTGAACAACTCCTACGTCGTTGCAAACCCTGTAAGCCCTGAGGTTCTTACAGGATAAACAAAGCCTTCCGAGACACGCCTTGGCTGCTAACGATGATGTTGAAACAACTGGATGTGGAGCATCAGACAAACCAAGATGATGATGATTTGCAACACAGTAAAAGAGTATAACAGAGCAGTAAGAAAATCCAGCGAGCGTCGAAGCTTCTAGATCTCACAAAGGTGACCTCCATCAATGACAAAGTGGTAAGCTTTAATTTGGTTCTCATCTCAAGTTTGATCGCAAGTACTAGGTAGGTTTCAAATATTTCTTCTATTATTTCAAATCACAATTCTCTCTTGAATTGAGGCTTATAGAGTTTGATCCAAAAATAAGCCAGTCATTGACCGAATCTACCGGGGTGTCATTCACGTAGGAATATTGATTTCAAACCATCGTTCGTTCCGATGGCGTCCCGAACAATGTACGCAAGCTTCAGCCACGGTCAACGTCTTTGCAGTCGCCATCCTGCCGGAACTCATAAGAAAACTCAATTCCCTCAAGGCAACCGGGCTATGTCATATCGGATTCGTAATCTTCGTGGATTCAAGGGGCGTGAATCGTAACCCTCGGCTGTGCAGCGCCGCAGTCCAGCCATCACCTTCCGCTCCACTCTCCGAGAAACCCGAGAACCTGCAAAGGTGCCACTAGGCAGGAGCAACGAACAACTTTCGGCCGGCTCAAGTAAAATTTTCCATGCAGTTCGCGGTTTCAAGCCCCATCTCTCTCACGTGGAAGCCAATTGAGCTTGCTTGGTGGTCGTCGATAAGTGTGTCCCGATGGCGGAACCCGGACACCGACAGTTAAGTCGGCCCGTTGAAGAATGGCACCCCGAGCCCGGGACCACATGGGATTTCGACTAGCGTATTGATAATCCTTACAACCCACGAGGGGGAGGCATATACTAAAGCATGGAACCGATGAAACCTGGGTCTCTATCGCCTTGTCGCGGAATTAACTTTCGGTGAGGCAGCACGGTTGGTTGCCTAGGTAGTTGCCTTCTTTTGGCTCTGAGTGGGCCAGCCTCCTGTGTTCTTTTGTTAGCGAGCTAGAGTCTTCGCGGGGACTGAACGCCCGGTTCTTTTGCCGGGCAAAGGAATGATGACGGAAGAGCATCGAGGCCCTTTTCGTCTGAGCCACAAAGACCATTGAGAAGTCAGCCGTTTATGTTTATGTATTTTGGTGTTTTAGGGGCGTCGTTTGGGGGCGATGAGTTCGCTGGTTTGAGCGTTCAGGTACGGCTGGCGAGGGCTTTCAGCTCCCTACCTTAGCGCATGCGGCGCAATTAGGGAGCGTGGGGTAGGCAGCCGCAGCGCTTAAAATTAGTATGGTTGCCTTCCATGCCCAATCTCTTAAAGGATTTTTCAGACGCTGGTTGCGATGGCATGCGCTTGTACCTTTGTTTTGGATGCCCTGTTGTGCAGGCAGCCAGCATCTTGGGTCATGATCGAAACCCCACGCGCTCTGTCAATGTTTCCGAAATTGTCCATAGTTCACTTCGGTATAATTCTCGTAGTTGACGCCTATAACTCATATCGGTTACTACTAGCTTGAGTTGCCTGTATTTCTGCCTGTTCCACAAGTAACATCCGCAGGCATTTGATTCAATAACAATCTGAGCACTCTGTTAGTGCTTGCTCATACTCTCACATCAGCTACGACGCCCGAGAACGAAGCCGCCCCTCTTTGGTTTTCCATTTCATCTCACATCATCGCTATCAAAGTCCCCCGCACCAGATCCATTCCCGGTCTGCGGGCCATCCTTCTTTCTTCCAAGGCAACCAATGATGCAAGATCGACCGAGAACGACATGTCTATGCGTTCGGTGAAGGAAGCACGCCATCTTCTGGCCTTATGACTGGAGGACATGGAGCTGCTATCTAAAATGTGCATTACGTTTTTCTCCTGATCTTCGGCCGCGGAGTATATGTTTTACTTCCGGAACGGACTACGGTACAGGACTGCTCATCAAGCCGAGAGATTCAAGAGCCAGCGCCATGCAGCGCCCGCAGCTGCAGCACCCGGTCGCTAAATACAGTGAGGATGCAGGTCAGTGGCGCGAGCATCAGAAGCACACAAGGCTCCGATCCAACCTACCTGCTCTTCTTACCTCGATTGTCACACTGAGACAACAACGCCATCATATATAATAACAGCAGAACCATTCCTTGGGAGTTTGTCATACACAACAAGTTTTAATCCCGGAAAGCGGTCTCATTCCCCGGTCTCTACAAGCAGGAATATGAATGCCTTGGCAGCCGCTCACATCCAATGCGAGGACGTCTATCTTCTCAGGCTGCTGCACGTTGATGCATCCTGTTCGGACCCAATTGGAACAGTTTGCATATCCCGCGGATCCCTGGCACACCACGATCTCATTGGGTAACGCTCCGCCAACTTCGAACCCGGGAGCGGGGGTGGCTCTGAGGCTGCAGAGCTGCCGCATAGCTGCATGACATTCAGGCAGCAGCCTGTTGGTCCAGTGGAACCTTCTGACAGCCTACCTAACCATGGCTGGTGCTAGGCGATCTCGGCTTACAACGTCCATGATTGTCTTCCATCGAATTGTGGTCAAACTTTCTCGTTCAAGGTTGGTGGGCAATATTTTCAGGCAGCCCGCCATATCAATCTTTGAGTGGCTGTTTCCTCACCGAGATCGTTATAAGATCATCTGGTGTGCCGAATAGGGCTTGGAAGCTGTGAACTTGTGGTTTCTAGAAAAAGGCATGATACGACGACAAGGTGGCGCAGCAGCGCTCTCATATCAAAAACCCCTCAGCAGCAACTATGGATCACCAGCCTGACGTGGCCTCACATGCAGGAAATCACTTGAGCTACTCGTCATGGGCCTAAGCCCGAAAATTGAGACTGTGCATTAGCTAGTCTTGTTAGAATGGTTGCGTTGGAATAATGGAAGTCCACCAGAAAATGCACAGGATTGCGAGCCGTGAGCGTAATGAAGCAGATACACATAAGGGTGACATTTTAGTGCAAATAAGACAAGCCCTTCTTGTGGATAGTGAAAGCCATTCTCGCAGGCAGACTCAAAACACCCGTAGGAGATTAAGGCAACGGGAGGCAGGCTATCAGGCGACCCGATATTGTCAGGTGAGGTCGGGTGATGTGATGGGATGGGAACCTGCATGGCTTATCACCATAACATTGGTGCTTGAGATGAGGGGAAACCACACCGGTAGTCTTCAAGCGGAAGCCACATGCAATCCAAGAGCCTGATGAGCGGTGTGGTAAATGTTCAACGCAGCCGAAACGAATAGGTCTGAGTTGACAAAAGGGTGTTGCAAGCAGAAATTTACTGGATTTTGTAATTGTAATTGTATATGTGTCGGCAGAAGAGGTGCAAGAAAGTGGCTGTTGTTGAAGTGCTGCGTTGCATCTGTACCACGTGTGCCAATGAATGCAAGGCGGCGAAACTCGTGGATAAGTCCGTCTTATTGCAGTTCAGCCTCAAGACTACTTGCAGAGCTTTAAGAGCAGCAGAATGATTACGGGCATATTGCATCTGGAATAAGAGCTAAAGAGTTGATGGTGTAGTGCATCAGGCTCGCTATGATCTGGTTTCTTGATCGGCAGCATGATGCCCGACTGTTGTACCCAGAAAGAGCCGACTTCCTTGGAATCCAATCATTCAAGAGCTTGGCCGCAACTGAGATCGAATCAGGTTATGATTGAAGCTGACGTGCATCTTCGTCAACCACCTCTTCAGGTTTCGTACCGAGGGCCAAAGCCTCGAGCTTTAGTGGTGGAGGTGGCCCGTCATTCGTGGCAGAGTCGCCCAGTTCAGGGTCGTTTCGGACATCCACTGTTTAGAAGCCGGGTTCTGAAAACCCCAACCCAAAGTTGCCATCACCATAGAGTGTTGAAACTGAAGTTCGGACATTGCTTGGAGGGGTATTGTTATTCAGATCGTAACTCTGGCTAACATGTTTCATTGATCTGATTTGACTGAAATATCATGTAAAGTATCAATTTTTGAATGAAGTTATATCTCTCGGCCATCCAGTGTTCAGTCTAAGAAGTCATGGTGAATTTGTGTATCCATCATAGGGTGAAGACGGACTCGGTACTGGTAGACTCTGAAAGTCAGTTCGCAACGTCGAGTCTATGGAGCCAGTCGTGTCAACACAATTGGGAGAGCTACTTGTCATGTTCAACTGAACAGATGTTATGTAATTGTGATTCATGCTTCCACGGAACACCACAACGATTCTTGTTGAGGTAGTATCCCTGATTGTTGCCTAATCATGATATTGAGAAGAATTGAACGATGTGGTCATAATGTCACCTCTATGAGCCTTTGATTCTGTATGAGGTTGATTTAGACTTTATGGATAGGCATGTCAATTCAAGCCATATAAGCCACCACATTAGCATAAATGGACGAACAGATTTTCCGTCCATCTTGATCTATCATGGCGACTTGAGAGGTACATAAAGGGAATCAATGAGTTCACATGCCCGGAGGGTCTTTGGCTGCAAGTTCTCAGAGCTTTGATACCCAGAGAACCCGAGGCGTCAACTTTGAAGGATGTGTCAAAGTTTGGGGATATTGATGGTCAGAACTCGGATGCTGGGAGAAACTCTCATGGACCTCTTGTGCCTGGGAATTTGGCCTCGAAACAGCTGGAAAGAAAAGGAAAGAAAGAAAACATCGTTGAGTGACCTCCGGGTATCTAGGTGGGCCCAGAGACTTGAACCCAGATGCCGGGGCTTATGCTCGAAGACCCTTTGGAGCTTTCTACCTTCATGGTTTGTTACGGGATTTCACGTAGGTGGAAGTGACACCTATATTAAATTTTCGAGTTCTCAGAAAATGAGTCTTGATTGAGTTGACGAGAAACTCGTATGGATCCAACGTATTATTTTCTCATTACCGCGCCACAAATCGTGTCCCATCATCCCCCCCGTGCCATCAGGGTATTGTCTGCTGCCATCTCCGATCTCCGGCCGAAGGCGTTCAGCGTGGATGAGCTCACAGGCCCGGCATCTAGCTCCGATAAGCGGTGACCAGCCGGCAGCTCGGCGCGTCCCCAGAATCTCTCCGTATGTGCCCCGTCAAGCTCGTTGATGCCTGCCTTCTCCGCCCGAAACCCATCCGCTTGTCCCGTCTCGGCAACCGCAGATGCTTGCATATTGTTTCTGCGTTTGCGTCGTCTGTACCACATGAAGAAGCCTATGGATGCTAGCAAAAGGATGCCGAGAGCGACGCCGACGCCTACCCCGATGCTCGTCGCCAGGGGAATGCCAGTAGATGTAGTTTTTGAGGTAGTGGTGGGCAAGTTCGATGTCGTTGAATTTGGCTCAGAAGTTGTGGATTGGGCGGAACTGTACGTTGTGGTGGGTTCGGGTGTCGTCGTCGTTGTCGTGGTGGCTTCCGTTGGCGTAGAAGTTGTCGCATCCACACGTGTCGTTTCTGCAGAAGTCGTCTGCGCAGTGGAAAGATCAGAATCAGTACCGAGCGTGAAGACGATTGTAGATCGACTCAACCGAACGACTGCGGTCTTTACAACTGTCGCGGTGACGAATGTGGTGGTGTCGTCGTCTGTCGTGGACGCGGAGAGAAAAGGGGTAACCGAGAGGGCCATGGTTGCGACGCGACCGCGGAAGACCGATTTACGGCAGATTAGAAGACCAAATGATTAGATCAGAAGTCTCAGAGAAGTTCAGAATGACGCGTCAAGAATTTCATTGTGAAAAAAAAAATGGTATCAATGGAAGCGTGTTGTCGTGAAAGAACGCCTCACCCAGCGGGAATGCATCGTGAATCGCGAATGCGACGCTATCAGCGAAAACAAACGACAAAAAAACTAGAAATTAGATGTCGTGGATAGGAATTGAGTTGCGGATCCTTCTAATCTTATTTTGGTTCATGATTGGCCCAAAACCGTTGTCTCAGCTGTTGCTTGTTGGTTCTGCGTTGGCTTCCAACATGCGAGAAGCAAACACAACCCTTGCTCCAACAGCTGGGGCAGCAGCCACGTCACATACCATGGACCTCTAAAAGTCTGATGATGATGATCAATCCGGGTCACAAGAGCAGCAAGAGACATGTAGTAGCTCATCGAAGTCTGCTTCTCATGGTTTGAAACCTCATTACAGGAAGTAAGTACGTTATACTATGGATGAAGAGAACCAACTTAGAAGGCCTGACACTACTGCAGAACCCCCACACTGCGCTCAACGAATAATAGCCCAGGTAGGTGATCTTTACTGATTCAGGAATCCACATGAAGTCTAGAACGGATCCTTCCTTGCCCATTTACTCCTTTAGGACGTGGTATCCCATGAAGTGCTAGTCGGCTAGGGACCTTTTCCCAATCAGAAAAGATCGACGGAATTCTCTAGTAAGTAACCGTTATTGTGTATAGGCGAAGTAGGGGAAAACTGAAGATATCGGCTGATGAGAAGTGCCGTAGTCCGCCATGGTTGATGGGATAGTCCTATATTGCATTGGATGAAGACTGTGTTGTGGGCGAACGCCTGCAAAGACCTGAAAATCAATGGCAAAATTCGCCTTGAGTAGACGTTGAATGCCATTCATAATATGTACTTTGTTCGAGGTAGCCAAGAAGACTTGCATGCACACCGTGTTGCTGTGTTGCTGTGTCATGGGCTCAGCGGGTATAAATATTCCTTGCCCTCCTAACCCCTCATCGGCTCTCTTTTCTCTTTACTCATTGAGTCTTGCTTTCATCACTCGAGTCTGACTCCTCAATACCTAACACCAAAAGAAATCGAAAAACATTCATTGTTCTGACCCGATAATGTCGCAAACTTCGGGACGAGGCAAGTACCTCGGCTTTTGTCCACTGTCAAGCCTTTCCTCGCCCCTGGAGACCTTCCTCTATGTATCATAGCGAAGGGAAACATAAGATCACACATGCTTCCAAGGACTGATAAGTTCAAGTACTCGTCTGCAAAAGGCCTCCAAGACATTTTCCAGGTCAAGTCAACCTGTGCTTCCAGAACAACCCACACAGCATGTCCGAGAGGTATCACAGACGATGGCCTTCGCAAAAAAAATATTGAACTATTCCCATACTTGGCGCGGAAAGGCTATCCTCAACACATCTGTTATGGAATTATGGACTAGAAATCCTCCGCCAGATTTCAAGCCATACGAACATCCTTCGACCAAGAGTCATTACACTGCAGCCATCGAGATCGACATTTAGCAACCAGGCGTTGAATGCAGTTTCGACTAGTCATTAATTCCTCACGGCATCATAAGATTGGTTTGAAATCACACAAGGAGTACCGAGCCGAACCTCTTCCCGATCCGAAAGTCTTTCGACGGGAGGCAACCGGTTACCGATCTCGATCGTCAAAGGTTACGAAAGAACCTTGAGACTATTGGTGGTCGATACAAGAGGCATGAATTTCATTCGCGAAGCTAACAGCGGCTATTAAAGGCAGCGAGAACCCTCACGCAGGACTCCTCCAACCGCACCTCCGTATCTTGGACGGGTTCATCCAGTGCGGCTGGCCGGAGCCGATGCGTTTGCGAGCATGCGATACCCGGAAGCTTAGCACGGCTAGTCGGTAGATAGCCGATGGCGAAGGTGAATCACCACACACCGATCGGTCACGAGGAGAAGTCTGATGCATCATGGAACGATGGGATGGGGGTTGGGGGACCTGTGTAGACAGGTTGGTTCCATTGCCGACGCGGATTTAAATCCGGGAAAGTGGCAGAAAGTGGCACACCATCTCGGTGTTTGTGCCGGTTATTCATCCATTGACCAATAGAGCAATTTCTTCCGATGTCTTCTCAACCTTCCTTGCTCGTTTGGACGAGTCAGAGATGATTTGGGTGCGCTAGAGCGTGGGCCACCACGTATTTGACGGCAATTCGCGGCGAGTCGGGGCATCGCAGTGTCGGTGTTCGTCCCTCATTTCCAGAGAACCCCGCCATTTTTGTCGTGAGGGGGAGGGGCACTACCCCCCACTTTGTGCCACCAAAGGGTGGTAGTGTGGTGTATTCCCCAACCATGGCAGGGAACACTGGTGAAGCGGCACGCTATTTTAGACGAAATCGCGGCTATCCCGTTCCTCCGTCATCGCTGTCGGTCGGCCAATCTGTAGCCGAGTAGGTAAAACCCCATACAACCCAAGTCTCTTCACCACGCGCGTTTTCTTTTCCAGTTTCACGATCCTTTTGCTTTGACCAGATCCCTAATCCCGCATCCCAAGGTACGAACCCTCCATGTGCCAACACCACAAGTTGAGCCGGGCCAAATACTCACATCATCTCTAGATCCAGCCCCAGATACCACCGCCGCCATGAAGCTTCTCTACCCAACTTCCCTCAAGCTCGACATCGAGTCCCTGGAGGGCTTCTCCGTGAAGCTCGTCCCGTACGACGTCAAGACGGCCATCCCCGAGGAGCACACCGACGCCGAGATCCTCGTGACCTGGACCAACTCCGCCGACAACCTCAAGGACGCCGCTGGCCGCCTCAAAAACCTCAAGTGGATCCAGTCCCTCGCCGCCGGCCCCAACGACGTCCTCAACGCCGGCTTCGACGCCACCAAGATCACCGTCACCACCGGCTCCGGCCTCCACGACCACACCGTCGCCGAGCACGCCCTCGGCCTCCTCCTCAACGCCGCCCGCCGCTTCTACGAGATGCGCGACCACCAGCTCCAGAACAAGTGGCCCGGCCACCTCGGCGGGCCCCAGCCCGACCGCCCCGCCGGCGCCTTCACCACCCTGCGCGACGCCCGCGTCCTCATCTGGGGCTTCGGCAACATCGCTAAGTCGCTCACCCCGCACCTCCGCGGCCTCGGCGCCCAGGTCAAGGGCATCGCCCGCGGCCAGGGCGTGCGCGACGGCGTCGAGGTCTACGGCGAGGACAAGCTCGCCGAGCTGCTCCCCGAGACCGACGCCCTCGTCATGATCCTGCCCGGCTCCGACGCCACCAAGAACGCCCTCAACGCCGAGCGCCTCAAGCTGCTGCCCAAGCACGCGTGGGTCGTCAACGTCGGCCGCGGCACCTCCGTCGACGAGGACGCGCTGGTGGATGCGCTCGAGGCCGGCCAGGTCGGCGGCGCCGCGCTGGATGTGTTTGTCACGGAGCCGTTGCCCGAGTCGAGCCGGCTGTGGAAGGCGCCGAACGTTATCGTTTCCCCGCACGCTGCTGGCGGCCGGCCCCAGGGTGCGGAGGCCCTGACGGCGTACAACTTGAGACGGTTCCTGGCCGGCCAGCCGCTGAAGAACGTCATCTGAAACGGGGGTTTTGGAGGGGCGCTTGGATCGGACGGGATTATGTAAAAGGAAAAAAAGCATGATTGGGAGGTAATTAGACGGGTGCTATGGGAGTAAATACAAAGCGTATGAACATGATCAATACAAAGCCCTCTTGTTGTCTTTTGTCGCATCTGATCCTTCCAGAATCTCCCACAGGACTTTGTGTCACGGTGCTTATCTTCCTCTTCTAGCTTCGAATTCTTTCTTAGCAGTCGACGGCTGCAATCTGTCTTGCGTAGAAGGTTTCCATGTTCCATGACCAGCTGGTGATCTCCCGCTCCGTCATCCACTCCGAGATCTTCTTCTCCCAAGCAAGGCGGCAGGCATCTCTCAGCTCAACCGGCGTGAGGTTCTCGAGATTGGTGTGCTTCTGCTGGCACCACTTTTGCAAAAGCTTGTAGCGATCCTGGACTGGGGTGAGGGCGATTTGCTGCTGCAGCCAGTGGCCCACGCGGTAAGCGGCATGGTTCTGAGGTCCACGGCATGAGCGCGAGGGCGTGCTCGCATCGCTTCAGCTCTTCATCAGTGAAGACCCTTTGCTCCGCTAGACCAACAACCTGCGAAGCACCTTCACCTTCCTTCTGGACGGGCCTGATCATGAAGTTCTTGAAGGCGTCGGAAACAGGGCAGCTGGTGCCGGTGACGACGATCTTCCTGGCCCAGTTGAGCGCCATGTTGTAGCTCAGAGCCAGGTTCATGCGATTCATCGGGTTATCGAAGGCGTTGGGCGCGAGGCCGAAGACGATGACTGAGACGTAGTGTCCGCTGGGATTGAGGCGACGGATGATTCGGCCGTGAACGGCGGCGGGGAGGTGCTTTCGCAGCTCGTCGGCATCGAGGACTCCATGCGTGCGGAGCTTCTCGGCGAAGGGGATGACTACCTCGAATGGATGGCCAGGCACACAAGGCTCGCCGAGGAAGACATCGTCCCAAATAACCTGGCGGAGTGCGAGGTCCATTCCGCCCCTGAAGTTGCGCGCCATCTCCGGCTCTTCGTTCATCAACGGAAGACGCTTCTCGATGCGGGTGAGGGCTGGCAGGCTGTTCTCTCTGATGATTGCGAGTCTGAGTTCGGCGAACAACTGGGAGGCGTCGGTCGGGCCGTCGGGAGCCATGCTGGGCTCTTCGTATATCCATGGAAACTCTCCGACGTCGGTCTGCTGGGTCTGTTTCGGTCCTGTTCGTCGGTCAGGATGTACAAAACAATGGAGATGGGAGGCGATCGTGACGAACCTGTAGCGGAAAGTTTGGCCCAGACCTTCACGTGAACCTCCCACTCGAACCAGGAGGCCGAGACAACCTGGACACCTCTGTTGACGAGCCACTTTGCGGCGCCCTTTTCCTGGGCATCGTAGAAGCTCCGGAGCGTGCGCTTCTCTTGGCGCAGCACGCTGGCGAACTTTTGCTCCATGAACTTTTCGCGCTCTTCAGACGTGGCGGGTGGCTTCTCTGGGGCGTCGGCCATTCCCACATCTTCGGGGGATTGACGGTTGCTAGCCGCCATCTGTGTCAATGGGCAGAGATGACAAGCCTAAGATCGTCGGGGATGAGTGGTAGCAAGTGAAGAGGTCCGAGGTTTGAGGGAAGAGAGTCTTGTAGAAGCTACGAGGGTGAAATCAAGATAAAAGAGAAAAGATCTTTGTTTACTAGAGCGTTCACTGTCATGAATTCAGACGTGGACGTTCTTAGGCCGCAACCATGATCCCGAGTGAGCCATGGCCCCTGCTGACAGACATTACCACAAATCGAGGAACGTCTTCCCCAAGGTGGCTCGGTATTGCCATACCATCAAAGCGTCAAAACCCTCTAGAATCATTATTACGCCAAAAGAACAAGAGGGGCTTTATGAGTTTGGAACCAAGTGCTGTGTATTAAAACCAAGCATGGGTTCTAGGTCATCTGTCTTTGGCTGTCTGATCCACTCTGCCTGGCTTGATGAGTCTTCGATGTTCTTTCAGGATATTTTGAGAATGTACGTGTTGCTAGACTAATGTTACTATGATTTGACTAGGACATAATGTCCCCGGGGATTCTAATGGCAGCAGAAGCAGACATAAAATGCCATCCACAATTTTTGCTAACGTTGATCCTTGCCTTGGATGGGCTCTACTGATAGCTGAGCTGTGCATGAGTTTTGCTATCCGGGCGGATACTTTTGACTAACCGGGCGGGTGTAGATGTGAATATAACGACACTAACGGCGACGACGACGACGATAATAATAGGGACAGAGAGAGGGATAGGAATAGCGATGGAAATAATAGAAGTTAATCGAGATAAAATCAACTACAAGACCTAATATAGGTAGTTATCCGCCCGGTTAGCTAGAAGTATCCGCCCGGATAGCAAGACTCCTGTGCATAACGCATTCTAATCCAGCTTAGAGAGTGACTAGTAGCTTCAGAGAAATTAAATAAAAAAGTAAAACAATCTTTCGAAATAGTCCACTACTGCCTGTTGTCTTCAGCCCCCCTCCCCCGGAAGCGTTGAAGACCTCTCTAGACAAAGAGGCATCTCTGCCCCTTTTTGCCACAATCATCAGCAACCCCATAGTCACAGCAAGACTCGCCATCAGCCGAACACTCGTATATGTGGTTTCTGACCCTCTTTCTCGTGACGATGTACTTCTTAGTGTCAGGGTGCTTGCAGGCCCCGCAGACTCTTCGCTGGTAGCCGCGGGTGTCGCACTTGCACCCGGTCTTTACACAGTCCCGTTTGTCGAGCGAGAAGACCTGGTTTTGCCGGTCGACGAGTTCCTCGCGCGGGGTCATGGCAATGGAATCGTCATTTGAAACGGCCCCTTGTGCGGTGATGGCGAGGACGGAGATGATGAGGGAGGTGGCGAAACGCATGGTTGGTAGATGGGTACTGCTGCTTGGGTCTGGTCCCTAAATAAGTCAGACAAGGTATATAGGAGAATAACAGGGTTTCAAAATTAGTAAATATCGTAGCTTGCCTTATTCTTTATAGTTGCGGTGATGTTCAGATGTTGCCTGTCTGTTGACTCAGATTCGAGCTAAATTACGAAGAACATAGCGATTCTTTATATACGTGTGTTTACCTAGGCTGTTTAGATCTGTAATACTTCTACTGCTAAATACAATCTTCAAACATGGAGCCTGTCTCACATATTTTCCTTCATGTCGAGGAAGTTTCATAGCCCACCCTGAAGAGTGTACACAGTAGGTAAATCCAGTAAGAGCACTTCGGTCGGTGCTTCGTCCAGTAAGAAGATCGCAACATACGTAACCAATGGACCCAGTATGATGTATTTGCCTTCATACATGCGAATAAAGCAAGCGACTTTCGTCTTATTGTCACGCACGTCGTACCTGAATTAGAATCCAGTGAGGCATAGCCTTTGAGTAAAACAGCCAAGAGCTGGAAGGTGATGCCTTTGATGTAGTGCTCACACCCTACTAACGGGTGCCATGTGTAGTTGTCAGATTCGGTTCAATAAACACTCCGTCCATCTTCCCGCACCAAACATCTGTCCTAGAGAGAGGTGTAGCAGAACGGAGAAGAAGGCTGATGTATTGGAGGCTCTTCAGATTTATCTTCGGCCATTGCATTCACAGACCCACCAAAACAAAAACAAAGATGGGAAGACAGTCTTAAGTATTTGTACAAGCGGGAACGGCAGTCCTTTTCAGAGAAATAACTCCTCGGAATGCGTCTATCGATCTGAAAAAAACGGTTGACATACGGATACTCCAATGCCGTCGTCAATACAAGACGTGACGGTATGATTGACCAGGCCGTATGTCGGCCAAATCCTCCAACAGTTCAAACATGCCGCTTGCTTGCATGAGTTGTCACACTTAGTCTCGTTGATCTGATAGACGAGTTGTCACTTCGGGAGTCTGCGCCAGGTTGGTGTCGGATAGTTGAGTGACAGTCTAATCTAGGAACCGAGGCCAAGACGCAGTCTGCAGGCGTTCGGTCAATCGTTTAGGTTCCATGAAGCACTGGCAAACGATTGCAACCCAAGTATCACAGCCGGTTATCAAGGAGGATGGTTACCTCGCATGTCGCATGAAATCTACAACTGGCTGTTCCACCGCTGGCTCTTAACTGCGATTCCCATTTGACCGTTCGCGACGAAGGAATGGGCAACAATGGAGACAAGCACGAAAGTTGATCCGTCTTACGTTTGGCATTCCGGGCTGTGTAATGGCTGTGTAGAACAAAGAGCAGAGCAGCAAGCAGATTGTGGACGGTGAAACGCGAAGTATTGTGTCCTCGTCATCTACCGGGTGTTCTAGGAGAGGGCTCAATTCGAGACGAAGTTGGCAATGCATTCGCCCCTTCAGATCTAAGCCACCCCCTCAGACTGAATCTGGGTCTCTGCAGACAAGATTTCATGGTCACCCAGGTTGAAGAGTGTGGTAGGGTAGCGGTTCCATTAGCTCGATGCGCTGGGGACACCGTGACACCCATGCCGGCCATCACGACCTGCTCGGACCGGACAGTAGCTCGATCAAATAAGCTTCGAACTACGGCGGATGAGAGCCGAAGCACGCTAATAGATGGAGTAGCCCGAGAATGCACGGCAGATTTGATAGACTGTTGGGAGATACAGCCTACGGGCGTAGCTGTACACACGGTAAATCATCACCACCAGTTCCCACGGGGACTTTCATGTTCTTGTCAACATATATACGTGAGTAAATATCTGGTTGTGACAATTTATTGTAGAATGTATTCACCACCGGGTTCAAAAATAGTCTATTAGAGGTTGGATAAAGGAGTAGAAAGTCAAAATAAGCTTTCTGACCAGTCTGCTGGAATCGTTCGAGATTCAAGGGTTCTCCGCATTCAGATGGCAGAGAGAACTTCTGACCGAGCTTAAATAAATTACGCGGCCATGCCGGCCTCCTAGCGAGCTCGTCGCATTCCCTTGCGCCCTAGGAGAAATGACTCGGAACTGGCAAGGACCGGATATTTCGTAATCCTCTTCCGTACGTTTCCCTCGGAAATTGTTCTCATGCCGTCTTACTTGCCCAAACCTTAAGGCCATGGGCATCCAAGCACTCATGACTAGTCACAGAACTGGAAACTTTAGAAGGAAATACTCTTTGCTGTTCTAGAAGTTGTCTGATTACGCGTACTTGAATGGTAGTTGTATGCAGAAACTTTGGCGATTCTGAGATTGAAAGTTCATAACACCCGAAGACACACGCTTGTCTTTATCTCCGGCTACACCTCAGTTCTTGTCAGCTCGGCGCGCTTTTATCCAGCCGGCGCCTAACTTCTAAAGGGAAGCTTCTCGCCCGGAGGCCCCGCCATGCAAGACGCAGGATAACTTAGCGGCGGCGACTTATCATACATGGGAGGCCCATTCTTCACACCGCCGTAGCACAAAGTCAAGTATATGACAGCCGACGGGAGGTTTGAATTATTGGCTGGGCTCCCACCTGTAACTACACCATGGGCTAGAACTCAGCTTTCACGATGGCTTCGGGTTCAAAATAGCCTATACCCATGGAACGTAAGAAAGCTTGTCAGATATAGGAGAATTTGAGAAATGACTCGCTTTGGTAAACTATATATCACGAAGTTTGCAGCTGATATGGAAGAAGTCCAAATATAAATAGGCAGAATATCTCTCCCCAATTATATGCAGATCATCGACTACAGGAACTCCAAAGCCTCCAAACTAGCTATCAGTCTTTCGGCTCTTGCCAAATATCAAGAAAACCTCATTACGCGCGCATACGCACCACCAAGTCAGTATCTCCAGGAACTGATGCTTCTGTTAGTGTCCTATCCTCTAACATCATGTGTAGCTCCAACATGAGATTCTTCGAAGTCATCTTCTGCCTCATTGCAGCAACCGCCGTCAGCGCCGCGCCCCAGGCTGCTAAGGCATGCCAGCCTCAAGGCTTTGACACGTACTCCAACTGCAAGGGCCTATGCTTCAGCAAAGACTGCCACACACAGTCGGATGGGAAGTTTCATTGCTGTAACTTCTAGATGTCTCTACCAGAGGCGAGCGCAACCAAGGGAGTCAGCGATTGGGTTAGAAGCGGGCAGGGGAAATCGTAGATTGAAGTTTTATCTTCCCAAGGCTTTGAGGCGTCTTGCAAAATTCGGAGTAGACTTGACTTCACCAAATACAACCCAAACCATTATGTTCTTACTTGTGAATGGTGCAAACTGGAACCCTTCATACAATTGTATGTGGAGCCGTTCTAAACATTTGTCTTTCCGCGTGATCACGCCTTAGGTGGAATAATGCTGCCTAATAACCGAGACCGCCTATTTTGCCTGTGTCTGCGCGGCTATATTTCCTGTGTATTTAATCACACCTGTCCGAGACGATAGTATTAGCGAGGACGACGACGACGGTATAAACGACGGCGATAACAGAAGCGATGACAACTATAGAAGCGACGACGACGATTGAAGTACGACGATAAAGTAGAATAACGACAGGAAAAGTAGTCAACACAGCACAAAAAAATTAGGCGGTCTCAAATATCCGGCCTAAGGTATGATGCTTCGCTCGACTATTGCAGAGCTTAATAAATGCAAGAACCTTCAAAGTTTTGCCTTATCAACGACGTTTCTATCCTTTTGGAAACCTTCGACAAGCTCAACCACGTACTCAGCGCAACCATAAGAGCCTTGGTATCCCCAGCCAGCATGTCCATAGTTGTGGACCACTAGAGTTTCCTTTGTTGACAAATTGAAATCCGTCTCCAGTCGGACACCGCCCTTTCTCCAGGGCCGCAATCCAACTCCGTGTCTTATGATTTCGACACCTTCTACCCCCTTTCCATTCGCAAGCTGAGGAGACAACGCCACACAACGCTTGATGATCCGCTTGGCGATGTTCGTGTCAGGCTCCGGGCTCCAGTTTCCCTTGTCGTAAGTGCCGCCCAACACAGTACCTCCTCCAGATGCGCGCATCATCAAATACGAGATTTCGGCATCTCCGTCATCCGTTCCCGATATGTTGTAGAGAGGTCCTGCTTCATTCTGCACCAGGACAGTCTGGCCTCTGATTGGGACAAGTGATCTATCCATAACGCCCCCTAAATCACGAGCCTGAAGACCGGAAGCATTGACGAGGACGTCGGCAGGCTTTCCGCTGTGGTGCATCGTCTTTAGGTCGTCAATATGAGAGACTGCGCCACGCTTGAGGACTACATTCTGAGCTCTGCATTGGCCAACTAGCCAGGGCAGATAAAGAGATGTGTTAATGCAAACACCTGTGTACTCAAACCCAGAATCTACTCCATTGGGAAGTTCCTCGTATTTTAGGTCGCGGTAGTCCGAGAACAGATTGCGAAGCCATGAGTTTGGAGAGAAAAGTGGCCCAAACGGCACATCTTCGCCTTCAAAGTCTTTGTTCCGGCGGTAGATGTGAGTTCCTAGTTGACATGAGCATCACGATATGAATGGAATGACTAGCCCAGTACTAAGTATCTTAGAGTTATAAAAGACAATGACTTACTTTGAAAATGAATACCAGCTTCAGGGACAGAAGATGCCAGACGTGACAGCTCTGGCCAAGTACGGCGCTCCCATCTGCTGTCTTCTTCTTCAGACATACTGAAACCATTCGTCATTTCTTTTCACGCCAATGTTGAGTGGATTTTACTTACGGTTGGAAGGTTGCTCCCGCCCAAGGTGACGCATACTCGATGTCATAGTCTCCTGGCATGTGCTTCGCTACGATCGTGACAGAGTTGGCCTTATTCTTAGACAAGAGCAGGGCGGTTGTGAGACCTGACACTCCAGCGCTGTCAAAGTTAACTCCTCTGATCTTGAGAGATGAGAATAAAGAAATAATCGTACCCGAGGACCACGATGTTTGTCGTTGCAGCCATTTCAATAGTCTCATGCACCAAAAACGCCTGACAATATGTTGGTAATGTTAAGACTAGTGAAGTTCGAGATGCGAAGCCTTTTAAATAAGTGGTGCAATCTACTCCTAGTAAATTGAGGATAGGAAGTCAAATGTAATCTTTACCGTCATAGCAATGTGGAACGAACGGTTGGATGGGGTAGACACATATCATGCAAGATAATCGGATGCGGCCGCCGAACCCTTCCCGACGCGTCAACCCCGCACACCAATTGCAACCATAGGGGTCCAACACCTTGGACTGGGCTTCTGTTTAACCAAACGATGCTTCGTTTTTGAAAACTGCGTTGAAACATGAGACCGGCGGTGAGGGCCAATTGTGTTGAGAGAGTCACCATCTTTCTGCGCAGTGTGAATAATAGCCATGCCGGCACGTCGTGTTTACACGTCATAGGACCGCTGGCAAGAATAGGAATCTACGCCATCATCGAATCTCTTGAAGGACATCGTTAATTTGGCATTACACCAGAGGGAGGAGGGACTTGACCGGCTCGAACGGTTGACACTAGATGTTGTTTCAGAAGAAGCCGGCGACCACGTGGAGAAGCCAAGACTTGAACCTCTAAAAGGTTCCAATTGTCCCGAGCACCGAGCAACCCGCCACCGAGGAACACCTAGAAGACGCGTTGTATTAATGACCAATCTGGCTGCTTGAGATTATCAAATCATCATTAAAACCATGTTCGTGGGTTGGGAGCCAAGACGACGGATTCTACTCCATTCGAGATCTCATGCCGGTAGTGAGGAGGGGAGGGTGTGACAGACCAATGACGTTGACGGATCGGTACATCTCCACGCGACAACTACCCCTTCCCTGCCCGAAACTTTGCCCCGGATTTCTGGGGAAGGGTAGATCTTCTTGACAGCTCGATTGACAAGCATAGGAATTTCGGTATATTTATGCGCGAAGCATGCTCTTTAATAAGTGCCGACGGCAGTCTCTGTGATAACGGTTTGATGTCGCAATGGTCAAGCTCGGCCAATATTATCTTGCTTTATTGACCAGAAGATAACTGTTGATAATAACCATCATTATTGTTCGCTATGGGCTTGCCGTGGAAACATCATTTTCGAGGCAGGAAGCTTGTCTTCGCAGTCACGGCGGCATCCTGCCAGGCCTTCCTGCTGCTGGGATACGACCAGGGTTAGTTCATCATGCGCGATCCTCCTAACGCACCAGATTGATGCTAAGTCTCGCCCTCATCTAGGTGTCATGTCTGGTATCATCGGTGCCGAAAATCGATTCGCCCGGGACTTCAACAATCCGGATCCTGATATGCAAGGCAATATCACCTCTCTGTACAACATTGGATGTGTCGTAGGCTCAATTATCTCCTACTTCATCGGCGAAAGACTTGGTCGGCGGAGTATGCTCATGTCCGGAGCCACAATAATGATCATTGGTTCGATTCTCTTGGGAGCGTCGGAGAACCTCGCCACTCTACTTGCTGGTCGCATCATCACCGGTATTGGCAACGGCATGAACTCATCAACAGCACCCGTATATCTTAGCGAGTGCGCTCCAGCCAGCATTCGTGGCGCTCTCCTGACACTTCAAGGGACGGTGACAATCCTGGGGGTTGTCATTGCATACTGGACTGATTGTGAGCGACCCTGCCTTGACCGTGGATCAGATGCTGACTTCATGCACAAGATGGTACCAGTTTCTACGAATCTTCTTTCCAATGGCGATTCCCGCTAGCCTTCCAAGCGTTCTTCGCCGTCTTCATTGTTCTCCAGATCGTCGGACTTCCTGAGACACCTCGATGGCTTGTTGCACGCGACCGATATGAGGAAGGCAGAGACGTTATCGCTGCTATTTTAGACAAACCTCGGGATGACGAAGCCGTTGAAAGAGTCTTGCTGGATATCCAGTCCGGGCTTGAGGAGGAGAAACGCGACGGTCCGTTCCGTTTCAGAGAGCTCTTCTCATGGGGTTCTCAACAAAACCTTCGCCGGCTGATCCTTACCATCTCCGTGCAACTTGGCCAACAATTCAGTGGCTCCAACATGATCAACTACTACCTGCCAGGTCCGTCAACAATATTCTGCTCGAATCATGGTTTTGTCATGGTTACAATACTGTTGACCAGGGGCTCCAGTGGAGCAGCATCTGGAGCAGTTGCCTTCATCTTCCTATTCCAGCTCTTCTACGGCGTTGGATGGCTTCCTGTAAGTACGGAAACCTGTTGGAAGCGCATGCATAAAGACTGAACGATTTTAGGTCCCGTGGTTTTACCCGTCTGAACTTTCGACCACCCGGGTACGCTCCAAAATGCAGGCAATTGCTTCTGGCTGGAACTGGATGGCCGTATTTGCTGTAGTGAAGATTACCCCTATTTCCTTCGGTGGGTTTGACTATTCTCCAGTATTTGAAGCGGACTGACGAGAATTTACAAGCAAACATTGAGTGGAGAACGTTCATCATCTTCGCCGTTCTAAACATTCTGTTCATACCCATGGTCTACTTCTTCTACCCAGAGACCAAAGGACTCGAGCTGGAAGATATCCCGCTCCTGTTCACGAAAGGTGGTGTCACGGGCGGAGTTTACTCGACTGGTGGAAGAACAGTCCAACCGGGCCAGCATGCCTTGGAAGCTCGCGTAGATTCGAAGCAAGGCAACATTCAGTTGGATCAGCTTGAGGAGGTGAGGGCATAGACTGTCTCATGTTATTACTATTGCTCAAATGATCTGCATACGTTCCGAGCTACGTAATAGTTCGTTGATATCTCTGAACTTGACCTCCCCAAAGTATCTCTCGCGCTGATGAAGTGCTTCTTCCAGAGGCACAGCAGTTGCACCAGCTAGTGACCACTCGTCAATGGTAGCCCTGTACCACTTTTCGACCACTGACTCATTAGCCAAGTCTCGGGATATGTCGTCTTGGGTGACGTGTGTTCGCTGTTCACAAAGTCAGTCTATCTATATTCGTACGGGAAACAGGACCGACCAACAGTTAATGTAACTCCATAGTAGCGCTCGACCTTCTCGATTGCTTGGTTCCATGATCCGATCTCTCCGAATACATAGACATGATCAGGCCACTCGTCGTGAGATACGAGCTTCACAACTGCCTTCGCTACATCTCGTGCCGCTGTCCAGCACACCGGTTCATCCCCAGTACCGATCACTCGAACGGTTCCTTCCTCCATGTTGATCGGCCATCCTTGAGGGAAGGGGCTAATGTAGCTTCTTGATCCATCAGGCTGCTGAACAAAGTAATCCGCTAGCCATCCAAGGTTAACAAGAGTCCACTTGATCTCAGACTCGTTCAGTAACTTCGAGCGGAAAGCTCTCCGCGCGCGAGCGATTCCGCGTGGGATGTTGTCAAACTTGCGCAAATTTCCTAAGAACTCGCTGGGTATAAACCGCTTGCATGTCTTGGAAGCCTTGCAGGCCAGTAGCAGTGCCTTGTGCAATGACGTGTAGAGCGCCGGATCGTCGGTGTGCAGGGTCGAAATGAGCACGGTGGCGTTCACTTTTTCAAGAACAGCCAAGACGCTGTCGGCAGAGTACTCATTTATTTCATGAGTAGTGACACCTAATTTGGTGAAGAATTCGCGTTCCTTTCGGGATATGAGAAGCACATCGTGCGTGTTGTCGACTTTGAACTCCTCGGCGAGATACTGCGCGAGATCACCGGCACCGGCGATAACGACAGTCTGTTTATCCTCGGACATGGTGCCCAGATGCAAAGAACTATGATTAGCCACTATGGTAGCCCATATGAGGCAGTCCTGGGCAGTCAAGCTACGTTATCAACGTTCACATCGGGATACGCATCCGATGCCGCGGGGTTACAGCCGGTAGTGCATACCTACAGAAGTATTCTCAAAACTAGCAGGTTTCAGCGACGACCACTAGGGTGTCTTATCAGACCTAATTTCCTGCGAAATCCTTCTCCCTTCCCCGCATGTATTGCCGGGTGTTGATAGCCAGGCATGAGTTCATATGGAAGCGGACGTTGCTTGGCTCCTGGGGTTCGTGGCCCCCACAGCCGAACAGATGACAGCGCCGCCCGGATGGAGATGCCGTAGCGCGACTCGGCGTCCGAGGAGTCTATGCGCCAACGTCGCCGATCACACCGGTGTCGGCATACTTCATTTTGCACAATGAATGGACTGAATCACGGGTACGTCTGTCATAATGCGTCTTATACATTTGAATGGTAACTTGGCAACAAAGCCAGAAGAATGAAATGGTAGACTTTGGAGTCATAAACGGCCCTTCCACATATTGAACAACATGTTCTTCTCTCAAACCAATGATAGGTAAGTCATCACCCTCCTCCACAAAGGTCTACTGTAGTATTCGTTGAGAAATTGAATTTCTTCGTCTCTCAGAATATGCCTTCCAGTTACCAAGTCAGCTTCTGCTGGATCGACCCAACGCGAGCGCCTAACGAGCTTGTAGCCAATCGTAGCACCCACAATCATCAGAAGGCCGATCATGTACTCGAAAAAGTTCTCAGCCGAGAAAGCGTTCTGCAAAAGAAACATCAGATACGAATGGGTACGGAGCTTGAGAGCCCTGGTGACTTCAACCTGAATTACTCACCGAAGGGTTAACAGCCGCATAAACCAGACAGACCATAAGCATTGAGGATATAATAAGACCCCAGATGGGTGCAAACGGCCAGGCAATAGACTTCCAAGCAAAGTTTTGGCTGAAAATCTTGTCATTCTGTGCTCGCAAAGCAGCATGAAACCTCAAGTTCGTGAAGGCAATGATAGCCCAGTTGCTGAAAAATGAGGCGCTTGTGATCGAAATGAACCAATTCAACGCCGTAGTTCCACCACCTTCACCTAACGTTAGTCTATCTCGCCGGTGAATCAACGAATGAGGGATCTTACTGCTCAAGCTGAGATAGCTCAAGATAACACCCACGACTGCGCTGATGAAAAGAGCCCATCTAGGACGGCCTTTGTCATCGCACTTCGCCAGAACCTCTGGAAGCAGACCTTGAAAAGCCATGGTACGGATGATGCGAGAGGGAAGGTATATCGACTCCAATGCAATGGCCAATATGCCAATGATCATGCAGACGTTGATGAAGTCTGGAATTCCCGCCAGGCCCGAGTTCCGTGTTGCGATAACGAAAGGCGATGCTGCCGAGCCGGATCCGCCAAGGAGAAGGGGGTCATCTGATGGGACTATGATGCCGATAAAGATCACGCAAACCAGATACATGAAGCTGACACGGATTGGAACCAGAGTCGACGCGTGGGCCATCGAGTATCTTGGCGAGCTGGCCTCTCCTCCCATGACGCCAATGAAGACTTGGTCCCCAACTGCCCAGATAGCTAGAAGTGCGCAACTCGCAAAGCCCTAGGATCACATATGTTAGTCGCCAAGACGATCCGCTAAACGTGAATGTCGAATGGTTACCATGAATCCGTTCTGGAATGACTTTCCTTCGCGCCAATAGCTTCCGTCTTTGACAGATCCGGTGAGGCCGGCGCCAGCGATCAAGGCAAGAGAGAGGAAAATAACGAAGACGAAAAGAATGATCTTGACAAGCGATCCAATGGATTGAAGCCAAGCGAAGAACTTGTTTGGGAGGAAGAAGACGACGAGACAGATGCATAGAAAGATCGAGACTGTTTGTTCACGCGTTGATTAGTTTGAAATCGGTTAAGATACAATGAGAGAGAGAATGACTAACTCAAAGCTGCGTGTGGTACTGCAGTCGTCCAGTACTCAATTAAAACGACGAAGAATTCAGCCTCAGCTGCGAATACCGCGATCCAACCTGTTTCGCAGTTAGTGGGAAGGACATACAACGAAGGAGATAATGAATATGAAGATTGGGACCTAGACTTACCGAGCCATTCGGCAAAACCTGCACCAAAGGCCAGAGCAGGATCAACCCATCGACCGGCATAGTTGACAAAGCTACCAGAAACAGGGAAAGCGATGGTCATTTCACCCAGGCTTTGGAGATTGGACCAAACTCCAGTGCATACAATCAAGTAAGCCAGGAACATAGTGCCGGGGCCACCGGTTGCTAACGCCTTGCCAGTCGCGATGAAAAGCCCGCTGCCCACGCTGGAGCCTAGGGATATTATCTATGGCCATGCGTTAGACCTAGCAGCGAAGGAGATGTGTATACAGTTCGATAGAACGTACGTGAATATGCCGTGGACTGAAATCTCGGTGTAAGTCCCCTTGCCCCTGTTCATCGGATGTGATCTGACCCTGATGAACAGATTCAGCGGTGCGCACGGGAGACAACTGCTTCTCCTGGTCTGATTTCTCGGAGGCCTGCATGTCGGATATCTGAGACGTCTGCATTGTGAGCAAAAGTCGGTGGGTATTTGCAAAACTCGCAGCTGTCCAAATCGACTGGTATAAAGATTTCTATGACTGTCACTATCGCTTGATTTTCTTGGCGATGCAGACTAGCTTGGAGAGCGCTCGAGATGGAATGCTGCAAAGGTCTGAATATTGGGACATCGGTGTTCTGTCAAACCTGACCAGACAAGGCTACCATTTATGGAAGCTTTCCAAGGCTCAGATTGAAGGGAATATGAATGCCATTTCCAGAGACAAGAAAGATGACGCCGTATCTGCATTGCATATCTCGGGCACGTTACATCGACGATTACAAGGGGATGTCCGGGGTGATGTGGGTCAAATCTCCGGAACGAGTATCCGATGATAGTGATTGAGTTCGATATCTCAAAAGCAACAGCGTTGCGCGTTTGAGAGACGGCTATCGGATTGTACGTAAGCTGGCCGAACGCTAAGAAGCAAACCTCGAGGGCGATAGGGAAGGATTATCGGTGCCGTTCAAGCACCTGTTTCTGACTGGCCCTGCTATCCAATGCTACTTGTCGTTCTTGCAGGTCATGTGTCTTCTCCATCGCTAGGCTGTCTAGGCTTGCAGGGCTGGCTGGTCTGAGCAGGCCTCGAACGGCTTGGGCTCTTCTTTGCTGATTGCACGAAGTCGAACGAATGTGTCAGAGAAACAGCAGGCCTCAGTCCGGGTAGTGATAACCGAAGGCTCAAGGTAAATATAAGCCAAGGCGCATGTGTTACGGAGGAGCAAGCGAGATAGCTAATGCCTCGGTTACTAATGACGACCATGGAACGACGTGCAAGACGCACTGTATTTTGGAGAACGAAAATAAAACTAGTCAAATGTGCATGATAACAGTTTTTGACCTTGGTCGTGTTTGCCTCTTTCCATCACTGCATCGCGGACCCAACGATGACCGCGCCCGCCAGAACCATGAGGCCACCCACAGATATAGCAGCACCTTTGGCAGGAGCGCCGCTGTTAGCGCTGTTTGATGTCGATGGCTGGGTTGCGCTACCGGTCCCATTCGCCACCAACGCAGTCAGCTTGGAGTCCGTTGCGAAGGAAGCGGAGACGGAGGTTGCGTTCTTGCAGCTCGCGGGTTGGGTGCCTGTACCCTCGACGAAGTTTACGGCGGAGCACTAGATTATATGCATTAGTAGTTGTCCAGAGACAAGATGTAGGGGAAATGAGCAGGGAAGCATGGAGACTTAGATGTCTAACTTGACCTGCAAACAACAAAGGTATCGTGCTGAGATGATGTCACTTACTTGGTAGAGCAAACCGTCTGGTCCGTCGGCGACAACACTCAAGACGCCCTTCTTGCCGACCCAGCTTGCAGGTGCAGTTACGGAAGGTTCGCAAAAGTCGCCCAGTCCCTTCTGCTGTACGATAGGGAACAGCTGCTTCCAGTTCGAAGCAGCCGTCTGGTCCAGTGTACCACGGAACAGCCAGTTGGCCTGAGGGTGCGCAAGCAATAACGAGATGGCCTCGCCGCTGACGTGGAAATCTGTCACGTTGTCCTTGGTGAAGTCTGGAGTGAAGCTTCCGCAAGGAGCGGAGCCCTCGTTATCATCGCTGAAGCCAATTGTGGGCGGAGAGTTGAGCTTGAAGTGTGCTTGAGCCGCCGACACCAGCAGCAGAGCTGTAGCAGCGATCGATCGAATTGATGCCATGTTGTATTAACGGACGTACGTACGCCGGAAGGAGAATGATGTGTAGGCGACTGAGTATTATGTAAAGATAGTGAGAACCAGCCTCAGTGAAAACGATACTGCGATTAAAACGAAACTTTGAATCAAGAAACAAAAGATTTGTACTGTCGGATGTCATGCAAAGATGGAGGGTGCTGCTTGGTGATAAATAGTCGGCCAAGGATGTCGTAAAGGCTGCACAGCATCATTGAGCAAATTTGGGAAATAGTATCATGCTTTCCCACTATGTGAGGCCAGTCCCTGAAAGACGGCTGTTTGAAGAGAAAATGGAGCTTGCCGTTGCCGGTAAAACGGCTCCTTAGCATCGTTGCCCAGGGAGCAGATGACCAGTGTTAGCGGCACAACGCCACACACTTTGGAGCACTACCAGAACTCTGAGGGGGATTGAGGCAGATTTCGCCTTTCCCAGAGTTGCGACAAACACCCGATGTACGAGAAACAAGCATTTTTTTCCACGATCCAGTGACAACGGCATACTACGGTTCCTGGGTGCCGGTGGCTGAAATGGTGAAACTTAGTTCGCGGCATTGAGAAGAATTGAGCTTGTTTTGGCACGAAGGCTCTAAGCTCTGTTGAGACGAAGACATACCCCTTCTCGCGTTTTAAAACTAGTCGTGTCTCTATATTGCATAAGAGTAGCTGGTAATTGAATAAATGCAACCACCTAGCCCTTTTTTCCAGGGGATCACGGACTGGACGGAGATCCATGCGGGCGCAGCAAAGCATATCTGGAGGCCCCATGTAACTGCGGGCTTTCTTTAACTTCATTAGATCTTCAATTATATGATTGGTCAGAATATGGTTTGATCTCCTATGGTGTTATTTGGTTGGGCGAAACCGAGTCCCAGTCCACACGAAGGGGACGGATGGCTCCTTTGTACATGCGGGGGAAGAAGCCCACTCACATGGTACAGCATACATGGATGTGAGAAGAACGGATGATGCAGGATGATTTCCCAAGAAGATCCGAATTTGTAAGTAGTTCACCGTCACTGGTTGCAGTTGGGACATGTCACTACGATCTTTCCCCTCCGCCGCGTGTGCCTGAAGACGTCAGCCGGTTTTGTTTGATTTTGACGTCTGTTGATATGCTGTTTTACCCAAAAATATACATTTCCTTCTAATTTAACTTGATTTTTTCTTTCATCGTCTTCAAAAAACTCCAGCGCTGGAAGCAGGCCTTCTCAACCGTTACATCGCACGACATCGTCCATTTTAGTGGCGTCTCCCATCAAATTCGCCGCAATGGATATGAGTAACATGGGCGGCATGTCCATGGACATGGGCATGAACATGTTCCAGACGACAAACATCGAGCTGGCTCGTGATTTTTGGATCATCATTGGAAGCGTCCTCGGCAGTATCGCCGTCTTGCGGCTGTTGAGTCTGTACCAGTCACGTACCAGGTAGGTACGCCTTTATCTTCTGTTTTTGTGTATGATACGGTGGGAACACCATTCACTTGTAGTCTTTACCGTCATCTTGTTACTTGATGGCTGATTCAGACATTTTCCAGACTTCGCCGCCTTGCTTCAAGTTCCATCCGACATCCTACTCGACCAACCAATGGCTTCCAGAAGGTCTTTGCAACGATGACAGCCCTCTCCAGAGAGATGAGCTATCCACAGCTTTTCATCAGCAAAGCATGGCTTTCCTGGATGAGCCCACCGCCGTTAGGTCGTTCTCTGGTATTGCTGGTTTACTGGATCATAATCGCATACATGATGGCGGCTGGGACAGCCATCTCGGACGGATACTTCTGGGAGCGTATTGGCTTTCGCAACGCCTGGATTGCCACCATGCAAGTGCCGCTAGTCTACCTCTTGGCGTCTAAGTACAGCATCTTTGGCCTCGTCGTTGGCTCCGGCCATGAGCGCCTGAACTGGCTTCATCGGTGGGTGGCTCGCACTCTACTACTCTCGGCAACGGTTCACGGGTTCTACTTCTACACCGAATGGGTTCTCGCCGACATGGTTGAGTTGCAGATATCGATGATGGGCCCCATGATCCGGTATGGCTTTGCGGCTTGGGCAGTCTTGGCCTTGCAGTTTATCACTTCTCTTGGCCCACTCCGGTCTCTCTGCTACGAGCTCTTTGTAGCGCAACACGCCATAAGCGCGGTAGTTTTCCTGTGGCTTCTTTACGTCCATGTTCCCAGCTACGCGCAGGCAGCTATCTGGGTCTCGGTAGCAGCTCTTGCCTCCGATCGACTTGGGAGAACAGTACTGCTCGTTCGCAACAACTTCCAGATGAGCGCAGGACGGCGGCTCGGTCATCCCGCTCGCGTCAAGATTTCAGGATTGCAGACAACGGTCCTGACCATTGAGAACATCGACTTTAGCTGGAAGCCAGGCCAGCACATTTATCTCTGGCTACCAGGGGTTGGACCGACGCAGACTCATCCATACACCATCGCTGGTGTAAATCAATCAACAGACAAGGAGAAAAAGACGCGAAACAATAGTATGCATTTGGTTGTACGCAAGCACGGGGGCTTCTCGCGCAGACTTCATCGCTTCGCCTCTCAGAACGATACCCAATCTAAGAATTTGACGGCCTTCGTGATGGGTCCCTATGGACATCCACCTGCAAGTAGCCATTACGAGACCTTAGTCCTCATTGCGGCCTCTACTGGCGCCTCCTTTACTCTTTCCATGCTAGAGGGCGTTATTACAACAGACAGGAAAACTTGCGTAACGCGGGTTGACTTTCTTATCATGGCTAAGGAAGCAGACGAGATCGCATTTTACGTTGAGCGTCTACAAGAGTTGAAAGCTATGGTGGGACGAGGAAGCAACTGTATGGAGTTGAACGTCCACATTGCGGTAACGGGCGGCGTAACATCTCCGTCCTCGTCAGACTTGACGCGGTTGGTCAAAGACAGACCTTCGTCTTTTGCATCGGGCGATTACGATATAGAGGCCGAAAAAGCGGCCACGAAATTCTCAGCGATGATTGACGTTGAGGCTGATGGCGCCCGTCAGGGGTACAATAACACCGGGGCCAGATCTTCAGCGAAGATCAATCTCTCGACCTCACGGCCGGACATCTCCAGCTTTATGCGAGAACCTATTGAAGCTGCCGGCGGGGAATCCTTGGTTGTTGTTTGTGGTGGCTCGTCTTTAGTAGCTACGGTTAGAAATTGTGTCGCCCGACTCTCAGACGAGAGAGCCGTACACAAAGGTACGGGGGCGCAAGGAATCTGTCTACATGCGGAGCAGTATGGGTTCTGACCTCAGGTCTAGAATTCTAAATGACCAGCAAAGCTAAACAGTCATAATTAAAGCGGATACTGATGCAATCAGTACTGATCAGAACGTAGAGGGAATTAAAATATCACATGCGTAATTATACGTCTTCGAACTGAGCAGAAGGCAATTCCCTGAACTTGTGTGGAAGTCACCTGGATATTGTCGACAGACGGAATTTCGCCAAATATCAAGAACACATGATTCAACTTTTTAGTTCTGGCATTCCGAGCTTCACTAATCACATGCCTAAGGTACGGCTTTCCTGACATGACAGTCACAACCTCATTCCAAGTCAACCGTTGGTTTTACTGATGCATACCTATACACAAAACTTCCCACTCTTCTTTTGTGTAATAGATCTTTCCAGGAACTTCCACTGTGTCATTTTCACTGTAGGCCTTGTCATCCAGATCCCATGGCCGTCGATGACAAATCTGTAGCTACTTAAGGCGAGATACAGCCGCCCAGACGGCCCAAAACGGAAGGATTGCTGAGCAGGGCCAATCAAGGTTTCTATGACCAACCAATCCTCGCGGGCCAGACTGCTCATTCTGACTGGATGAAAGGGAGCATCGGCGGCCGGCGGCGCCCGAAGGCCCCGCGGCTGCGGAAGATAGCGTGTGCTTTCCTTGTCTGTTTCTTTGCTATCATCAATGTGTCGGTGACTGATATGGGAATATGGCGTCTGGGATGTTGCTTACTTTGCCGCGATCAGCAATGCAAGCCATGAACTTGATCGAGACGTCTGGATCAAGTATGGATTGTTTAGCGCTGGAGGTCTACCAAGACAGAATCAGGGAGAGGGACTAGATCAACAATCCTCCACTCATTCCGCGGGGCTCAGAAAGGTGAAAGAAGACACCGGGCTGTCCGGTAAATTTCTCGGTGACTGTGACGTCTTTGAGTGGATGGATAGCCGTCCACGCAAAGTACTCTGCAGGAGAAAAGTACTACAACATGTCATGATGAAACCACTTCAGCTACACCTTTCATGAACATCGACATTGCCGCGGAGGCTTTGGCGGAACAATTAAAGATAGTTCCGGTAGCGCCTCCGCGTGCGACGACCCGTCGACAGCTAATCTGGTACGTTCACAGTATAATATAATCACCGAGGAAGATTTCTCGGCCGCATGCAAAATTGCGGATGGCGCAACTACTTCCGCCAGAAATTTAACTACCGCAGCAAGCCTGTCATGTTCAGTCTGTGCAGCTTGATAACTAACGGGGATGAGTTTGATCATTATACACATTCAATATTGAGCGGAAATGATCCGTCCAATCGCCGATGACAGCATGCCGAGCAAGCTGAAGCAAGTTGATGCAGTCGGCATTCTGCGTTGTAGATCACTGTAGCTTGAGCGTCAACAGCGCCAACAAGAAGGTGCTGAAGGTACTGCGCAGCAGAATGCGCCAGGGAGACCGTTTCCATCCAAAACCCCAATACGAAATCAGGAAATTGGTCGGTCTCAAGATGCGGCTAAGAGTCGACCATGAGCCCGAGTTTGTTCGGGCATCAAGCAAAGCTCATCGTAGTCCCACCGCTTTGTTGTAATCGCTGTTCGGGCTACTTGATTCTCGGGGTTGCCGTACGCACGAAGGATGATCTGGGCTTGGAGACCACTATTTCGGAAGAGCACACATGCGCTTACAGGCCGCACTGAGACTGTGATACCACCCAGTCCCAAACCAGAACATGGTGTCGTAATCGCACCCTGACCTTTCTACTCGTGAAGAAGCCAGCGATGGCCAGCTTAGCAATAACATCTGCAAGTTCCGTCAATGGGCTAATTGCACCCTGGAAATCCTTCTGGGCCACTCTGCAATACTCGCACGTCTCAGAAAGCAAGGCTTTTGAGATCTAGCCAGTGATTTGACGAAAATGTCTGTCTAGTTTAAGGCCTTTGATTCCGGAGGTTACGTATCCCTCGGCGGAACGGCAAACCCCGGCCTGGTCATCTGAGTAGGCCCTTCAGCTATGATACAGCGCAATAGTCGTAAGAGTCAAAGCGGCCCCCGCACTTTGCACACACGTGTAGAAACAAGGGAGATGCGTTAGCAAAGAATCCTACTGACCTTCACCTTCCCGGAAATGAACACTATGGGGCGAACCATCTTTGGTCCGCATCGGGAGCTCTTCGCATGGCTTCTCGGCAATCTGAGGAGCGTCGGCAAGGCAGTTTTGTGTAAGCCCACCCCTCCAGAAATCTAGGCAGCAGCAGCTAGCAGGCAACGCCGCTTTATTTTGAGGCTGCTGGCGATAGGTGAAGCCGAATTCAAAGTCCATTCCAAGCATTTGCGCCCAACGATCCCGTAGGGCTGCAGCTATGTGACCAAGCGCGCCCAACGTCGTGGTGATTATTGTAAGGTGTGGTTCGAATGGTTCGTGTCCCGACGATATTCTAGAGGTTGCTGGAATCAAACACCTGCTGGCCTGTGATGAGGTTTTGGGGTATCTTACAAAAGCATTATTACCGGTCTGCTCACCGTTGTGCGCCAGACTTTATCGACGAAAGCAAAGCTCTTTTCCTATTGCCATTGGAAATCAAGGGCAAACATGGTCTCGAATAACCTAAAGCGCAAAACCAATCCTGAACAGCAGGGTACTCCGGGCCAGAATAATCGAGGTTCCATGTCTTACCCCCACCAACCCTATGAGGCTTGGCAAACGACGACCTCGCTGCCACAGCCTATACCTGGTCAACCTTCGACGACGCACTACTTTGAGCTGGGCCATTCACAGACTGCGGAACCCCCCTCATCTCCACATAACACAGAGACTGTCGAGTTCGACGAACATTGGCCTCCTGCCCCGCCGGTACCGCAGCAACTCAGCTGGAACACAAATTTGGCTTATCGATCATATGTGGGAAACGGGAACGATTTCGGTACCGACCAGACTGACCCTGTCATGGGTGACGCGATTACTGGCGCTTGCTATTCATCGAGCATCCAGTCCATAGCCTCGACGACATTCACAGTTGGGTCTCCTTCTCCCCAAGATTTCGGACACATAGGCGCTTGGAACCCATATGGAGCCAGCATCGAGAGGGAACCGGCTCAAGATGACATCCGCGGTCGCGTTCCAATACAGTTGAACTTGCAAAATCTCCCGGGAAGATCGGAAAGATCTATGTCAACCAATGTCAACAGACCTAGCAGGTATGTGTGTTTCTGCCAGCGACTCGAGATCTTCCTAACTGAAGCTGCAGTCCAAGTGATGATGAGAAGAAGAAGAAGAAGAAACACTCCAAGTCTAAACGAAGCGATCGCCATGATAACCGTGGCCATCGTCACAAGTAAAGAATGAAGTAAAGGATGACAAGGGAGTTTGGGAGACAGTAGGATACGATTTGGCGCCAGCCATGGACTCACCCGTCATTGCACAGGGAATAGAAATCTGTTTTTTGTTGCTCTTTTACCCCTGGCGTGGTGAAAAGTTCTTATTTGGTATTTTTGACTTGAGTTATACTAGTAGCTGTCAATCAACGCAGTCGGAACTCGTTGTATCGCATGATTGAGAAGATTCTATTCAAATGTCAGGGTTGATGTTGAGATTGAAATGCAGTGAAAAGAAGAGTGGGCGCTAGTGAGTTATCAGGCCACGAACGACCTTCCATCATGATGGATCGGTAGTTCAATGCACAAGCCCTCTGCGTCAAGACACCGTGCTGACTCCTTTTCGACCCGACGAATAAACTTCATCCTGGTGCTTTTTAAGCTAGATGATTGATCAGTCCCATTATTTTGCTTCCTAGCTTGTGGTCATACCACAGTTACCTGGCCAATGAGGTGGAGTAGCAAGGTGAGGCGAGCATTTGTTGAACCCTGTTCCCGCCCTGACAACTTTGACTCGTCGTTAGACTAGCGGCTCCGTTGTTCATATATCTCTGCTCTTTTCATTGGTTAAGTCGTCAATTTTCCCCGACGTTCACGATGGACCATCACGCGCGCCGAGACCTCACGAGTCCACACAAGACCCCTGGAGATAGCTTCAGTTGCTTAGACCATCTTGACTGACAGGGTGAGGATTTCCTACACGTACCACAGCACCATCAGATTGTTGGTCGGCGTACAGCTCGTGGTATGTAGGAATTGAGGGGTCATGAGAAGGCAACGCCAACACGTCTGTCAAGTTGCATCCCATGAGACACAACGTGCCATGGCACCCTTCCCCTCCTGTTCGCGGGCGTCTGGCTTGACGGATTGATCATGTGATCACTCACAAGAAACTTTTGCCAATCACTTTGACGTCTTGTGCATGCGAGGCTATATTAAGGAGCTGCAGAAAGCCGCTGTCGCCCATAGGAACCAGTTCCTGGTCAGACCCTGACGCAACCCCTACCAAGTGCCGGCCAAAGCGCTAAACAGCATTCCACTTTCCACTGAAGTTGCCGTCAATTCAAAGTTTCCTACCTCCCGGTCCCGTGCGTTGTAATCGTACTAGTGACGGGTCGTCTATTTAGTGCGATCTTCGGTCTCCACTATCGCGGACTCCTACACTAGGGTTAGACGCAATGCCATCCATGGATGTCTGACGTTCATTGTGGTAGTTAGCATACCAGACTTGCTCGCGAATCCATGATCATTTCTCTGGGAGACCTATGGTATAGAGCGTGCGTATCGATTTCACAAGCTCCTAAAGTCCCATTATCAAATGTCATATCTGCTATGCATAAATCATCACTTTGATGGAATCATCACTATTTGTGGCCTACTATACGGGATATCGGGACTTAAAGGCAAATCAAAGACGGCGGAAACATCAAATATCACGCATCCATAGATATTGTCAGTTTAATGTAGTTGTTTCGGAAGATTTAGGCCTTGCGTAACCTGACTACACTCCAACCCTTTGCTAACTTTTGCTTGAATCCGGCTTCAACACATTCAACCAAAGCACCATATCGTTGAACCATAACGCACGAATTCTCGCCCAGTTGACACAAAGGGGCTAGCATTAAACATCTACACATACCCTAGGTTGTTTCTGTAGTTAAGAACATTAGACTACCCATCTAACCAAAAGTAGATTCCATGGCCCAGGCTATATGACCTAGTCAATCGAGTTCATTCATGTTGAAATGGGCCTATGTTAGTTTGACGTCTTCTTAGACTTTCTACGGGAAGCCCAATTGTGCTGTAACTACTCCCATTGCAACCACCGCGTCTTTCTTCACACAACTACTGGCTTCGTCGCATGTACGTACATTCCTTTTGTAAGTTACTTAATAAATACACAATTCTGCTTACTAAAGCCTATGATTGATATCCAGTTTGCCCCAAGGACCCAATTGAGTTGCACAGACACCATATAGCAATCCCTGCTCAGGTTTGGTATACCAGCCAAAAACCTCCGCCGATGCATGTCTCATCCGCGCGACCTTGCGCAGCCGTACAAGCCTCCAGAAAGATGATTCGTTCAATGTGTTATCGTGCTAAGTATTGGTGTAGAGGTGTTGCCATATATACGGAAGTCTCTCTCGGATGCACATGCCTTAGCACCTGGGTATTCACGCAACGACTCACTCTCTCGCTACGCCGAGAACAACACAGCCAGGCTCCTATAGAACCATACCAGGCACCAAAAGTTGGGAAGTGTGCCCCGTATGTGTCAGTTGTATGTTGTCGGGAATTGTTGCTAGTGAAGCTCCGCCCTAGAGGCCCAACGTGGCCGGCTCCTATCCAGAGAATTGTACGCAGGCTAGCCTCATCTTGGAGCAGGGAGTGCCGGCCGAGTCTACAAGAAATTGTCATTGTGATCAAGTGAGCAGGCAAATTCTCGGCTCAGTGTGCCTCATTGTGTGTGCCATGGGGTGTGTGCAACTAAAGCTACCCTCTCGTGGTCTATTAAGCGGGTATCTCTTGCAACTCGACGGCTTTGAGCCCGCTTTTGGTAAGGAATCTTTAGCGTTCTTCTACTTGCTGCGGCTATGTTCCCAGTACTTGAGATCAACTACCAGAGGACCTGTGAGTGGGGAAGAGACGTACTTCCAATGGTTGTTTTAAGGCTTCGTTAGGGCAGGGATATGGGCTTTCTTTCCGGCGCCATGCAGAAGAGCCCAACTTTCAGGGTGTCTCTCATGTGCGCCAGCCACATTGGAGTACGACGTATGGTATGCCCTTCAGGAAGCTAGCCGTCTTTGAGAAGTCCTGCAGAGATTCAGCCCATGACTAGTCAGCCTAGAGTGTTCTGAGGGGGGCGAGGGCATCATGCAGAGGGGAACTCGAACCGAGACAAGTCCCCATTGTTAGCATCAGAGGTCACAGGTTATTTTCATCTTACCGTTGGGCTCTCTGCTACGAAGGTTGCCTCACTAGTCGACGTCTTAGTGTGATGCGTGTAGCCCATCATATTTGACACCCACCAGAACACAGTGGCAGCAGAGCCACAAGACGGTGAGCCTGCATCCTTGTCACCTTGCAACGGTAGTTCCAGCACATAAGCGGTCTTGAAATGACGAACGAGTAAAAGTACATGCGGATGTATCGGCCACGATGACTTTCGTCATAACTCACGAGATGAGAGGGTAGGCTGACTCGCATCTCCGATGGCAAGAAGGTGAGAGCCGTTGTCCCTTAGCGGCCTCGCCAGAGAAGGATCAAATCAGTACAAAGAGCGACACTCACACTTCCGCCTGGCTATTCCACATAATACATCGTTTGAGTGTCTACTAACAAATGTGAGCTCCAGGAAACTGGCCTTGGGCCCCCAAATATCAGCCCTCCGCCACTCCAAGCTGAAGATGTTGCAACCCAAACATCGAATTGCCAGCTATCAGTGCACAGCCAAGACATCAAGCCATGTTTCAATGGCGGTCAATCGCGGTTCAGCCAAGTGAGTAAGCCTGTTAACGCCCTCTCTCGATGTTCAGCCCTTCTAAGCCGGCGCGCAGATTATCTCAGGGATGTGAACCTACGGAGAAGACGGCATTTTCTGACAAGGCAGTGTGGCAACCATCAACGTACATCAGAGAGTATGTAGAAGAGAGACAGAGAAGCTACAGGAGGCTTGCATGTCACACCACCCCTGAGCAAGTGATCGACGAAAAGAGGAAGGCTGCCGCAAATGCCTTGCAAGCCTTTTGCGATGCCATGTGCGGAGAGGTTACCGCCGCCGCCTTTTGTGTCGATGAATGCGGACGTCAATCCACTGAAAACAAATTGGAAAACGACGGAAGTCCTAGTACCCGGGTTCGTCAAGTTTAGAGGTAACGTCATGTTCACACGTTGTAAGTGAAAGGACGCTCTTCAAGAAACCCACTGACAAGGCTCTTCCAGGATTCTGATCCCTGCACAACGTCTCACCTGCCATTTTAAGACTTCAGCTGCAGCCTTCTGCGATGACAGCCGGCCACCTTGCCGCCTAGCGGTGGTGTAAACGGGAGGCATGGATTCATTGTTTGCAGTTCGGCCCGGCGGCTCCTCGAATCACGCAATTTAGTAAAACAAAGTCAGTGGTCGGCAGCTTTGGCTCAAAACTCCGGCGAAAAAAGCACACGAGGCCCAGTGCTATTGACTAAGATCCGTAATGATGGCCCAGATCTGTCCTCGATCAACGTGATCCGTGGGCTTGGGACCGGGCAATCTCATTCAGCTATTCCCGGCGGTGAACAATCGGGCTTTCGGGGGTGAAACATGCGGAGGCATGGCTCGAGACGGGGATATCAATTCGCTTGTTGGAAAGGGAGACAAGGGAACTTGGCGGACGCGACGCTGTGCCGCTGGCTGGGCCATGTGCATCACCTGAGACCGCATGGCCAAGCTGCACGTGGTTAATAGTTGAATCCCGCATCTGGTCCACTGCAATCTCGGGTAGGAAAAGAGCTTACAGTGCATCGGTCCATCTTTGTACAAGATCATCAAATGGGCGGCCGCTGTCTCAGGCTTTCGGGGTTCTTGTACCCGTAAAGTTTCAATCTCTCTCAGAAGTCTCGGCCCAAACAGGCTGTTGATATCACTCGCGTCATTCTGCTTGGTTTGAGTATCGTAGAAGGCGATGAAAGGGGTGGTGGTGATGGCGCCGGGGCCAACATCCAACGGCCAATAATCCCCGCTCGCGTGCTGCTTGTGTTACACTGATGGAACCCGATTAAGACTGACATCTTGCAAACATGCATGCAAGTATCAGCTCGGTACACCATTTACAGAAGCTGACGGTAGATGGATGGGCACCACGAGCCAGACCTGAATATTGGTTTCCAGCGGTCAGAGCGGCTGGAGATTTTGTTTCCTTTGCCAACTGCGGCCGAAGGTGTTTCTGCGCCCCTTACGGATCCAGGTTGTGTAGGTCGCGAAGGATCCTGGCCCTTCTGGGGCGCGGTATCAGATGAGTTGAGATCTCAGCCTGATCTGGCTGTTCCTACTACAATGATAGACACCCTTGCTCATTTCTGATTTTTCCTGGGCTTTCAACGTTCGACGAACACCAGACACAGGCAAGTTGAAGAAATCATGCCATACGAAAAGGCTGAAGGATTGCCCCCAATGTGACCTCGGACTTTGGACGACAGGCTTCACAAACAAGCACCCTTGTCCCAAGCACCAACAACAGGTGTCGAAAATCGGGTCCATCACAGAGAGGAATGCAGTGCAAGGGATACATCACACAGATCAATCTTCAAGCCTGCCTTGATCACCCCGCTACTGGGACCAGGTCATTAGGGAAGGGCCCCCAAGAGCTTAGTCGACGCTGAAACGACCTGGACCGTTGGTGTCGGAACCCCAGCTTTAAGCCAGGTTTCCCAGATTTTATTTCGGCGACTCCGTTCCCTCGTTCTCTTGCGCTCTCGGCATGGAGTTGACTGCTCCAAGTAACGTCACTGCCTTGCTAGCCCCCGCGGACCATTCTTTGCGCCGGACCCGCGCAAGGTTGCTGATGCCTACAACCCGAATCGAAACGCCCTCGATGCCCACGAGATCCCCGAACAAAAGTGATAAGATGATGGAACGGTCGATTGCAAGGGCACGCCTGTGTTCAAATGAGATATGCATGGGGCGGTCTGACGGGGGGACGAGCAGGCAGTCAAGTTTCCAGCACCGCTCGTCGGTCGGTGAGGAGCACTGCCTCTACATCGCCTGCCAACTGGTCTTGTTCCACACGAAGCAGGGCACCAGTATCAACTCCTTGACTTACGTCCGTATTTGAGAAGATCGCCGTACAAGCTGCTGCTACTCATAGTCTGCCTCGCCGACCTCAAACAATGTTTTGACCTTTCACAAGTGAAGCTGCTGGACTTACATCGCCGGCCTAGCCTACCTACACAGCCAGGCTACCGTTTAGCACCCAGCATCGTCATTCTATCCCGACCTTCATCGTGGGCACACCCCAGCAGACCAGGGTTTCCATGGAGCTGATTTCCAGACGCACGACCCGGCTACCAGGAACCCAAGCACGAATGCACACCGGCGGCTAGGATTCCCGGCTGGGCCCCTGATTGAAACTACACCATATCCACACGATGCCAGATGTAATCCGGCCTTGCTTTTTGACCTGTCATCAACGTCGCTTCGTTTACCGTACTTTGAATTGAGGCAACAGGTAGATCGGTAGGCTGAGCAGGCTATGGGGTCAGAGCTTTCTTCATCAGGTAGAATCATTTCACCTTTAGCACTGCGTATATATATCGTTGAATTGTGAAGACATTCTAGAGGGTGTTGAACTCATTATCCTCAAACCTATTCCATCTGTATCAAGAAACCGTTTATACCACACTACCCCAAAGCTTCACTGCCACAAATCGAATTCACTTTCATCAAATCACAATGAGCTCAAGGCAAACTCAGACCGTTCATGACAATGACGTTCAAGCTTATGCTGGGAGGTGAGGCTGATGTGATCTTCATCTATTTACCGAGACTAAAGTTTGCAGTTGGTGCGGAACGCAACAGGAACAAAATGCCAGAACCCATCAATCCGGTCAATACGACAGAAATACCGCTGCTTTCGTTAACGATCGGAAGCGTGAGGAGGAGAATCGCCAAAGGCTTCATGACAGAGAAGGCAGGCGTGCCCATAAGAACGATCTGAAAGACAAGATTGATGGCTTGCTGTTGCCAATGAAAGCAAGCTCCCACAAGGACACGTCTAGTCGGAACAATGACGAGTGACGAGTCCAAAAAGAAGAAGAACAGGTGATATGAGTTGATTGGTTGGAAGCTGGAGAAAACTTTCTCTGAAGCCTTGGTCTCACTGTACCCAGGTTTTCTATCTGGTTGCAGTCATTCACCTCAGTGGCGCATGTATTCTACGTATGGCCTCTTTGATTTAAGCCGGGCTGGCTGTCTCTTGTTGGTGTTTTTCTGGGGAATTGTCTTTGGATTTTGCTGCCTTCGGATTTCTGGATTTCTGGATTTCTGTACTGATATCGTGTTTGGTTCAGTTTGTATGTGTATCATTAGCAATGTTCTCATTAAATTTATCTCGTATCTCACTGATGGCAATCAATACTAAGATCATGAAACTGAACTGCAACAGCTATTTCTGTTTTCATCTTGGCGAAACTCTTCATAACGACGTCTAGCTGTATAATTGCCTGCCCGCTCAAAGGTTGCTGGTTTTGTGGAACTTCCAAAAGTGTCTATGAATACGTATGATTGTATGTTCACTTGCATCAGGGATATAATGCTTGGTCCCATGTGGGTTCAACATTATCTATATTTTTCAAAAGGGCAATCGACCGAACGACATAGTGCTAAAAGACAATTCCATGCGGTTGAAGTTGAGGCGGCACTGCCTGGACCCGAGATTAATGAAATACTACTGTAGGCGCCGGGTAGCGGAGGTAACCCTACATCAAAAGAGCGCAGGTCGATCATCTTAAGAACGCCATTCCCGATCTTAGAGTCTTTTCTTTTGTTTCAAGGCAGATTCAACTTCGCGCGCTGCCTCAGGATAATTCCGGGTGAGACCCGAGCAAATATTTCGCTAACAACTGACTCGCCTGGCAACACGTAGATCACCATACGATTGATGCCCGTTACAAGAGCCTCCTGAACAATGATGACGTTGTTCTCGTCGTTTGTGTTCATCTTTAGGAGCTCTTCATGTATATCTCAAGAGCCTCGATCTCATCAACAGAAGCTTGGTCATAAAAGCTTCGCCTAACTTGCGGGATACTGCTGCCACCAGTAATAGGGTCAGTCGGCGATTTGGTCAAGGCTGTGAGCAACCAGAAGAACATTGTATGTTCTTCCGCTACAATACGCGGGAATAATGGCCTGAAACCTGACAACTTCGTTCTAATCATCAACTTGGAGATCGAGTAGCCAAGTTGTCTCCAAGCCCGCCTTGGTGTATGTTCGAGTAAGAGTCCCTAGCACGGGCGGACCAATAGTCGACAGCTATGCCTTAAAGGGAGAGCCTGCGTTGACGTTTATAACATGAATTTTCATGTACAGCGGCACGCCCTCTTAATCTAGGTTCCCTCACGATAGAGCGGGTCATGTCCCTGGTAACGTTAGGTAGTAAGGGTTGTAGGTAGTATGGGGGCCAGATCACAAGACTGGTTCCCGGCAGACAGCGCGATATATTAGATTTCAAAAGTGATTTCCTTCACGTTGGATTTATGAGACGCTTTTGTGCCCTTGTACAGATCGTGGCCAATCGCGCCTCACTTGCGTATGCCAGTCGCCAGGGCGTGACGTTATCGAGCTTGTGCACCAAAGATTCCACATTTCTCCAGAGACAAGCTGCAGGGGTTGACCATAGCGGAACCTGGTGGTTTTTTATGAAGAGAAAAGAATATATCAGTTGTGCCGATGGAAGCGGCGAATTTGATGCTGATTATTCCACGGTCTATGCCTTCGGTTGAAAATGACCTGACATACCTGATTGATCCTACGCAGATTGATACGCCCAGGTGCTTCAATAAAATATTAAGAATCCAAATGGGAAAATATTATGAATCCGATTGCGCGGCTGTCGCGGCTCTTTGCCAGGATTGGGTTCCATATACATCAAGGAGCAGCGCGGAACTCGGGTTCGCTGACATTGACCCGAGATGTTCGGACGCAACTTGACCCACGGAAAACCAGGGTTTGAATTGGATGGCTCATGCCACCCGCTTTTTATGAATCATGCCGGCAATTTGTAAATGCCAGGACGTCGCATTCGCAATGGAAGATATCCCATTTGCGAGGGCCCCTCTCAGCGCGGAGGTCTCCTGTAGTACGGTGTTTGCAGCGTGTGTGGTCATTGGGAGAACGCAGCTCGCGTCTGTACACAGATCCGCTACTCATCGGGCTGATTTTGACATGATAATAACGCACGTGTTCCTCACTCCCTAGCGACTTATTTAAATGATGAAGATGCCCATGGAAAAGCATCGATTACATGAGTCTTGAGAACTTTTAGTTGGCCTACATGGCATCTTATAGGCCAACACTTTAAGATAGCTTCCTTATAGCCTCCTCATTGAAAGCTCTTGCCTCGGTTTCCCATGATTCCATGCCGCAACTTCCCGATGGGTCTGGGTACCTCACAACCAACTTAAACGTACTCCGCACAGATAACATCTCCGCCGATATCCATCACGTCGCCTACAGTGACGTTGGGAAGCATCTCATACAGGGACAGAACATGGGTCAAAGTTGTGACATTGGCAGGGTCGCCGCTGTAGTCCGTGAAGTTGGCGCCCGGCGCTTCCCAGTTGTTCTGGAGGTTGAATGAGTCGGACGGGGTGTTCTGGCCACTGATATCTGTGAGTCGGGCGGTCAAATTCATTGACTGCCACTCCCACCAGAGACGATCCAGGTTGTTGTGGTGCAAGAAGAAAATGGGGTCTCCAGGGGATAAGACAGGATCTTGCATCTATGGAGCAAGTTAGCAATGCCAAGACCATGGGTAACGATGTCCAAGAAAGTACTCACAACGCCACCGGTACCTGCATGGCCAGCTGAGTGGGGAGCCTGTCCTAGGCAATCCCAGTAGTCCTCGTAAACTTCTGCCTCGTTGCACTCATCTACACTGGATTGGCTTGCCAGCTGAAAGATAGATTCGCTGATAGAACGATTCAAGTAGTATGTTGCAGCCTTGGGGATGACAGTGTTGAAGGAGTACGCTCCGACGTGGAATTCCGTGTAAGCGAAAGGACCATCCGTCACGACATTGCTCTCGGAAGAATTGCCATCACCGCCAACGCCGTAAACTAAGTCCCACACATCAGACTGAGTGACGTTATCTGCGTCGACTTGCAAGTCCCAGTAAGGCATTCCACCGGTGTAGTTGCAGTAGGTCTGCAAGAGATACTCATGCAGCTTCACGTAGTAGCGGTGCCAAGGCAGAAATTGTCCCTTTTTCCAGTCAGATTGATAATGTATGCAACACCATCTTCAAGAGACCTACCACTCCATGAATGTAGTTTGACATGGTCAAATGCAAATATTGCTGCTCGTCCCAGAGAGTTGTGGCAGCATCGAACAGTCCAAACACGGCATCATGAGTCGTGAGACACTTCTCAGCATCAACCCAGGCCAATTTTTCTTCGTTTGAAAGAGATGTAAAGTTCTTGCGCTGAACAGGAGAATCGCAAGTGGCTGCGGTAACGACTGTACCAAACGCCAAGAAGACTAGCCGGGATATGACAGGGGTCTTCATAGTGCAGTGAACGAATGACTTGGAGAACGGAGATACTCAAACAAAACAGCACAAACGCGATAGTGACAGTGTAAAGATGAGTGAAACAAGTGATGAGGGCATTTCGATGTGGGAAAAATGGCTTTTTTTATGGTTCGCATCAAAAGGTTTTATCACCATTCAGAGGCCCCAAGATGCTATTCAGAAATTGGGATGCTCTGCAATGCCCCCTGGTGCGGGAGTTGGTTTCCACATCCCGTTCACGACACGCGTTCAGCCAAGACTAGACTTCGTCAGCGCTGCCCCTTTAACGAACACGCATATTCGTTCTGGATTCATCCTACATCCATGTTTCTTGCGTACGTCTATTTTGAGTCATCGTGATCTCGGCCGAGATGAGTTATCGAGGCGTCTCGTCCTTGTAACAGTAGCCAATATTCAGATAATCAAGCAAATTGACATGGAGAACTCAGGAGAGGAAAAAGTAATTTGTATGATTTGCCGGTCGAATCCACCTATCGCAAAATACTCTGTTGCAAGATTTCTCACTAAAATATGACGGCCATCACTAGATATCCCTCAAGCTATGGTAAGTAATAGCCAGTTCTACCCAACGAGAAGCGAGGACTAGACTCTCCCTCAGCCTCATCCATCTTGCGCTAAGGAGCGCGTCTCCGCAGGACGCGCAGTCCGCGTTTCAAGCCGTTGAAAAATAAAGTAAGAAATGCCCAGTTCGAATTTTCTAAAAATGGAGGTGATCGACAATGAGGGCGGTCGTGATATCCTTGCTCACGGCACTTCCGCTGATGCTTGTGGGGGGTTGCCGCCTGGTTCTCCGCGACTCTGCTCTGCTCGAGTCTGGAGCACCAATTCAAGCATCCACTCATTTGTGGATTTTTAGAGGTCTGTGAAAGATACTCGCATATGTGAACGAGCGAGCGCACATATCAATTGCTGTAACATCTACTGTGTCTAGCTCTATGTTTCCGGCTTTGCTTTGAAGCTCCACCAGCATATCATTAGATAGCTTGGGTGATGCCGTTATTGAGCACGCACGCTGCCCGGTTCGTCAGGTACTCCTGTGCATCAGAAATAAATGAAATACCTGCTATTTAACATTTCGCTCTGGGCAAGATATCCAGTGTTCTTTCCGACGTAGAAATTTGTCAAGCATGTCGAGTTTAGTCGTCACCCGCGAGAGTGGAGGTTGACCCTGCAAAGACCATTCAATATCCAATCCCTTTGAGTCTCATTGCGACGCTGCCCCTCCACGCACGCGCCAAGGCCGCATCCCGCCCGGCTTGGCAACGGTTATTTTCGAGTTGTGGAGGCATGGAACCCATGTTTTTCTGGCTGTGCAATTGTCTTTGAAAATGATATGGCTCGTAGCCGGACGGTTACACATATCTCTGATTCCTTGCGAGTGGGAGCACGGCGAACGGAGGTAGTCTGCTTTCACTTGGACATCCTGTTTTCTGTGAAATGAAAAGTTTGCGGAGGCTAAGAATCGTCTTGCGGTAAGCTTGCTCCCCAAGTTTTGCTCAGTTAGTGTGAGAGAAGGCACAAACAGGGCTTCCATACCTTTTAGAAGGGATGTCTCTTGAAGACGATTCAATCATAGACGCAGAGAACGAGGTGATCTACTGACATTTTCGAGACGGCTGCAAACAGCATCTATTCCTTTGCAGAGTACGTCATACTCGAGACAACATTCAGAATGGTGCATTTTCTGAGAAAGCATTAGGTGTCAACAATCCCCCTGCGCAAGAAATATGGATCGACTCGCAGATAACTGAAGATCAGTGTGTAGGTAAATAATCCCAACTAGGACGACATCAATGGATGTCCGTGATTGGAATGTTTTGTAAATCCCTAGACTAACTTTATTTTCCCTCACAAATGCTCAGCGTTCCACCTCGCAGCCTTCGCGTAAGTCAATTATTATGAAAGCTAGCTGGCTTGGCTGGATGTGTACTGCCAGCTTCGAGAGGATGATACATCTCAGAGAGTGAGAACTAGCCAGGCTCGGACAAGGGCGAAGTCAAGGGCTGAGACAGGTCGTCCCAAACTCGTGCGTTGAGCCTGCTAATCGAGGAGGGAACCACATTTACCCCTCACATGGCTTCGGTGAGGATTGTGTTGATCCGCAAGGGCTTTAGTCGTACAACAAGGTACGGGCCGCGAGGAAGCTACAACTCCGTGTGTAGTGAAACTTCGGCGTTCAAGGCCTGGATTACTTCGATGTGCTTCTTGGCCCAAGTCATTGACTCCCCACGGCATGTAGAGGAGACCTTATCCCACTCGTCCGAAAACTTCTATCGTCATCGCTGTATCTGTGGCTTGTAGTGAGATTCGTCCCGGCGCTTTTCACGCCAGAGATCCTGCACCAAAATCAATACAGCGCATCAGTATCGCCCTTGTGAAAAAGTCCGAAGATATCACCCAATGTTTCCAGCTTCGATACCAGAGCATGATTCGATGTTTGAGAATTGCCGCGTTCTGGATTTGGCTATCTGAGACCATGGCGCTGTGGTGGCCAGCTGAAAACCCACATCTGGCCGTTTAGCATCAGCTAGAAATGTGACAGGCACATAGGCTTCCCCGCAACCTTTCAGCTTCGTTTACATTCACCATCTGCAAACATTTTCCAGTCTCAAGATTGCCGCTTCGAGAAATTTGAGGGGGCGGCAAATGTTTAGCATCGACATCACGACGATTTTGCCTTGACATGTACGTGAAAAGACCTTTTGTCACCGGCGATGGAGGGTATAAAGCACCCGGCATGGCCGCAGAACCTGGTACACTCAAGCTTCTGCATCTTCCAAGCGATTGAAGTCCGTACAACATCTATTCTCTCATCCCAAGATGCGGTATTCCTCATTTATCGTACTACAAGCGGCCCTCGCCACCTCGGCGAGCGCCTTAACTTGCAACCCTCTCCAGTTGGACTGGGGAACCTGGAAGGCTGCTCCAGAATCCACTGATGTGAGTTCATGGACTCATCTCGGTTCCAGATTGCAAACTAACTACTCAGTCGCTTTGTGTTTACAAAGATGTTCGGTTTGCGTCTAGTCCTACTGGGGACCTCCGCTTTGCGGCTCCGGAATACCCTCCTGACGCCAAATCCGGGAAGTCGTCTGTCGATAGTCCTGTCTGTGTAGCCATGACGGAAACGAAGTGTGTCAAGAATCCATCGAAGTCAGATTCTTGCTTCCCCCATACGTTCGGTAACCCGACCGAGGACTGCCTGTTTCTCGACATATATGTCCCCAAAGAAGCGACTCTATCACAGCAAAAAGTCCCCGTGATCGTTTGGTTTTACGGGGGTGCATTTGTTTTTGGGTCTAAGACGCAGTATCAGAAGCCCGGAAAACTCAATTTCTATGGCGGTAACGGCATTGTCAGCCCATCGGTGAGCGATAGTCCCGTTATATTCGTTGTGCCGTAAGTATTCACTCCCCTTTCTACCGCTAACTCCGTCAACGAGACTCATCTCTGTTCAGAAACTATCGCTTGGGTGCCTTCGGCTGGCTTTCCGGCACATACATGGAAGAACATGCGCAGCCCAATGCTGGCTTACTGGATCAGAGAGCGGCTTTGCAATTCGTTCAGGACTCAATTGGCCAGCTCAATGGCGATAAGACTCAGGTCTCTGTCTGGGGCGAGTCTGCGGGAGCTTCTTCCATTCTTCACCACATGGTCGTACCACAGGAATCCTATCCACCCCTTTTCCAGAAGGCTCTTCTGCAAAGCCCGGCATATCAGTTCCTCTGGGACCGTAAGGGTGTCCTGAACGATACGTTTACACGCTTCGCCGAGGCTGTGGCTGCAAAGACACCGAATTGCCAGGCTGCGAACATTGACTGCCTCCGCAGCGCCGACTTCGCCGTCCTGACTAAGGTCAATCAAGACCTATTCAATGAGGTGGCATGTGAGGGTATCTTCCCCGTCGGCCCTGCAGTTGACAACAAGTTGATCCTCGACATTCCCACAAACCTCTTCCAAGACGCTAAGAATGGTAAGCCTTACATTAGCTATATTGGAGACGGGTTTTCTCTCTGACTTTGTTCCAGTCATTCCTCTCGACTCCGTTCTCGTTTCCCACGTCGATCAGGAGATTCCGAAGTCTAGTTCATCGGCAGGCTTCAGTTTCATTCCACTTCCTATCCGACAGCATCCGACCGATCCATCAAAATTTGACGACTTCCTCGATGAATTTCTGTCTGGAGACTCCTACGCCGGCATCAGGAGCTCTATCCAGGCGCAATATCCGTCTGCCAACTACGACGATCAGGTCGACAGAGCCCGGCATGTTATCATGGATTCGAGCTTTTTGTGTAACACTCGTGTTGTTATTGACGGGTATCTCTCTCAGAAGAAGCAGGTTTGGGCTTTTGATTACGTCTTCCTCCAAAAGTATGGGCGCGCAAATCACGCCTCGGATCTGGTACCGACATTCTCATCAAGCGATATCAACTATTTTGATCTTTTCGACTGCCTCATCAAGGTTTGGGCAATTAAAGGTCTCATCGCCAAGATAATTAGTAGCTTCGTGTCCAACACGCTTGGACCGGGTATGATTTCTTACTTTGTCTCGTTCTCAGTCACAGGTAATCCCAACAAGACCCCTCATTCGCAGACTACCTGGCAACCGGCTCAGATCATTGACGGCAAGGTCAATAATGTGATTCAAGCTCGAGGAGAATTGAATCCGTTTTCTCCAATTATTGATGAGCAGAATACCGACCAAATCTGCGGTTTCTGGAAGCAGGTTGCGGCGGACATCACCACAGCCTATGACAATAGCGGTGTTTCTGATATTGAAATTGCTCCCAAGATGGAGGAACAGGCAACTTTTGAGGAGCTTTGAGAGGTCACAACACGGAAGGGAGTCTCGAGGCGCTATCATCATATCAATAGCTATGCCGTGTATCCAGGCGCAGGCACCCGATGACGGCAGGTGAAAGAAGGTGTAGGTGATATGGACAAGTTCCGTTCATTGAAGAAAAAAGCCTAGGTCCAAGAAAACTTTCCACTCGGTATCAACGTAATTGACACGCGCGTCAAAACCTTGCTCTCCGCTCGAACTTCAAGCCCAGCGTTGTGTGTATTTTGTGTCATCAATCGGACTAAAGCAGGAAGGTCCAATCACACGTCTTCGGGTTGTGGATAGCACGCGTCGGCTCTGATCCCGTCTCTTTGAAGAGTCTCATAGAAAACCAGTGTTCGGGAAGAGGGGCCATGATAAAGTTGAACGATTTGAGCCAATGTCTCGCCCAAAAAGCACGAAAACCAAATTTCGGCCATCGTGTACTTTTCAACGAAAATCCCACAGTGTTCATGCGACGCAATGCGAAGAATGACGCCATACAGCGGCCTTCGGAAGCCCACGTCAGTTCGCAGAAAAAGCAATATGTGTGCTGCGGGGTGGCAGGCTGGCTGCAGCATCCACAGCACCTCAGAGGTGTGGGATCCCACACAACAGACGCAGCCTGGTCTCTCAATCTTCAGGGGGACCATCGTACACGTGCCTCCGCAGAGTCGCTTAGCATTAAAACAAGCAGAATGTTGCTCATGTTTGCGCCAAGTAATCGGTAATCGGTCGGAGCAAACAATTGTGCTCTTCCAAGGCTCTCCGGTTCAAATCTCCGCGACGAGACACACTCGCTCATCCACACCCAATTTGCCTGGCGATAAGCCCAAGCACCAAGGTGAGCAGGGTGGCTGGGGGCCGCAATCCTTCCTGCAGCTGGATCTCGAGAGGGGTAAGCTCCGTCCAAGACTCCAAGACATGGCCTTCCAGCCACGAATGTCCCCCCTCTTTGCCTGGGGAAGTCGAGTCAACCTCGTCGACGTGTCCCGACTCCCTCGAGACAACCCTTCTCTCCTTCATCTTCTCATGTTTCTCGTCCCACGACGGCACTGCACCTCTCGCATCCGGCGCTGCACACTGCAATAATGGTCACACGCCTTGTTTCATGACGATGCTCTGCCTCCACTCCCAATGCGCGGTACTTTTCAGCAAAGCATAAAGAAACCGTACCGTCCGCTTCGGCCAGACTCTTCGTAAACGAAGAATTTGCCACCGTCTCCCGGCGTAGGCTACTCGTCAGGCATTCACCGCTCTCCGTTGACCGTGCCACACTGCCTCTCCGAGGGCCGAGTCCGGCTACCGTCCCGTGGCTCAGCTTCGTCAGCCTCGATAGGCACATTCGGGGGCCATGGCGGTGCTTACGCCCCCAAGGCGCAGACCTGACGGCGTTTCTTCCGTCTCGCCTCTTGTTTCTTGCCCTTTCAATCCAGATGACTAAGAGCAGTCCCTCTGGCGTGGTCGGCCACTGCCTGCGGATGACAACTCACTGGAAGCTAGCCCAGCTACAGTCTAGGCACGGACAGGCAACCGTTGCGGCCCATTCGTCGATGCGTATGGCGAACCACGCTCAGCTTCTTGTCGTCTAGTTGCTGACCGATGACTGGGGGCTTCCCTGGTCCCTCTGCCAGACAAGTGTCGGGCAAGGTTGTCGGCTGCTTGACCTTGGCTATTCGAATGCGGGACAGCTAGTGGCTTGACTCGACGCGCAGCAGGGCGGGGCGCTTAAGTTCGTTGAAGGTTCGGTGCGCAGACGCGCGTGTCGTTCTTGCGCAGAGGTACTTCAAGGCGTACGTCCATGGACCATCCCCGTCTCGCCCTGAAAGTGGAAGAACTGCGCCTACTGACTGGCCCAAGCCTCTCTGGACAAGTGTTAGTGCCTACCTACCCTCTGTTGCCGGTGGGTGCCTGAAGAGTCCTACGCTATGACTCCTGAACCTGAGGTTGTTGTCCCGTTTCTCCTTTTTGACTCAAGTGACGGAGTTCAGTTGTCTAGCATAAAATCCGCTCCTCTCGTCGTCTCCGAAGTCCCCGACCGCACACGCTCAACATCTTTTGCTGCGTAACGAGAAGCATATGGATAACGATCGTGCCTCCAAAAGGTCATCCAAGTCAAACCGAGACAGCAACAATATGAGACCTGAGAAGGATCACAAGAGCCGTTCTGGCTCGTCGGGCGACAAGCACCACCACAAGAGCTCGAGGCCCAAACAGCAGACCGCCCAAACGGCCGACCGTGACGAGGCCGGCTATGAATCTCAGTACTCCAACCCTGGCAGTTGGAACCCCAGTGGGTGGGTTGCCCATACCTAATACTTGAAGGATAAAGAGTTGTACTGACCAACCGCAGTTTGACAGACGAGCAGCACCGCAAGAAGGCAAGAGAGAGAGAGGAGAGAAGACAGTATGCCATTCAGCATCCTGGCGTGGCATACCCAAAGAACGGGCATCGCAGCAGCCATCCTGGGAAGCAGTTGGCAGACGTCGAACACCTGACTAGCCGTGGCGGTGGCTACCAAGGCCAGGCACAACAGCCGTACTACCCCCAGCAACTCGACATAGATGGCGACGACGGAAATGTCGCTTCATCCAACAGCTATGCAGCTAGCTCATCATACTACGATCACCGCACCGGTACTTGGTATCGCAACTAGCGGACCTTCGTTGCTTGTGGTCAAATGATGCACTGTTTCGTCCTTTATGGTAGGTTGCCATGACGAATGCCTTCATCTTGCCAACGCTAACAATGGCTTGACAGATTTTGAAACTTCCGTTGGTCAGAAACATCTTTCGAGAGTCCACGATCCGATACGCACCTTTTGTATGAGTTCTCGCATGTCATTTGGCTGCATTAGACCGGCGATGGCAAAACATTCCTTATAGACGCCTGTCCCCAGGGACACTTATACCCAATCAAACTCCCAAAAAGATGTATATTCAACTTCTGGAGCATGATAGATCCTGTGTAAAAAAGAACGGATAAGAAGAACGAGTGGAACAAAGGAAGAGACGGTTGAGGAAAAGGGGAAACTGACTTTATATGCCTTGCGAATTAATGCTTCGGGATTATGTTTCATACCTTATGGTTCGGGTTATGTTTTTTCTTTTGTTAGTCCATCCGCATTGCAATATATTGTCGTTCGCCTGGAGAAGGCTTTGGCCCCTGTCACAGCTGTGTTGTTGACTTATATATGATCGCCTTGCACAAGGCGTAGGCCACGGAGGCAATAACGGACCACACGTCGTCGAGTCAACCCATGAGGCGTCGCGTCCATCATTCGTCCATTGACCAACAGTGTTGTTTGATAGTCAGGCTAGCATGCTGGGATGACTGGCGTATATCATGCAGCCTAAGAGGTACGCGTCGTCCTATCGTCTGGCCGAGGCAGCTTACACAGAGCCTATCGTGGAATGCCAGACGCCCCTCACACAGCAAAGCCTCAACTTAAGACTTGCTTTTCGAATTTGCCTCTTACACAGCATCGGCCCTTATCGCCAAATGCGACCATGCAGGCCGACCGTGCCTGCCGGCGTCGAGACTGGCCGAACTACATTTTTGCCGTGGTCGAGGCCGACTCCGAGAGGCGGTGCTGGTGGCGGCTTGCGGATCATTGGAGTCCAGGTTCCGGAGGGTGCTGAAGATCGCCGGCGGTGCACTGCAATCAATCCTGGGCTCAGTGCATTGGACCCTGATTTCTGCAGTGGTGTTGACGGGCATCGGTTGTGTGATTGGCCTGGCCGCTTATGTTGAGTGGATGTCCAGCCTGTTGGGATGTCTCGGCAATGCGCGAAGGTGGGATGCATGCGTCGGGAGACCTCCAAAACGAAGACATCGCCAGATGAAAACCTAGAATGAAGTCAAAGGAGAAAATAAATCTCCATCCAACGGGGAAAAGGGGACGAAGAAAAAAAGGGATGTAGTTGAAATTGGGGGTCCGAGAGCGACAAGGCATCGGGATGGCCCGGCCGGAAACTCTATTTGCAGCAATCCGCAAACGAACAAATGATGCTAACGGCTGAACCGGAAAACTTGGAGCTGCACCCTCTTGGAAAACGCCACCTGGCCTTCTTCAATCGAGAAGACTGATATCCCATGGGACTTCCTGAAGAATGGGGACGGGGTTCTTATGAATCCCATCAAGCTGACGAATCGTTCAAGTCATGCCACCACGTTATCCTTGGGGCGCAGCTTAGGAGGGATACGCCAACCACTTCACCATGGATCCGAAGCATGATCCGCACCACTGCGCCTGTTCCTATACAAATAGGCAACCGGTTAAAACCCAATTACGTCAATGACTGACGACTGTTATTCACAACCATCTTCGTTGGTACTGCTGAACTTGGTGAAGGAGTAAACCAGGTTAGCGAGGCCGCTGGTCATTCCGGCGAGTGACTCAAATGTGGCAGGCAGCACAATCACGGTCCTTCCTTCCACGACATCCCAGCCATCGCGGTCCTTAAATAGAAATCGTATTTCAACCAGGAACAATTCTGAATCATCACGAAGAAAACTTCTTCCTTCAATCAAGTCAAAAGAGAATCTTCCGGCAGATTCAGCCGCATGACATAATTCGTCAGACTTGCACCGGCCGCCCCGACGCCCTAGACATTGCGATCTTACATACTTGCCCCAGCGAGTCAGCGCCCGACTTACACCAATCACCCACTCGGGGTTTAGCAACTGCACGAAGACACCGAAGTGCCGGAGACGGACTCGAGTTATTTTACGACCCAGCACATCCGAATGGCCTCACCAAAGCCCATCGAGATTGATGGCAGGACAGGTGAAGGCGGCGGCCAGCTTGTCCGAGTCGCCATAGCTCTGGCCGCTGTAACCTCACAACCTGTCAAGATCACCAACGTCCGGGGCAACAGACCTTCCCGTTCAGGCGGCAGAGGCGGTGGTAAGTGCTTTCCCAACTTCCCCATTCACTCCTTCGTTGAGGGAAAGCACTGCCCCGAAAAGGCAACCCAAAGTCCCTCGGCTTACGTCTCCCTTCAGGTCTGAAAGCGCAGCACGTCACCGCGATAAGATGGCTGGCTGAAGCCACCGAGGCCGACGTGGAGGGCCTGGAGGTCGGGAGCAGCACCCTCGTCTTCACCCCACGGATCCCGCTAGCCGGTGCCTTGGATGGGAAGAGCAGATGGATCAAGATCGCCGCTGACACGGGCGCTGCCAGCACCTTGCTGATCCTCCAGGCAATCCTTCCCTTCCTCCTCTACGCCGCGGACGGCGAGGATGAGCCGACCCCCGTGGAGCTTGAAATAACAGGCGGAACAAACGTGGGCATGTCATTAAGCTACGAATACCTCGACCAAGTCCTCCTCCCCAGGCTCCAAGACGTCTTCGGCATCGCCATCGAAAGGAATCTCAAGAAACGCGGCTGGAGTCTTGGACCACAGAGTAGAGGCTCAATATGCCTAACAATCCATCCCATCAGGCGGGGCCAGAGACTACAACCACTCATGCCATCACCAGAGCACGACTTTGAAGTCCGCCATGTAGACGTCTCCATGGTCGTCCCCTCGCACATGCACTCAGACCTCCAAAACACCCTCACAAAAGACATCACAGCCCATGTCCCCACAGCAGAGGTGGCCTTCAAGATCGTCGAGGACTCGGGCCACGACGCGCGCATCTACGTGCTGCTCGTCGCCCGCTCCGCCACGGGGCTCCGCTGGGGCCGCGACATACTCATGTCCACGCCGAAGAAGGGGAAGCAAAAAGAAAGCGTCGCGTCGCTGGTCTCGCGGAGAGTAGTCAGAGACCTGGCCAAGGAGCTTTCTGTCAAGGGTTCAGTCTGCGACGAGTTCCTTCATGACCAGCTCGTCATCTTCCAGGCGCTCGCCGAGGGCCGCACGTCGTTCTCGCGAAGCCCCGTGGCGGAGGACGCCGACGCGGAGACGTTACAGCAGAACGTGGCGGAGCTGGATCTTGGAGAGAGAATGAGGCGGGATAGAACTGAGAAACCTTTCGGGCAGGGAAGCATGCATTCGCAGACGGCGAGGTGGGTTGCTTCTGAGATCCTGCCAGGGTTGAAGTGGTACAACAAAGGCGAGATATGCGAAGGTGTTGGAACGAGCTTCAGTTGAAGAACTGCCTAATCAGAAAACGCCGTTGCCTATACCCATCAAGATTACAATAAATTCGAATCGTCCTTCCCCAACTCCTGGCCTTTTGAACCGTGACATACGCGGATTCGCGTTCCGCACTGAAACCCCGCCAAGTGGCTCTCAGCCACGCCCTTACGCGGCATCCTCAACTGGTCGAATCGACCACTGTCCTTCCCGAATCTCAGCGGGTCCGCACTTCCACGAGCACCCTCTTCTCAAAAACGGCACCGCACCATCATTCTCCTCGAGAAGATCGGTCCATGGCCGCGACCGAAGGAAGTGGTCGCCTTCCCTTTGTCTGCTCTCGACCAAGCAGACCTGCCACCACTCCAGCCACTGGACGGTCGGCGCCACGAACGGCTTCTTGCAAGCGCAACACGTCTGGCCACCGACCTCTTTCTGATCGGCGGCACGCTCCAGCAGGCCCTGAAGCTTAGGCATCTCGGGGATGTAGTCGGGCAACTCCTCGAGGTTCGAGATCTTGTAGGCGCTGCGAAGAGCCAGCTCCATCAAACTCGGCACGCGGCTTCCCTGCGTGCTCATCACGCTCCTGCCTGCTGACTTGGAATGATACGGAGCCGACGAGGGAGGTGTGACGAGGGAGGCGCCACCACCCTCCGGCCTGTCAATCGGCACCATCACCGCCTCGGGGTCGAGGCGGAAGTCTGAGTGCGAGAATCCTGAGGTGTCCAGGTAGTGGACCGGAGACCGCGCGAAGAATCTGCCAGCGGTGCCGCTGAATCCTTCTCGCCAGGCTTCCAGCAAACTCTTGCCCTCAGGATCTTCAGCGGTAAGGTTGTCCATGTCACTAAGACGGGGAAGATCAGCGTTCTGGAAGAAATGGTTGCCTTGGAGGAGAAGCTCCACGAGAGACGAGGGCGCAGCCATCAGGTCAAGCAGCTCGGCAGGCAAGTATCTGAGCAGGTTCTGGGCCAGGTTGAGAGTCTTGAGCTTGCGCATCTTGCCAATCGCCGGAGGCAGCTCTCTTAGCCTGCATCCGCGAAGAGACAACACCGTCAGATGCTCCAGGTCGAAGATGGCACCAGGAAGTCTTTGCAGAGGATTACGATAGAGGTAGAGTTCCAAAGAAGGATCTTTGTGTTCAAAAGGCACTCCTTCGGCGACAACGGGGATGCAAGAGAACTCAGACAATATCCGAACAGTCGCGTCAGAAAGCGACTTGAGGCCCATCATTCTGCCAAAGGTTAGCAAGGCATCGCGTGCCGTTCGGTCGCCAAACATGACTCACGAGAGATCAATCTTTTCCTCCCCTGCATCCACGAATCTCTGAATCTTCTCCCGCGCCTCCACGTCTTCCGAAGGAACCACATTGCGACGGACCGGTGCGGGAGCCGTGTTCAGCTGAGGCAACCGCGCCTGCGTCGGCAGCTCGGGCATCATTGTGTCGTCCCCGTCGGTGCTGTCGCTTCCCATCCAAACACCAGAATCCATGTCGCGCTTGAACGCCCTCTTGCCCCTCAACGCCGGCCGCAGCTCTCCCGTGGCCGAGTCGGATGATGCAGCAGGCTGCTGTTGGTACCATGATCCGATGTACCGCTTCTTGCGTCTCCCCTCGACGTAGTTGTCCAGGCCCGGGTCGTCATCGCTGGAGAAGACGGCTGGATCGCTTGAATTGGACCATGACGGCGGCGCGGCAGAATGGCTCTTCAGGTCGTACCTGCGCTTCTTTGGGTTATTGGGTTTGCTGCTGAAACGCTCCGTTTGCGCGTTCCAACTAAGGGAGGGTGGGAGACTCGGGAGACTAGGTTCGTCGGACATCTCGAAGAATGGGAAAGAGAAAGGTTAGGAGGAAGTGGACAGAAACGAAATTGTGCGCAAGGAGACGTCCATGTGAAGCTTACCCCCAGCGCAGCGCCCGCCCGCCACCGGCAGGAGTGGAACACGGCCAGGCGCGTCGTGACGCAAGTGGGGGCTCAACGCGTTCGGCGGCCGGGATTAGGTTCCACAGGAGACTGCGATCACACGATCTCCGACCCAAGCTCCGAGCAGCTCCAAACTTGCCGAGGAGGCGCCTGTCGCAATTTGGTTATTGAGGTTGAACTGCTCAGCATTCAATCGATGTGCTCTTTGAAGCCTCAACGCTTGTTTACATCTGCGGCAGCCTGATCAACACGCTACCGCGCGTCCTGACTTGACCGGAGCTCTCCGGATACGGTTAGCGGGGTACTCTGTATCGAATCGAAGAACATGGACAGTGAACAACCCTGAACCCCCACATGCATCTTCAAGGGTCCATCCGCTACAACACGCGGGGCACCAAATGCATGACACGATGCCAGCAACCAGCTCTGTCCCTGGCCTTTTTCAAAGTTGAGCAACGCTGTCCAACTTGATTTGCAGTATGGCTGCCTAGATAATAGACTTGGTGTTCTGGTATGTGCAGACTTTGGAGGTCGTGCGACCAACATCTGGCTCTTGTAGATCTTTGCAATCGATCTAAGCGGGGTCCGTATCGCAGAACAACCCATAAGGCTCAGGCAGATGAGCTCTACGGTAGACACGTTGGCGATATATATATCCCCTGTGTAACTATCATTCAGCGCTTTCGGCTGTCCGACATGCGCTAGATGTGGCACGTACATGATGCTGTTTCATGGCATCGACGTGCAGCAGTCCCGAGTTGGGCCGCGGCTAGGTCACCGTCATGCCAGAATTCCCTCAGTCCCAATCCTCGTCGTCAGAGTCGCCTTTTGACTTTGATACGGTGCCTTGTCGAATACCCTTGTTGCCCATCGCCCTCTCCTCCTCGTCGTCTTCAGCCTGTCTGCGGCGTTTGACAACGCGCATGTCTGAGTCCTTGACTGCGCCAACCTCGACCAGGAGGTTGTCGATCTGGAGCATGTTTATTTTGACTCCTCCGTGCTGCACCAGCGTGACAATCTGCTTCACAATATCACCGTCCTTGTACACCAGAATCGTCGGGCAGTTGCGCTCGGGGTAGTTCTCAATGGCCTTGTCCGCGCGCATCTCGCAGAACTTAATGTCGCCGTATTCCCTGGCCGCTTGCCTCCACAGCTCGGTCAGCACTCTGGACTCGACGTTCGTGCCGAGCGAAGATGTCAGGTTGACAAAGACGGGTCCGTTCTTAGACGCATCTGTGACTTCGCGCTGGTACTCGGGCTTCGAGATCGGGTAGACGGTGCCGTGGAGAGCTTTTTTCGTGAGCGCATTCAGCTCTTGCATCCTCTTCTGACGGTATTGCTCCAAGAACGCCTCGTCCTCGTCGTCCTCAAGCTCGTCAAGCTCATCCAGATCTTTGCCCTCCAGCCTGTTCTCGTGCGCCAATCGTCGACCCTCGAGGATCGCTTCCTCGATCATGGGTGTCGGGCTTGGGGGCTTCTCGGGGATGACTCCATGTTTGCGGAGGATATCGTTCCTGGCGCAAATGTGTCAGGGTTTCGTCGCGGGGCTCTCAAGGAAGAATGGCAACGTACCACTCGGTGTCTGCGTTGGGATCATCGATGGGTACGGCGATTCTTTGGTCTCCGGGGGCGGCCATTGTGACGTATGTGCAGACGCAGTAGAGGTTGAAGGGAAGAGATGGGAAGAAGTCAGGCAATGGTGGGTTGGAAGAGGTAGACGAGCGACAGAGCGCAAAGTGAGGTTTCGACCGATTGTATCAATGATAAGTGACTTAGGCACCTGCGTCAAATGTTCGGAGCCTGAAGTACCCAACCTTGGCGCAATGACACACTCGGGTAAGGAATTGCATCGAAGCCAGTAACCCCGCTACCTCACCTTACCCCAAGCTCCAGCTTAGGTAAGGCAGCATGGGCCAAGATTTCGGAGGTCGCGCTGCCTTCGGAGGATCCGTCACGTGCTGGGGCTGCCTAACCCTCCTCGCTAGTCCAAAAGCGGCGGAGGCCCATGCGTCTCGCCGCCCAGCGAGTCGGTTGGCACACGAACCGAACTTTTTCAGATCTCCCCATCATCGCTCAACCCTCAAGTCTCTGCGAGTGCCAACTGCCTCTCAACACCACCAGTTCCGTCCAAGACCGACCGCACTCGCACCGATAACCGATCAATCCATAACCGATCAGATCAGTCAAGATGGTAAGAGCCCACCGCCGCTTTATTTTACGTGCAGCGCCGTGTGTGTGCATTTGAACAAATTTCGCCCCCCGACCGACGGCAAATCGAAAAATCACGACTTGGGCCCGACCCGCGACGAAAAAAAAAACTTTAGAAAGAGGGGGAAAAGATGGTACGGCGGGGAACTCGGATGGACACGACGGACACGCACGCCGATGCAAACACACACGACGACTGCGCGCACGCGATCATTTGATGATGGAACCATCATGCTGATGGCTTCTCTCCCAGGTTCTCGCCGTTGATCTCCTCAACCCCTCCCCGGCCGCTGAGGCCCGCAAGCACAAGCTCAAGGTACGCCCGCCACTCCGCACCACCACCAACATCACCACCCCTCTTCCATCATCACGACCATGATGTGCTCACACGTTGGACGCAGACCCTTGTGCCTGCTCCCCGCTCCTTCTTCATGGACGTCAAGTGCCCCGGTTGCTTCACCATCACCACCGTCTTCTCCCACGCCCAGACCGTCGTCATCTGCCAGGGATGCACCACCGTCCTGTGCCAGCCTACCGGCGGTAAGGCGAGACTCACTGAGGGCTGCTCCTTCCGCAGAAAGTAAACTGTCCGCGAGGACGCTTTTCTTTCGACAACAAAAAAAGGGCCCTTGGGTGTTTTCAATCTAACGACTTGGACGGTTCATCAACTGGTGGGACATCTCGGATCTGCAAAAGCAAGCGACCTGGGCATGGGCGTATAGACAACCCTGGCACAGGCTCTTAGAGTCTGCTGTCTCCGAACAGAACATAATCAGACACCTTTGCGGATAGAAGATGGAACATCCAAGAATTCCTTTTGACCAAATCAAAAATCACAGGGGCGTTTGGGGTCTCCGGATATCCTTGCATCACACACGCAAAACGAATCGAATGCATTTCTCTTACCAAAAGCACACAAGAACCGCTCTTCGTCGTCGTCTTCCTCTTTCCTAACGTCGTTCTGCGTTTACGCCTGGAGTTTACGTCGTCGTCTTCTCTCTGCATGGGGTGGACAGCTGGAAATGGCTTTTCACATGAGCGTTTGGGGTGGTCTTGCGATGACCTGACCTGGACGTGAGGACGTGGAACCGCTGATTGAGGATCGCTTCATACCCGAGTGCAGTGAGTTCGGAGGAATCAGCACTGCTTGCGAAATTCAATGGTTTCCACAAACGCCGGACCCCCAAAATGTGATTGTCGTGACCGGTGAAATGCAGTGTGGTGTCTTGTGACGGTGACATGCTCGTGTGTCTGAAGTGTTTGCTACATGCGTGCTGCTTGTGTCTTCAAATGTGTTACCTTGATAGATCTGCGACGCTCCACAACCCACCCGCCCACTTGGTTCTCATCTTGATGCATGGTGTCGTGATGAAGACGTGCTCGTGTGCTGTGGCTCGAGTGTCTACCCTTAAGATTTGTTTCATGCCGTCGGCCTTTCCGTACAGCCGGCGTCTTCGGATTCTAGAACTCTGCGTCTTAACTCACCTCAATATCGACCCCGACTGATGAGCATACTCACTGCCACACACCTGGCAGAGAAAAATACTTGGTATGGCTAACACGTTGAAATGGGGTTCCGTGAATCTGCTCTGATTTGTTCTCACAGATCTGGGCTGGTGCATGTCTTACTGATTGATGGCATTGGCCACTTCAGCCCCAAGATAACGTCCGCCATCTTGCTGCAGGTTACACCGCCGGAACGTGGGTGTTGGGGGAGCTTCTCCTCACTGATGCACATTGCCCTCGCTCGCTTGGTGTAAGTTGGCCTCGGTTGTGCCACTCCTGCAAATCAGCGCCGTTTTCACATAGGATCACCCATTGGATGCGTCACCTCGCCGCTGAGTTTACGGGGGTTCTCAAAAAGCAACTCCTGCTCAGTGCACAGAGAGCAGACAACGGAGCCTTGAGAGCATGGAGCACCCGCAACGCTGGCATTCTAAAAAACGATTGCGTTTCGCAAATTGCATTTCGACGGGAGGAAAAAGATGTTTGGACCCCGAAAATAGACGTGCCGGAGTCCATGGAACGGGTGCATCCACTTCCCTGCCTTCCCGGCCGGGCCCAAGCCAGTTTTTTGCTGCTCGCCAACGCCGTCGTCAGCGTCCCCGACGATTGGGTAGCGAGGGAATGGGCGGCGGCGCCAATCACCAGGAGGCCAATGTCAGTTTCAGTGCACATGGTCTCCATAAAACCTGCTAAAGTGGCCCACCTCACGCGCATTCTTCGCGAAAAAACACGCCCAGACGCGATCAGCTGGGTCTAGCGGATCGTCAGCGGGCTCCTGCTTCACCTTGGAAACGCCGCCAGTGACCTGGCACCGCAGAGCCCAGCCCCCGCCGCCGTCAATTCACCTCACTCCACGTCCCCTTCCACTTCAACTCAATCTCCTCCCAACCACTTCTCCCCTCTGCCTCCTTTCAACATCTCCCCTCTTTCTCGCTTCTGCACGTCATACTTCAATCGCTTTCCGATTGTTTCTACGGTTACCGTCGTTTTTTAAATTGTCCGACAAAGAGACACTCTCCACTCTACCAACCACCAAGAACCCGCATCCCACGATCTTAGCTTCCTCAACCCTCCGAGCTTAAACGCTAGGGCCTCGACCTGACGAACGACAACCTCTCGTCATCATCAGCCAAAGCCTCAAGCAAACCGTAACCGTGGCCTGGTCTTTCGACCTCCCCATCCGCTGCACCATGTCGGCCCCAAGAACGAAGCGTCCCTTCGCCGGCGCCTCAGTCGACCCCTCCCAGCGCCAAATCACCTCCTTCTTCACCACCCGCCCCGGCCCAGCGCCCGCCGGCCCTTCACCAGCCGCTCCCGAGAACAGCCTCCCCTCGGACGTCCAGTCCAACCTCATCTCCGTCGGCATGCGCATCCGCAAGTCCGTTCCGGAAGGCTACAAGACGGGCACCTACAGCAGCTTCAAGCTGTGGAGCGACAGCTCTCCTGTCTCTGGCCCCGCCGTCGTCCGGACAACCCCGACAGGCACCACCCCCCGAAAGCAGCGCAGCGCCGCCTCCTCTCAGCGCGAGCTCATGCCCTTCTGCGGCATCAACAAGGTCGGCGGCCTCTCCGCGCAGCCCATGACCGCCGACGAGGACGAGTTCTCCTCCGACAACGACGTCCCGGGCCTCGACGACATGCCGGGCCTGAGCAGCTCCCAGGAGAGCGTCGAGAGCGTCGAGAGCACCGCCAGCGACGGCCGCAGTCGCAAGCGCTTCTTTGACGACGAGGAGGAGAGCGATGCTCCCGTCAAGATGTGGGCCAACCACGATGCCTGGTTGGAGGGGGCCATCAGCCCACGCAGCCTTGCGCCGTCTGGCTGGGCGAATGCGAGAACTCTTGCAGTCCCACGCAAGAGCCGCCGTGGCAAGAATGCGGGACAGGAAAACCTGGTCGTTGCGGCCGACTTTGAGGATGCGGATTTTCTGGTTACCCCTGACACAGATATGAGCGATGCATAGAGGGACGGAGGTTTTTGTTTTACTGTACGATGTTTCCATGGGCGCAGGCGTGTGGAGTTCACTTTCTTTTTGGACGATTCAGGGGATGAATGCATTTGTACTCGGCAAGAGCTGCTTTGAGGACGTCTGCATGGATTTATCTCTTTGCGGGAACAGGACGAACCTGCGGCAGGTTTTGAGGTGGACTGTATTATGTATGCCCAGAATGGGTTCTTGTGCCACCACTGTTTGTATCGATATCATAAGCTAGCATGCTACGTTTGGGGGCTCATCAAGCCACAAATTGTACACATTTTCCACCAGCGATTTACTTCTTCTTTCGTGATATTACATACCTGTGAACGGGTCCCGAAACTCCAGCAGGTCCCGCTGCCCGTAGAACTCACCCGCGACTGTCAAGATCATATTAAGCGTGGCTCGCATGTTCATCCGCGCACGCAGCTGATCCGACATGTCTTCGTCGTCAGACTCGGCCTTCTCTGCTGCCTCCGCAGGCTCGTCTGTCGCCGTCGTATCGAGCTGAGCAAGAAGGCGAGCTCTAGCCTCCTCCAACGTCTCAGCAGGTGCAGACTTCTCCGCCACTTCGCCTTCGTCCACCTCGCCGTCCTCAGAAACGTCCATCGGCTCCGACTTTTGATCGTCGTCGACCTCTCCGTCCTCAACCTCGCCTTGCTCAACAAGCTTGTGGGATTCAGCATCCTCCCCTTGCGACTCCTCAGGCGGAGCCTTAGTCTCGCTATCGGGAGCCGGCGCTTCCCCGTCCCTCTCCTCAACCTCCATCTCCCGCATCACGTCCTCGTCGTCCGAACTCTCGTCAACGGCGTCGTGAACCCCCAAATCCATCCCCTCCTCCTCCAACGCGTCCCTCAACCGCGCCATGTCCGCCAGGCTCTGCATCATCAACACCGCCCGCCTCCCCAGGTCCCGCACCCACCCAATCTCCGCATGGTTCAGCTCCCCGCGCTCCGGCAGCCGCGCCAGCAACGCCCACAGCCACCGACTCGTGCGCTCCCGCAGCTCGTACCCTCTCCTAAGGAACTTGCCGCCCAGAAGCACCCGAATGACCCGCAGCACGCCGTCCTTGTCCATCGACGCCACCTGCGCCGGCATCGGGTCCGACGTCCGCAGGCGCTGCGACCAGACGGAGAAGGTGGAGGACTTGGGGCCGAAGGCGCCGACGAAGTGGCCGTGGCTCTTGGGTAGGGCCGCGACGGCGGAGGCGGGGGGTGTGGCGTGGAGGGTGCCGCGGAGGGAGTGGAAGCGCGCGAGGATGGAGGCGAAGTAGGCCTCGTGCAGGACGGCGGGGTCGTCTTCGTTGGGGTCGAAGTAGCCGTCGCCGCCGTTTTCTTCTTCCCACTCGCCCACTTCGTGCGTGCCTGTGTCGTTCGCCTCCTCCCAATTTGCTGGGCGGGCCGTATATGCGCCGTCGTGGTAGTATCCCCTGAAATCGCCCTGGCCGGAGGTGTAAATCTCGCGGTCCTCCTCTACGTCTTCTCCCTCTTCAGGCTCTTCCTCTCCGTCTTGGGTATTCTGGAGTTCCTTGGGCAGTTGTGGTCCGATCGGGATCTTGGGTGCGACGAGGAGGTGCGGGATTCCGTTCGCTTGCGTCCTATATACTCACCATCAGCATTCGGGACGCTAACTTTATACACGCAAGTTCAGCACGGGGCAGAACTTTGAGCAGAGATAATGGAAAGCGACTCACCTTACGGACTTGAGATACGCCATCGCATCTCCGTCGTCTTCAAAGTCGAGCTCAGGGTCGACGGGGACGGTCGTCGCGCTCTCGGTGGCCGAGAAGACGTATTTCTGGCCCCATGTCGGATCAATGTGGGCGTTCTGGTGTTCGCGAGGCTTCTTGCTGCGTTTGGGGGCCCGGTCTGCGTCGGCGTCTGACGTGTCGCGGGATCGTTTGGAAGCCATTGTGGCCGGGGTGGCAGGTAGTGAACGAGGGGACGTCTCTTGGGAGTTGAAGTAGCGAAATTTCGTGATCGGGAGCTCAGGTCAGTGACGATGAAATGGCTAGCGCGTCCACGTCCCAGGAACTTTTTAGTGGGGTAATTTGGCCTTATTTAGTGGGTCCATGGCCGTTGAGGCCGCTCACCGAGTCCGTTTGACTTCACCGGCGCCGCTCCCAGCTCCGACAGCGGTTTACAAGTCACCACTGATGCTGGAAGAATACAAAGTTTCTCTAATTATCCTTGTCTGTCTTCGGCTCAGCTATGAATCTATTCTGACCCGTGTGAGTGTGCTGACTGATGCCAAGGATCATTCGGACGAGCTTCATAGTGTAACAGGCTAGGCCTGTCACATGGGATGCTCTCGGCTATGTTCGGCACTGAGTAAGACATCAAGGGATAGGATATCAAGGGATAGGACATCAGGGTCGAAGATAAAAGGACATGTAGATGCAGCTGAGATGAACAAGAA